>NC_141535.1:185155000-185455000 GCF_021556685.1 Rattus norvegicus
CAGGGCATCTGACGCCCTCTTCTGGCCTCCGAGGACACCTGGACTCATGAACACCCACATAGAGACACCCACCCCTCACACATTATTAAAAGTAAAATAAATCTCTCAAAAAGAAATACGCAGTTTAAAATACGGTGGTCAGGTTAGATGTCATTATAGTCTGTGCTGGTGTTTCTTTCTTTATCCTATCTCTTTAAAAATATACACACGAGGGTCCACAAGATAGGTCAGCAGGCAAAGGCACTTGCCACCAAGCCTGACTTCAGTCCCGAGAACACACATGGTTATAGGAGAGGATCTTCAAATAGTCCTCTGACCTCCACATGCACACCATGACACAGGTACACACACACACACACACACACACACACATACGCACGTACACACGCACACACACACACACTAAATGTAAGAAAGGATAAACACTTGAAACATATTTATATGAAATATATTACATGTAATATCTAGGAATTATTTCAAAATAATCCGGGTAATGAGAGAGTAAATAAAACAAGTTACTGAAAATTGTTGAAACAGAGTAATAGTTTCATAGCAGTTCTTCATCTCACTTCTCCCTTGTTTTTTTTTTTTTTTTTGGTTCTTTTTTTCGGAGCTGGGGACCGAACCCAGGGCCTTGTGCTTCCTAGGCAAGCGCTCTACCACTGAGCTAAATCCCCAACCCCTGAGGACAAGTTTCTATGTAACCCTGGCTGGCCTGAGAATAGCAGGGAAGTAAAGGCTGGCCTTGAACTCCTGATCTTCATGCCTCTGCCTCTCTGAAACGCTGGGATTGTAGGTATGCCACGATATCTCTGACCATATTTCTACTTTTACATGTGTTTGCATCTTTTTAGATGAAAAAAGAATTTTTTGAGACAGGCTGTCCCAAAATGTACTTTGTACCCCAGGCTAACCTCAGTCAATCTGATCACAATCGTACTGGTGAGCCCCCACATACATGCTTTATTTGTTTTTATATTTACTTATTTTTACTTTATATGTATGTGTGAGTGCCTGAATGTATGTGCATACCTGGAGCCTGAGGAGACCGGAAGAGACTGTTGGATTCCCGAAACTTCAATTCCAGATGCTTGTAAGTCACCACGTGCATCCTGGGAAACAAACTTGGGGCCTCAACAAAAGCAGTCAGTGAGCCATCTCTTCATCTCCGCTTGTTTTTTTTAGCAGTCTCATGTGGCTTGGGTTGGCCTTGAACTCTTGATCTTCCTGCCTCCAATTCTGGAATTACAGCAATAGGCCTATACCTGGCCAGATTGAAATGTTCTGTTTCAACATTTTAAATTTTCAGTAGAAAACAGTAAGTATGAGCAAAGTGAAAAGGCCAGTGGAGAACTGCGAGAAGGCACCACCAGAGATCGCTAGCCAGGACACAATGAAAACGATCCCTGCAGATCGCCAAGAAAAGCAAGAAGTACACTCGGGAAATGAGCAAAATAATTGAAAATGCAATTCTCAGAAAACTCAATGGCCAAACGTGTGGGAGAGATGCCCATTTCCACTGGTGATGAATAAAGAGTCATATTTAAAAACTTACAGTTCATTTTACCCCAGCTGTGCCTACAAGACCACAGTGGCAGTTGGGTGTATATTCTGGTGTAGGTAAGTGTGTGTGTGCTTGTGGGATAACAGTGTGTGTGACTGTACATGTGTGCGTGTGTGTCTGCATGCATGTGTGTATAACTGTGTGATAACTGTGTTGTTGTATGTGTATAACTGTGTGAGATTAACTGTATGTGTGAGTGTGATAACTGTATGTGTGGAACTGTGTGTGAATGTGTGAGATAACTGTGTGTGTATAACTGTATGTTTGTGAGAGATAACTGTGTGGTAGAATTGTATATATAAGTGTATGTGTATAACTCTCTCTCTCTCTCTCTCTCTCTCTCTCTGTGTGTGTGTGTGTGTGTGTGCGCGCGTGTGTGTGTGCGCTTGTGTGTTGAAATACTTTGAACCAAAACAAAGGAAGCGCTGAGTGAGAGTAGACACGAGGTCATTCATGACAGGGTTTTCTAGGGAATCATGAAGGGAGCTGAGATTTGAGGAGCCTGATCCAAATATCTTTATAACTAAACATTCTATCTCAGAACCGATGTGAATAAAATGGACCACCAAAATGACACAGGGCTGGAGGAGAACTTTGTCCTGCTCTCCGCTGAGGTCATTCTATTGCCAGCCTCTGCCAGGGACTGCTCATTGTACCCACACGGCCCCACAGTGAGAAGGAGAGGCCTGGAGGCAACTGCTCTCTGAAGTCTTTAAATGAAACCGAAATGAAAGTTCACTTCCTCGTTGTGGATACTTCATGTGACAAGCTCCAATTTCTTTTTAGAGTCATTTCGACCAGCCTCCTGCTGCCTGGGACATCTTTAGAGTGAGCACCACACTTCACGGTGACCATGAGGACTCCTGCTCATGCCGCCATGTACGTACTGTCTGGTTTTTGTTTTGTTTTGTCCATATGTGGTCTTAAACATTCTCTATCTTTTCATCAGCCAGCTGCGGGCTTTTTAAATCTTTGCTTTCAGGAAGTAAGCTGAAAACAAAAATCATGTCACCCATTCACCTCTTGTTTTTCTGACTGGGAAGTGTCTGTTTGAGCGACTCCTGTTGACTTGAATCTCTACGATGAGGCTTAAACCTGGGTTTCTGTGAAGCATAAGTTGAAGGCTCACACGGTAAAAAGGTTCAGTTTCAGCCGGGCAGTGGTGGCTCACACCTTCAATCTCAGCCCTCGGGAGGCAGAGGCAAGCGGATCTCTGAGGTTTTGGCCAGCTACAGCCAGGGATACACAGAGAAACTCTGTCTAAAAAAACTAAAATAATAACAACAGTAACAACAACAGCAACCAATCAATCCAGTTTCAGGCGACTACTGAATTTCTGTTAAATATAGGAATGGAGTGGGCGTTAACTGTGCTTTTTAGAGACTGGGTCTCATATCTCTCTCTCTCTCTCTCTCTCTCTCTCTCTCTCTCTCTCTCTCTCTTTCTCTTTTTTCTTTTCTTTTTTTTTTCAGAGCTGGGGACTGAACCCAGGGCCTTGTGCTTGCTAGGCAAGCGCTCTACCACTGAGCTAAATCCCCAGCCCCCTGGGTCTCATCTCTTAACTCGGTATAAAGACCAGGCTGGCCTCTAACTTATGGTACTTCTTTCTGCCTTGCCTCTGTCTCCTGAGTGCCGGGATCAAAAGTGTGAGCCACTATACCTCACCAGGTTTTGCTATCCCCTTGAAACAGATATTTGATTTGTTGGGGGAAAATGTGAAAAAGAAAAATAACCCAAGCGTGTAAAAAATCTAAGAAGCAAGTTGACCTTTAGCTTTCTCTAAAGGTGAGGGAGTGTCTGTTTGTCTGTTTGACAGTGACACTTGAGCTGCTTGGTCGTTTGTATTAACTCTGGTGTTCATGTTCAGGCCAAGGACCTCACCCATACGAGGCAAGCATCATACCGTGGACTATATCCCCAGTCCTATTTATTGATTTGGAGATTTGATCTATCTGTGTTGCCTAAACAGGCCAGGAACTCACTCCCTTGTTGAGACAGTCTTCCTGCCTTGGCTTCTTAAGATGGGCCCATAGGTATCCACCACTGTACCTGGCTTATTTTTGAAATTAAATTTTGACTGATATGAGAAAAGAGAGCGATTATACATATTAATGAGGTTCTGTGTAGTGTTGCTGTACATACACTGTAGTGGTGACCCCTTAAGATAGACACATGTCCTCCTTAGGAGAGTTTCTTTAAGAAGGGAGGAAGGGAGAGGTGGCTCAGCAGTTAAGAGCACTGTCTGCTCTTGCAGAGGTCCTGAGTTCAATCCCCAACAACTGCACAGTGGCTCACAGTCATCTATAATGTGGTCTGATGCCCTCTTCTGACATGCAGATAGAGCACTCATATACATAAAATAAAAATAAATAAATAAGAAAAAAAAGAAAGAAAGAAGGGGAAAGGAGAATTCTCCTAAAGTAGATTCATTAGAAAATCCTAGAAAGTCCTTGATTTTAACTTTGCAACTATGTTTGGAAAAATTCTTTTTTTTTTTTTTTTTTGGTTCTTTTTTTTCGGAGCTGGGGACCGAACCCAGGGCCTTGCGCTTCCTAGGCAAGCGCTCTACCACTGAGCTAAATCCCCAACCCCTCTTTTTTTTTTTAAGTTTTTTGTGCATGGGTGTTTTGCCGACACCTGTGTATGTGCACTAAATGCATGCAGTGTCCATAGAAACCAGAAGAAGGCAACAGTTCTTCCTCAAACTAAAGCCATAGAAAGTTGGTTGTTGCACTATGAGGGCCAGGACTCAAACCCAGGTCTTCTGGAAGAGCAGCCTCTTAACCACTGAGCCATCTCTCCAGCCCCATTTGGAAATTTTTCTGAAGATGATATTATTATTATTATTATTATTATTATTATTGTTATTGTTGTTTTATTATTGTTGTTATTGTTATTGTTATTGTTGTTTTTATTATTATTATTATTATTATTATTATTATTATTATTATTATTATTATTTCAGACAGTATCTGTCTACATAGCCGTCCTGGAACCACCATGTAGACCAGGCTAGCCCATGAACTCTCAGAGATCCACCTGCTTTTGCCTCCTGAATTCTGAGATTAAAAGCATATGCTACTGCCCAGTTGAAGAGCCCTCCTTAAAGTATTAAAATTACTACTGTAGTATTTTGGACATAATTTCTTCTTTATCCTGAACATTCCAGGAAGTCACCTGTGTCACAAACTTACGGGACTATGTTCCTTTGACAGACGTTGTTCCTTTTTTTTTTTTTTTTTTTTTTTTTGGTTCTTTTTTTCGGAGCTGGGGACCGAACCCAGGGCCTTGCGCTTCCTAGGTAAGCACTCTACCACTGAGCTAAATCCCCAGCCCCAACGTTGTTCCTTTCTTTTGAGAAGACTTTTGATGACACATTGCAGCCATGGTGATGGTGCACACCTGAACCTGTAATCTTAGCACTTGTGATTTGGAATCAGGCAGACTGCTACAGGGTTGCCTGGGCTGTGTGACGAGTTCCGGGATAGCCTGGGCTGCAGAGCGACCTATCTTTATAAATAAAAACAAACAAAAGAGAACTATGCGATCAAAATACACACAGCTAACGGCTATGCTTCCTCTGTGCCCTTCTCTTAAGCAGACGGAGATGGCTGTTTTGGGTGCCCCTGGTGTGCTCTGTGACAATGGAGCAACTGCAGAGAGACCCTACCCTGGACCACCACTGGGATCTCTGGAAGAAAACGCATGAGAAGGAATACAAGGATCAGGTAGCTGGTTGTCCCCTGAGCAGTGAGCTTTTGCACAGCGCCCTGCTTTCCCCATCCCCAGACAACATTGAACAAGCAGTGTTCTCTAGGCTCACTGTGCACTTATTTTTGGCTAGATATTGCTTTGGGTAGAAACAGAGCACACTCCTGTTGCCATGGAGCTCTTGTGATGGTGTGAGAAACTGTACTCAGTCAGTAAACAGGCATAGGTCTGATGGTGACGGACCAGGAGAACATATAGAGCAAGGCCTGGATGAGTGGGGACCTGGACGACAGTGGTGATGCCTCCTACCAGGGGTGTGGTAGGAGGGCAAGGGAAAGCCCAGCCAATCAGGCAACATTAGAGCCGAGGACTGAGAGAAAGGGCAACAGACAAAAGGGGTGGAAGGGAGGGACAGTCCAGGGCCAGGGAACACGCACAGAACTCCCAGGAAAGACCACATTTGGCACATTTGAGGAACAGAAACCCTTGGCTATGAAGGTGGTATAGTGGGTAAAGTACTGGCTAGATTTGAGGAACTGAGCTCAGGCGTGTGCACCGTAGCGTGTCCTCCTAACTTGAGGTGGAGAAACCGCTGTGAGCAATACAGCCTGGAACAGGCAGGGCCAAACAAGAAACCCCGTTTCACAGTGTGGAAGGGGAAGATCTGAGACCTCCACATAAACACTGCTCACACCAGTAATTCACACGCTAATTCACATGTGTACACACACACACACACACACACACACACACACACACACACACACTGCACTGAGAGAGAGAGATAAAAATAGACATTTTAAAACGTTGTGTGGATGAGTGTGTTGCCTAGATGTGTCTGTGTACCATGTGTGCAGTACCTTTTAAGGACAGAAGAGGGAGTCAGATCCCGTGGAACTGGACTTACAGACAACTGAGCTGCCAGGTGGGTGCTGGGAATCAAACCTGGATCCTCTCTGTAAGAAGCAACCGGGGCTCTTACCTTCTGAGCTACTCCTGCAGCCCAGTGCCTTCTCCCCACTTATTCATTTTGTTATGTGTATTAGTGATTTGCCTGCCTGTATGTATTAGTATATGACACACTACATGCCTGCAGGTGTCAGGCCTCCAACCCCACACCTGAATGTCAGAAGAAAGCAGTGGGTCCCATAGAACTGAAGTCATGGCTACTTGTAAACTCACTACCATGTGGGTGCTGTGAACCAAACCTGGGTCCTCTGTAAGAGCAACAAGTGCTCTTAACCACTGGGTCAAATGCTCCAGCCCCCAGTTAAAAAAATACAATTTTGGGGCTGGGGATTTAGCTCAGTGGTAGAGCGCTTACCTAGGAAGCGCAAGGCCCTGGGTTCGGTCCCCAGCTCCGAAAAAAAGAACCAAAAAAAAAAAATACAATTTTATTTTATTTTTAAATATGTGTCTGTGCGTCTGTACATGCATGTGAGTACAGGGACCTGGTGGTCAGGCCCACAGCACGTGGTTGTCAGCTGACTGATTTGGGAGCTGGGACCAAACTTGGGTCCTCTGGTAGAGCAGCAAGTGATCTTAACTTGCGTAAGTAATATTTTTAAAACAGTACAGCCTCTGGCCCACAGAAGTGCTTCAAGATAGAATTTTGGTTTTTTGGTTGATTGGTTGTTTTTTGTTTTGTTTTCCGGACAGAGTTGCTTTACATAGCAGCCCTGGCTGTCCTGGAACTATCTCTGTAGACCAGGCTGGCCTCCGACTCACAGAGCTCCACCTGCCCAGCCCTGAATGCTCTTACTTCTCTTCTTTGACGCTGTGCTTAGGCTTTATTTCCGAGCACACTTGCTGCTCAATCTTGAAATGTTAACCATAACTCCAAACAAGTAGGTCCTGTAACTATATAATATTTTTTTCCAAATTAACACACGAATTGAAGTACACGGTGTTTACCATTGGTCCTAACAATCCGCTGTACAGCAGGCAGCTCTTGCCTGAGACTCACACCCTCCCATCCCCATCTGCCAATCGCTCTTCCTCCAGCCTCTGCCTACGTCTACAAGTGTGGCTTTTGTACTTTATTATTTTATCTATTAGTTGATTAATTAATTGGTCCTGAGGATGGAATCTGTGTGCTACACCCTGGGTGAATTAGATATTGGTAAAATATCAAGGAGACCCTGAGGCTAAGTGTCTTCTGTGCCTGGATCGTCCAACGGAACGTGCTATCTTGTTCACCTATCTTGTTACGTGTGACAGAAGCCCTCCTTTTAAAGGCTCACTAGCAGTAGGCTGTGTATCTGTACCATGTTTTTGTCTGTCCTTTTATCTAGGTAAGACTCATCAACTGGTTCTGTAGCGTCGTCACTGTGAATGGTGCTGCAGTAAACACAGGCGGGGGAATCTCTCCCATGTCTTGGTTTCGCTTTGTTTAGATGTATATCCAGAATGGGGTGGGGCTGCTAGACCACAGGGAGGTTTGTTTTCAGTTGATTGAAATATCTGTGTTACATTTACTTGTTTGTTTATGATTGAGAATTGTGTGTGCATGTGGGGTGTGTGTGCGTGTGCATGTGTGCATGTGTGCGTGTGTGTGTGTGTGTGTGTGTGTGTGCGTGTGTGTGACTACCACTAAGCCTATTCTTCCAGCCCTCTATGTTTTAAGTCTTCTTGTTTACTCATACGATTTATTTGTATATGTAGCGTGGAGTTTTGTCTACATGACTTTGCGTTCCTGGCTGATGCACGAACTCAGTCCAGGAGCTCTCTCGTATCCATGGGTGAAAGCCACATGAGTTTATTTTTAATACACTTTTTAGCTCAACAGCCAGGCACTTCCAAGCCTCCCACAGCCATCATGCCCTTACCTTCACCCCTAGCTCAACACCTCTAAATCTGCCTTCAGTTTAATTGCCCAGTCTGTGAAGCCCATTGGCCTAACTGCCCAAGATGCTTTTGGACAGCTTTCTCTTTCTGCCTACATTTTCCCCTGTAGTTCTGAGTCTTCCCTGTCCCCCTTGAGCCCCCCAACTCCCCACCCCCAATATCTTGATTCTTCTCTTCCTCTCTCCTCGCCCTCGGAACGGGCAAGTCCTGCCTCTTTCTTTCCACCCAACCATTAGCAACTGATATTTTTATTGATAGTTCAAAAAACAATTGGGGGCGACAACCTTCAGTGTCAATAACAGATTCCTGATCAAAGCATCAGAACCAGCCCCCTACATGTATTTATGGCATGTGTCAACGTATGTGTGTGCGTGAGTGTGCACATGTGGGAATCAGCAGAGGCCAGGAGAGAGCATTGCATCCCCTGCATCTGGAAGCAGCAGCCAGGACCCAGTGTCAGTTGGGAACTGAACTGGGGTCCTTTGCAAGAGCAGTAAGTGCTCTTAATTACTGAGTCATCTCTCAATCCCAGGTTGTTGTTCTTGTACTTTTAAAAAAAAGTGTGTGTGTGTGTGTGTGTGTGTGTGTGTGTGTGTGTGTGTGTGTGTGTGTGTTTGAGACAGAATCTCTACATAGCTCTAGTTGTCCTGGAACTCACGTGTAGGCCAGACTGGCCTTGAATTTACAGAGATCCCTCTGCCCTGCCTTCCTAGTGCTGGGATTGAAGGCGTACGCCACCACACCGGCAGTTTGTTTACATTTTTATTGGTTTATTTTCTGTGTATTTTCACACACACACACACACACACACACACACACACACACACACACACACACGGTGCTATAACTGGGGGAATGGGGGAATTCTTGCCTTCCACCACATGGGTTCCAGGTCATCATGCTTGGCTTCAGGTGCCTTTGCCCGCTGAACCATGTCACCTCCTGTTTTTATCTTCAGTCAATTGTGATTCTTTTGTGCCAGGTAAGGACCCGGTTTTATACTTCTGCATATAGATCAAGATTCCAACCCTAGTAGAGCGAGGAGGTTGTTCTTTCTATGTTTTTGGCATCTATGCTACAAATCAACTGGCCATAAATGCCTGTGTTTCTGGGTTCTCTGTTGTCGTGCACTCTCGGGCCTGTGTGCCTTGGCACTGTGGCCTGTGGTGCCTTTTGGGATGAGGTATGTGACGCCTACTCTTTTGTTTATATTGCTCAAGACGTGTTGGAAGTTCGAGGTGGCTGTAGCTCTGTGTAAACTTTCCAGGTTGTTCTGTGTTCGTGAAGAACTCTATTGGAATTTTGACAGGGATTACATTGAGTCTCTAGATTGTTTCTGAGTAGTCTGGCTGTTTCTCTAATCTAATTTTTCCAATCCTTGGATACAAGCGGTATCACCCTGAATTTCACCAAAGTTTTTATAGTTGCCTCTGCAGAACTGCACACTCTGTATCTATGGATTCCATAAGCTATGCACTGGAAATACTCCTTGTGGTGGGGCACGGTAGCACACACCTGAAATCCCAAGTACTCGGGAGGTAGAGACAGAAGAATCAAGAGTTCTAGACGATACTTAGCTATGTAGTGAGTTAGTGAGTTTGAGGCCAGTCTAGGGGGCATCAGAACCTGTCTCAAAGGGGGGGGGGCTGGCAGCACAGGTCATCAGGTGAAGGCACTTGCCACATGCCTGATGGCGTGAGCTGGATCACCAGATCTCATGGTGGAAAGAAAGAAACCGCCCCACAGAGTGATCCTCTGACTTCCACCCACGTGCTATAGACATGCCCACATGTACACACACACACACACGCACACACACACACATACACACACACGCATGCATGAATCACTAAGTGCTAAAGATTAAACAAAGCAAACACATCTAAGCCTAAACACAAGTAGAGGTTAAAAAATCACATCTGAGTGAATCTGTGTAAGGGTGGGTGTACGTGAGGGCCGGGATCTGAGAAGGTGAGGAGAGGGCATCGAATCCCCTGGCACTAGTGTTAGAGGTGTGTAGAGTTACATCACCAACATCAGTGCTGGAACAGAACGTAACAGAATGTGTGTCCACTTCAAGAGCAGTATGTGCTTTTAACCACTAAGCTCTCTCTCCCTCTCCAGCCTCATAGACTGGACTATTTTTTCCCTCAACATCCCCTACACAATACAACATAGCAACCATATTATATTATATAAATAATCTAACAGTTAATTGAAGTGTATGTATATTCATGCATGTAGGTGGGTAAATTATATAAAATACTTTGTTTTGTGATCTTTGGAGACAGGGCCTCACTGTGTATCTTCTATTTTTACTTACACATGTGAGTGTTTTGACTGCATGTATGGCTCTGTACAGTGTGCATGCGGTGCCCTCAGAGGTCAGAAGAGGGCATTGGATCCCCTGGAACTGGAGTTACCAATGGTTGTGAGCTGCCATGTGGGTGCTGGGAATTGAGCCTGGATCCCCTGGAAGAGCAGCCAGTGCTCCTCACCACTGAGCCTCTCTCCAGCCCCCTCAGTCTGTATCTTCAGCTGGTGTGGCACTCACCGTGAAGTCCAGGATGACTGAACTCCCAGACACCTCCCTGCTTCACCCCCTGAGTGTGTGCCATTGTATTCAGCTTATGCCACTTGAGCCTTGAGCATCCAGGGCTCAAGGGAAGCCCGGAGCCTAATCCCTCACGGTTTCCTCAGACATCGCCCTTAGCCCTCACTTCCTTTCAGGTATTTTCTATGCGTGGGTGTGGGTATTGTGGACATAAAGCTAGGTTCTCCTACTTCAGAGCAAGCACTTAGTGACTGAGCCATCTTCCCAGCTCAGGAACACGACGTTTAACAAGTGTCCTACCTTAATAACTGATCTCCAAGTTAACTTACTCTTTTTCCATCCCTTCGGGCTATTTAGACTCACTCTCTCTTGTCCTTCTTTTCTCCTCTAGGGTTTGAAATTCGTTCACTATGTGCCTATTCTATCTTAAACATGAGACCCTGTCTCAAAAAAAAATCAAAATGAAAGTCAGAAGTATAATAATTACATTACGACTTGCAGTAGTGGTGCAGTAGGGCTAGTTTTATGTCAAGTTGACATAAGCTACAGTCATTGGGGAGGAGTGAGCCTCAACTGAGAAAATGCCTCCATAAAATAGGCTGCGGTCAAGCCCCATAGTGCATTTTCTTTTTTTTTTTTTTTTTTTTTTTTTTGGTTCTTTTTTTCCGGAGCTGGGGACCGAACCCAGGGCCTTGCGCTTCCTAGGTAAGCGCTCTACCACTGAGCTAAATCCCCAGCCCCCATAGTGCATTTTCTTAATTAGTGATTGATGGGGAGGGCCCAGTGCATTCTGGGTGGTGCCATCCCTGGACTGTAGTTCTGGGTTCTATAAGAACAAGCCATGAGGAGCAAGCCAGTAAGCAGCACCCCTCCATGGCCTCTGCATCAGTTCCTGCCACCACGTTCCTGCCCTGCTTGAGTTCCTGTCCTGATTTTCCCTTCAGTGATGAACAGTGATGTGGAAACTCAAACCAAATAACCCCTTTCCTTCCCATGTTGTTTTGGTCATGGTGTTTCATCATAGAAATAGATTCCCTTAATGAGGACAAATGATTATCAGAAGAAAATGAAAAAAACAAAAAACCAAAAAACCCCAACCTCAAATAGACAGAGAAGCAGAAATTTATAGTTGACTGAGTGGGTTTTCAGGAATGAGAAAGAATCTTATGAATATTTACATAGTTAGGTGTGAGGAGCATGCAGGAGCTGAGGCAGGGGGATGGCTGTGAGTTTGAGGCCAGCCTGAGCTTCAGTATGAGTTATTAGGACAGCCAAGGCTACATAACAAGGCTATGTCTTTGAAAGAAAGAAGGAAAGAAAGATCTAGAAAGATTAGAGCTTATTGCCTGTAAGGGACCTGCATCAAACGCAAACTTCTAAGTTTGGAGTTTTAAGAATCAATGTTACAACAAATAAAAAAGGAAAATAGAAGGAAATTCACTGTCTGTATAATATATTAATAAGTATCTAAAAATTAAAAGCAAGAATTCGAATTAAAATGTGATTTTAGCAGTTGTTGTAGATGTATTCATTTGTCTATGTTTTTAGACAGATCCACATTTAGTAGAATACTGTTTGGGGCACTAGAGAGACAGCTCAGCAGTTGAGAGCACCTACTGCTCTCACAGAAGACTCAGGTTTGCTTGGCGCAGGGTGGGTGGCCCATAAACTATCTGAAACTCTAGCTCCATAGGGTCTGATGTCCTCTTCTGACCTCTGTGCAAACCTACCCACATGCTCACACATACACACATACACACGGTGGGGATGGGTATTAAAATCAATAAAATAAGTTCACTTGCATTCATTTTCCTTCTGTTTCAGAATGAAGAAGACGTACGACGTCTCATCTGGGAAAAGAATCTCAAGTTTATAATGCTTCACAATCTGGAACATTCTATGGGAATGCATTCATACAGTGTGGGCATGAACCACATGGGAGACATGGTAGGTAAAACACAAGCAATCCTTATCTCATGAGTGGGCAAGTGCCAGGCTGTGCACAGCACTGTCCTCAGGGATCTGTGGAGCTCTGGCCTGGCCTGAGTGGCCAAAGAGGTGCAGCTCTCCAAGGGGAACCTGGAGCAAGGCGGGTTGCCGGGCCTCTTCCACAGCCACCGCTGTCCTGGAGTTGGTATCAGCAGGCAGATAGGGGCCAAGGTCCAGCCATGGAGCAGGAAGTGGCTGTGGCAGGCTCAAGCACCCAGCTGGTTGGGCCAGGTCCAGGTCCTGATGAAAGCCTCAGGAGAGAATCCTCTTCCCTGAAGTGTCGTTACTTCTGGAATTGACAGGCGCTCTGAGACGATCATTGGTGAAATGGTTCGTGTGCACTTTAACCTCATGGGTAGGACCTTATAGACATTTTGGAGTGTGCTGGGATCTAAAGGCAGATGCTTTCCATTGGCTTGGTCTGAGATGTTAGGGATGCCCCATTTGCATGTAGGACTCAAGGTGCTATCCCTATGTGACTGATTGTCACAGTACTCTCAATGGAGCGTCGTGCGTTCCATGACAGGAACCTGGTCAGGAGCAGATTTAAATGCCTACCATTTTCAGTTAAGAGATTTGCCAGGGTTCAGCTCAGCCTTACCAGGTTTTCTGTCCCATGGCACAGTCTGCTGCCCCATAGGCAAGTATAATTTTTGTGTGGTCAAAAGTAATTTTAAGGTACACTTGGATATCAACAACCAAACCAAAAGAAACTGTGTAGCCAGGACTGGAATATGGGTCAGGGGCAGGGTATCATTCTCCTCTCTCACTGGGAGCGTATAGGACCTTGGTGCCGTGGTCTCTCTTTTGTATGCTGCCTATGAATACTGAATGGTCTCTGCCAGTTGCATCCCCGGCCCTCTTCATTGGTCTACACAACCAAAAAATGTATAATGCAGCCAAAGTTAAGAATCACATTACTTTAAAAATAAAGACAAAATCCAGGCATGGGGAAATGCTCAGGCCTGCTAACCAGGAGAGCAGGGTATCCTGGCAGCCAGTGTAGATCAAACTGACACAGATACCCATGCACGCGCGCGTGCGCGCACGTGCACACACACACACACACACACACACACACACACACAGGCAAAAGATAAAAAATAATAAGGAGGAAGGGAGGACTTGGGGATTTAGCTCAGTGGTAGAGCGCTTGCCTAGGAAGCGCAAGGCCCTGAGTTTGATCCCCAGCTCTGAAAAAAAGAACCAATAATAATAATAATAATAATAATAATAATAATAATAATAATAATAAGAAGAAGAAGAAGAAGAAGAAGAAGAAGAAGAAGAAGAAGAAGAAGGAAAAATACTTCTACTGGGTTTGGAAAGGGAACATCCTTGGAAACCATTTTCTATTCAAATGTAGCTGTATCCTTGTAGTTCTCGGAGGGAAAGCAGCTTGCCTTGCTTTATACATTGCTTTGCAAGAATCTACCTTTCGGTCAATCAAAAGTCTGTAACTTCTAGTTTTTACCATGTTCTATTCTCCTTCCCGCTGCTTAAACTATGTTGATCATGGAAAGTGCAAAATTAAAGAGACACAGAGCTCACCTCAGTCAGTACCCACAGTCACCTCAGACAGCTCCCACCACACAGTCACCTCAGATAGCTCCCACAGACAGTCACGTCAGTCAGCACCCACAGTCACCTCAGATAGCTCCCACAGACAGTCACGTCAGTCAGCACCCACAGTCACCTCAGATAGCTCCCACAGACAGTCACCTCAGTCAGTACCCACAGTCACCTCAGTCAGCACCCACAGTCACCTCAGACAGCTCCCACAGTCACCTCAGACAGCTCCCACAGTCACCTCAGACAGCTCCCACAGTCACCTCAGACAGCTCCCACAGTCACCTCTGATAGCTCCCACTGTCACCTCAGTCAGCACCCACAGTCACCTCAGATAACTACCACAGACAGTTCACCTCCCAGTCAAGTTATAATTACTTGGGTGCTACTACTATTAATTTTTCTTAGTTTTAAAATATATTCCCATTTGTAATTCTTAGGAAGAAAGAGAAAAAGAAAGAGAGAAAGAAAGAAAGAAAGAAAGAAAGAGAGAGAGAGAAAGAAAGAGAGAAAGAATAGAAAGATAGATGGGAGTCAACCAGCAAAAAGCTTACCAGGTAAAGGTACTTACTGCCAGGCCTGACAGCCTGAGTTCAATCCCTGGGACCCAGATAATAGAAGGAGTGAACTGATTCCTGCAAGATGTTCCTTGACTTCCACATGGGAGCCATGGTACACCAGCTGCCACAAACACATGCACAAGGGGGGGAAGGGAGGGAGGGAGGGAGGGAGGGAGGGAAGAGAGAGGGAGGAGAGGAGAAGGAAAAATTAAAGGTTCTAAGTGAGAGTGATGTTAACTTGCTTTTTAGACACCTGAAGAAGTCATAGGTTATATGGGCTCTCTGAGAATTCCCAGGCACTGGAATAGAAGTGGCACTCTCAAGTCAAGCTCTAATCAGACATTGCCCGACTCTGTGGACTGGCGAGAAAAGGGCTGCGTCACTAATGTGAAATACCAGGTTAGTGTCACCAGCCCAGCCTCTGCCTGTGGCTGAGTGCTCTCTTCCTGTCTCGCTGCACACTCTGGCAGTGAGTCTCACTGTCTTCTTGTCACTCCCTGGCTTCTTCGTTATTCTCATCTGCCCAACTACATCCTAAGGGTTTTGTTGTTGTTTGTTTTCATTTAGTTTTATTTATGACGTATTTCAGCTTATAGACTTAGCCCAGACTGGTCTCAAACTCACAACGAAACTAAACTAAGTTCCCCTCATACTTTGGATCTTGGCCTCTTAGCTTGCAAAATCTCTCTCTCTCTCTCTCTCTCTCTCTCTCTCTCTCTCTCTCTCTCTCTCTCTCTCTCTCTCTCTCTCTCTCTCTCTCTCTCTCTCTCTCTCTCTCTCCAAGACAGGGTTTCTCTGTGTAACCTGAAACACACTCTGTAGACCAGGCTGGCCTGATCTATGGTCTGCCTACCTGTGGCTCCCCCAAGTGTTGGGATTAAAGTGTATGCTGCAGCCATGCTGGCTGAGAGCACTTGCTGCTCTTCCAGAAGACCTAAGTTTGGTTCCAGCACCCATAACTAGAAACCCACACAGCCTGTAACTCCAGCTTCAGGGGATCCAACACCATCTTCTGGCCACTGTGGTTGCCTACACGTGCATGCACACATACATATACATAAATAAACAATAATAACACAAATCTTTCTTTTTAAAGCATCTATGACAGTAATGTCTGAAAATGGTTATCCTATGGCTAAAGCTTTTTGTATCAGGTATCATTCTGAGACAGCAACACTGGAGTTTGTGGATTCTTGTCACGAATGTCAATGAGCACAAACAGTAACTAAACTTTTAGATTTATTTATTTTATGTTTACAAGTGTTTTGGCTGTGTGTGTGTATATGTGTGTATATGTGTGTGTATGTGTGTGTGTATGTGTGTGTATGTGTGTGTATGTGTGTTTGTGTGTGTATGTGTGTGTTTGTATGTGTGTGTATGTGTGTATGTGTGTGTATGTGTGTATGTGTGTGTATGTGTGTGTTTGTGTGTGTGTATGTGTGTGTATGTGTGTGTATGTGTGTATGTGTGTATGTGTGTGTTTGTGTGTGTGTATGTGTGTGTATGTGTGTATGTGTGTGTATGTGTGTGTATGTGTGTGTATGTGTGTATGTGTGTATGTGTGTGTATGTGTGTGTATGTGTGTATGTGTGTATGTGTGTGTACGTGTGTATGTGTGTGTATGTGTGTATGTGTGTTTGTGTGTTTGTGTGTGTATGTGTGTGTATGTGTGTATGTGTGTGTATGTGTGTACGTGTGTGTATGTGTGTATGTGTGTATGTGTGTATGTGTGTATGTGTTTGTGTGTGTATGTGTGTGTATGTGTGTATGTGTGTGTATGTGTGTGTATGTGTGTGTATGTGTGTGTATGTGTGTATGTGTGTGTGTGTGTGTATGTGTGTATGTGTGTGTATGTGTGTGTATGTGTGTGTATGTGTATGTGTGTATGTGTGTATGTGTGTGTATGTGTGTATGTGTGTGTATGTGTGTATGTGTATATGTGTGTGTATGTGTGTATGTGTGTATGTGTGTATGTGTGTGTATGTGTGTATGTGTGTGTTTGTGTGTGTTTGTGTGTGTGTATGTGTGTGTATGTGTGTATGTGTGTATGTGTGTATGTGTGTATGTGTGTATGTGTGTATGTGTGTGTGTATGTGTGTATGTGTGTGTTTGTGTGTGTTTGTGTGTGTGTATGTGTGTATGTGTGTGTATGTGTGTATGTGTGTGTATGTGTGTGTATGTGTGTGTATGTGTGTATGTGTGTTTGTGTGTGTATGTGTGTGTATGTGTGTATGTGTGTGTATGTGTGTATGTGTGTGTATGTGTGTGTATGTGTGTATGTGTGTGTTTGTGTGTGTTTGTGTGTGTATGTGTGTGTGTATGTGTGTGTGTGGTGTGTGTGTGTATGTGTGTGTGTATGTGTGTGTGTGTGTGTGTGTGTGTGTGTTTGCTAGCTTGCACCACATGCTTGCAATAACTGCAGAAATCAGAAGAGGGCATCAGATCCCTAGAGCTGGGGTTACAGAAGGTTGTGAGCCACTATGTGGATACTGGACGCCAAAACTTGGTCCTCTGCAAGAGCAGCAAGTACTCTGAGCCCTCTCCAGCCACAGGAATGGAATCTTTAAGCTGCATTTTATTCTGAGAGATGGTGACTAGAGAAGACACTGGATGAACATTCTAGAAATCTGCCTTACATCTCATCTCCCTAGGCATCAGGCTTCATAAGGAGTGGAAATGAAGGACGTCAATCACTGACGAGCCTCTAGTCAAGTGGTGTGGCTTGTCTATGGCACTTGATGATGAGCCTCCAGACTGTATCTCCTTATTGCTTTTCAGGTAGCTGGTTCGCCTGTTTTCCAGGCCACCGAGCCTGTGTCACCTGGGATTTATAGCATTGACTCTGAACAGTGTCCTGCCCAGTGCCCATTCACAGTGTGTCCTGGTGTATTGTTTGCAATCGGTATGCGCATGTGCCTTTCTTCGATGTGAGGTGCAATGTGCCCTTAGAACACAGTATATGAAAATGCCTCTCTCTGTCCCTCCTGAATGGCTCAATTGGCCCTGAGTTATTTTGTCTCTCAAAAATCACTTTCTTGTTGAATGGAAAGAAAGAAAGAAAGAAAGAAAGAAAGAAAGAAAGAAAGAAAGAAAGAAAGAAAGAAAGAAAGAGAGAAAGAGAGAAAGAAAGAGAGAAGGAAAGAGAGAAAGAAAGAGAGAGAGAGAAAGAACGTGAGTGTTCCTAAGTATGGCATTGACTTTGACCGCGGAGGGTTACTGTAGACAAAAGGGAGAGCGTAGCCTGAGGCAGGGACATCTAGGAGAGTCCAGAGTGAACAGGGCCATGAGCCGTCCGGTGTGAGGATCGGAGAGAGCTAGGACAGTAAGAGACTGAAGAAAAGGGCCAAGTAACCAAAATGGCTGGTTATATAGAGGAGCAAGGGCAAATAGGGGAAGGGCAACCCAGTGCGTGGGCTGGGGGAAGTTTAGGGCAGGGCCAGGTTATGTGAACCATACCCTGTAATGGGTAGGGACTAAGGGATGCTGGAAGAATCTAGTGGCCAGGTCCACTTTGGTAAGTTAAATAGGCACCTCAGGGTTTGGGTCCTAACTAACCCTTATGGCATCTGTCTTCCTTTTAGGGGAAAGATGGTTTGAGACTTTGCGCATGTTCAGTGTCCACTATCAGTGCTCTCAAAATGCCTGCTGTGACCTGACATTCTCCCCACCAGGGCAGGTCCTTGCCTGGAGACTCTGAAAGAAGGAGGCCTCAGTGCAGCGGGGAGCCCTTCCTGGCCAAGCCGGAGCTGTCTTCTGCACCGCAGGAGCCATACGGATTCCACACCGATTCTTCTGTTTCAGGGCTCTTGTGGTTCCTGCTGGGCTTTCAGCGCCGTGGGGGCCCTTGAAGGGCAGCTGAAGCTGAAAACGGGGAAGCTGGTGTCTCTCAGTGCTCAGAACCTGGTGGATTGCTCAACCGAAGAAAAGTACGGGAATAAAGGCTGCGGGGGTGGCTTCATGACCGAAGCTTTCCAGTACATCATCGATAACGGAGGCATCGACTCAGAAGCTTCCTATCCCTACAAAGCCATGGTGCGTCACGTTTGTCCCCTATGACTTAGTTCCTCACCACTGCTGCACTGGCACCAACAAAGCACTGCGGGGACCCCTTCTAGAGCCCCACCTGCAGCTCCTCCGTGTCAAGAATTCTCTTTGAAATGCAGTGACCTTCTTAATCTACCCTGGGGTTTTGGGTTGTCCTTGTTTGTTACAGAGTCTCATGATGTAGTCCGGGCTGGTCTCGAACTCACTAACTACACAGCTGGGGAGGCTTTGAAGTCCTGTTGCCGTACCTTCCAAATGTTGAATTATAGGGTTTGCTGCCACTCCCTATACAGAAAATATTTTCAAACAAGCAAGTGTCATTCATATTTAAATACAGGCTTGATGAAACCATGGTAACAATGCCTTCTGTGTATTATCTGATATTTGGTTTTTCAGTCCTGCAACCCTCAATGTCCAGAGATATTTTCAGGTCATCAGCTAGCTCACTCTTCCACTTAAAGGATCAATGATAGTATCCCATTTACCACAAGATTTCTTCTTTTCTTTTTCTTTTTTTTAACCAATTCTGTTAAGTAACATAAGCAAAAAAAAAAAAAAAAAAAAAAAAAAAGTATCACTACTGACAAGATGGCTCGTTAGGTAAAGGACTTGTGGTCAAGCTTGATGAACTGAGTTTACTCACGGATCCCAGGGAGGGTACCTGTAAGTCATCCTCAGACCTCCACACTCATATCAATAAACGCAATAAACTCACACTTTAAATAATTATCACTCGAAAACAACCTACCTTTTTTTTTTTTCTTTTTTCTTTTTGTTTTTTGGAGCTGGGGACTGAACCCAGGGCCTTGTGCTTGCTAGGCAAGCACTCTACCACTGAGCTAAATCCCCAATCCCGAAAACAACCTACCTTAAGCAGTCTTCCTTCGGTTTATTCCTTTCAGCTTCTTTTCCCATTACAGTGTTTAGAAGAAACACAGTTACATATTCAGCAAACATACATCTGGAGCTCCTGAGTTTTGTTTGTCTTATCTTCTGCTTTTGAGACTCGGCCGCCCTATTTAACTGTGGGTGTTCTGGAACTCACTATGTAGAGCAGACTGGCCTTGAACTCTCAGAGAATCACCTGCCTCTGCCTCCCTGGTGCTGTCCCTTGAGTTTTGTTTGTTTTGTGCTGTCTCACAGCTCCTGCTGGCCCAGGGCTTGGATTATAAACCCAGACTACCAAGTCCAGCTTGAGTCAGTGTTTACAAACAGAAAAACTCAGAACAAAAGAAGAAAGACTGGTGGGGACAGAGGGTCAGAGGGCGGGGCGGGGTGGGAGGATCATAGTCAAAGTCCGTTGAAAGGGGTGAAGTGGGGAGGGGGTGACGTGTCAGGTGTGGGGGGATATCATATCGAAATCCAGGAAGTTGAAGTAGGCTTTATGGTTGGTTTTTTGTAGGATGAAAAGTGTCACTATGACCCAAAAAATCGAGCTGCCACGTGTTCAAGGTACATTGAGCTCCCCTTCGGCGATGAAGAAGCTCTGAAAGAAGCAGTGGCCACTAAAGGGCCTGTCTCTGTGTGCATCGACGCCAGCCATTCCTCCTTCTTCCTCTACCAAAGTGGTAAATATGAGGCACCAGCCTCTGATTTGCTTCCCTTAACACAGACTGAGCAGCTGGTACCCTGTTCTAACTGGCGGATCCTACTGGTTAAGACTTATTGGCACTGCTACACTAGGTTTCTTGTGTATCTATCTCATTTAATCCACTCGGTAACTCTAATTTACACCTGAATCCTCCGTGAAAAAGTTAATCTGCTTTAAGTCTAGAGAGGTGCCTCAGTGGTTAAGAATATTTGTTGTTGCAAAGGACGCAGGCTGGAGTCCCAGCTCCCACACAGAGGCTCACCACCTCCTCGGGCACCAGGCAGGCTTCTGGTGCACAGCCAAGCAAAACACTGCCACACATAAAATAAAAAAAATAAATCTAAAGCCATAATTAAAGAAAAAAGTTAACCAGCCTAAGTCACTCAGGCTGAAGTGGGGAGCGAGGGTTAAAACCCTGAGATTGAAAACCATGGGGCCAGCTACATAATTCACACAGGAGAGGTGAGTTGCTGCTGCTGTGTGCGGTGGTCCTGTCTATAATCCTCGAATTCTGGAGGCAGGGGGTGGGGGTGGGCTGGAGGGAGAGGGGATGAGAAAGTTGATGCCTGCCTAGACTACTCTATCAAAAAGCCAAAACAAACAAACAGGAAAAAAAAAGTCAGGTTTTTTGTTTGTTTGTTTTAAATCCACGAAGAGTGCAGTATATAAACTAAAAATCAAGAAAACGATTCCACTTCCAACTGTGGGGAGGGGCTAATAATACATTTATCCATCGAGCAGAAAAGACCTGTAGAGAGACTCAAGACGCACTGAGGGGAAGGACTTAGCTTTATCTGCTGCTTACAGAACGAAGAGTCAAATATCAATGAGAGTCTACAAAACTAGGCTAATCTAAAGACTGCATGAAACCATGGAAACCCTCAATAGCCGAAGCCATTTTAACAAAATGAGCAAAGCCAGAGACATCACAATATACAACCTGAGAGTACATTCCTGGGTTACAGCAGCCAAACAGCCTGGTGTCAGCATAGAAACAGATCAGCAAAACAGAATGGCAAGATCTTGTATCAAGAACACAGCCAGGGGCTGGAGAGATGGCTCAGTGGTTAAGAGCACTGACTGCTCTTCCAGGGTCCTGAGTTCAATTCCCAGCAACCACATGGTGGCTCACAACCATCTGTAATGGGATCTGATGCCCTGATCTGGTGTGTCTGAAGACAGAGACAGTGCACTTATATATAAAATAAATAAGTAAATCTTGAAGAGAAGATGACAGTGCAATCAGGCCTGTTGGCACATGTTTGCAATTCTTGCACTTGAGAGGCAGAGGCAGGAGGATTATCTCAAGTTTGAAGCCAGCCTGGCTGTCCTTGTTAGGTTAAAACACAGACCAAAAATGATTTGGGAAGAAATGTTTACTTACAGTCCATCTTCAAGGGAAGCCAATGGGTAAGTGACACTGAGACCAGGAAGAATGCTGTTTATTGGCTTGCTCCCTTTGATTTCTTCTTTCACCCAGGACCACCCACCCCAGGATGGCACCTACTCCCACATAAATTATTAATCAAGAAAATGCCCTGCAGGCCAATCTGATGGAGGCCTTTTTTCAATTGAAGCTCCTTTTCCCAAATAATCTAGCTGGTGTCAATCAACCAAAAGCTCACCAGGCCATTGAGTATATAGCGTGTAAATTCCCGACCATCCAGGGCTACCTAGCAAGACCAAGTCTCAAATAAACATAAACTAAATGCTGGTGACACAGGAACCTTTACATGCTGATTGTAAGAATATCAATTAGTGGGGTTGGGGATTTAGCTCAGTGGTAGAGCGCTTGCCTAGGAAGCGCAAGGCCCTGGGTTCGGTCCCCAGCTCCGAAAAATAGAACCAAAAAAAAAAAAAAAAAAAGAATATCAATTAGTACTGCCTTTAAGGAAAATGTTATAGAAACCCCCCCCAAAAAAAGTAAAAAATAGAACTACCATTTGACCCAGCAACTCCACTACCAGGAATATATCCCAGAGAAATGAAACCAATGTACTGAAAAGACATCTCTCAAGTTCATTGCAGAATAATTTCCACAACCTAAGTGACTATCAACTTCTGAGTGGATAAAGAAAAGGAGACCCATATACAACAAAGAACACCCTTTGGCTTTAAATAAAAAGGAATGGGGCTGTGGCTCAGGTAGTGAAATGTTTGCCCACTATACATGAAGCCCTGGGTTCAATCCCCAGCACACGGTAGTACAAACCTGTCATCTCCACTCTTGGGAAGCAGAGGCAGGAGGATCAGAAGCTCAAGGTCATCTTTGACAACATATCAAGTTTGGGTCCAGCCTATGTGTGAGACCTTGTCCTGGGACACCATAAGGGAGGGCACTTAACACTTCTTTAAGGTTGACACTTAAAACCGTACATGCATGCATCTTGCGAAGCTCAGTAACACGGTCCTCCAGTGCTCACTAAATGCAGAGTTCTGTATTACGTACAGCAGAAAGTTACAATATGACTGAGGAGCATTTAATTTACAAAAGGCTCAAAGTGGACAAAACAATTTATGAATTCATACAAAGAAATGCAGCCAACTGTACATAAATTAAGAGAATTAGAAAGCGTGAATAGGTATAATAAATGTCTGAGGGGTCTCTGGGTCAGCCTTACCCTTGTCAAGGGAAGCAGACGGAGTCTCTAAGTCACCTTGTCATATTGTCAAGTGTGTTTTGCTAGACTATAGCACTTGCCTCTTCCCCGTCTGTGTTTGACTCTCAGGTGTCTATGATGACCCCTCCTGTACCGAGAATGTGAATCATGGTGTTCTCGTGGTTGGCTATGGGACTCTTGATGGGAAAGACTACTGGCTTGTGAAAAACAGGTAATGCATTAACACATCAGTGTTGGTTTTATTGTCAGGACTGGAGGGCACATCAGCAAATATACTCTTGCTGTTAGGATGCCGGTCACCATAGCAACAAGGATGCGCATTTGTAGCTTCTTACAAAACCCTGTGGGAAGTTACTCACTGGCCCACCATGATGGTTTGGATGGGAATGGCCCTCATGGGCTCATAGATTTGAATGCTTAGTCATCAGGGAGTGGCTCTATTTAAGGAAGTTTTTTGTTTTTTTTTTTTTTGTTTTTGTTTTTTTTTTTTTTTTGGTTCTTTTTTTTCCGGAGCTGGGGACCGAACCCAGGGCCTTGCGCTTCCTAGGCAAGCGCTCTACCACTGAGCTAAATCCCCAACCCGGAAGATTAAAATGATTAGCTAGGCCAAGGCCAATCCCTGTCCCCTTCCCTCGACACTTGCAGATGAGGATGTAGCTCTCAGCTATTGCTCCAGCCCCATGCTTGCCGCCATGCTGATAATGGACTGACTCTGAACTGTAAGCCAACCCCAGTTAAACGTTCTCCTTTATAAGAGTTGCTGTGATACTCATGGTGCCTCTTCACAGCGATAGGACAGTGACTAAGACACCCATCTTCACCTTTGTTTTCACGATCTGTCTTCTATAATAATTTTCTTATTTTATTTTATTTCATATCATTAATGTTTTGAAAGAGGGTCTTGCTATTACTCCTAGCTGGCCCAGAACTCACTATGTGTTCCAGGCAGGCCTTGAACTTACAGCCATCCTTTGTCTCTGCCTCCTAAGTGTTGGAATTACACATGTACACTGCCATTTCTCTCTTTGCTTTTCTCACCATTCCTTGCCTGCTCCTTGTATGCTCTGTAGAGCGTTCATGGTGGTAAGTTTCATTGGACAGTGTTAGGGCTTAAGCCCAGGGCCATGCACATGCTCCTTAAGCTCTTCCTCTGAACCACATCCACAGCCCTTTCAGCCCCTCTTAGGAACACTGTTCCTGTAGCTAGACCTTGAATGTTGGTATTCCCTACTGCCCAGAGAACCCAAATGATTATATATCATTCTAGTCATGATTTTACCATAACCTATAATATGGAGACCTTCAAATCTCTTCCACTACCTGTAGCATTGGCCCACAACTTCACTTTTACCTGGTCATAATCACTCTGACAATTTACTTTCTCCAAACTCAGTATGGCCAAAGAATTAAGTTCTCTCTCTACCATACTGTTCCCTCCAGAGTTTTCCATATCAGTAAATCATTTGACATAACATTGTTACCCAAAAGATAATATGGTATTGAGGGCTCAATATACTATACCAGCCTCCTAGACCTTTCCAAGGCTAATCGAGTTTCAAGTCAAGAAGAGTTTCCATCAAAAGCCGCCTTGGGGGGTTGGGGATTTAGCTCAGTGGTAGGGCACTTGCCTAGCAAGCACAAGGCCCTGGGTTCGGTCCCCAGCTCTGAAAAAAAGAAAAGAAAAAAAACAACAAAAAAACAAAAACAAAAACAAAAAAAAAAAGCCGCCTTGGAGTCTGCCTCTATCCTACGTCTTCCGACTCGATTTCAGACAGCTCTTGCCTGGCTCTTGCTTGAGCCTGAGAACCGATGCTCTTTACTCCTCCTATTTTATTTATTTTATTACTGTGTATATGAAAGTGCCTGGTGTGTGGGAGGTGCGTATGGGGTGGGCGTGGGTATGGGTATGGGGGGTGTATGAATGTCTATATCTGGAATTTGGAGATTGGACCCAGGTCACCAGCCTTCCTGGCAAGTGTTTTCACCCACTGTCTTAGTTACTTCTCAGTTGCTATGATAAATCAAAGAAAGGGTTTCTTTGGAGCTCATGACTCCTGAGGGATAAGAGCCCATCGCCATCACAGCAGGAAGCTGTGCACAGCAGCAGAACAGCTGAGAGCTCACATCTTGAACTGCAGGCAAGAAGCAATGAGAGCAAAATCACAATGGTGCACATCTGTAAGCTCTCAAAACCAGTCCTCAAGGCCACACCTGCTCCAACAAGGCCACACCTCCCAAGCCTGCCCCAACAGCGCCATCAACTGGGGACCTCGTATTCAGGTGCCAGAGAATGTGGGGGAGAGAAATGGCTCCTTCAAACGACCACACTGGCCTGCCCATCTTGCCAGTCCCACCCGTTTTACTCTTGAATCCATCTTTCCCGCTGCTGCCTCTTTAGGGTATCGGTCAGTGTGAAGGACCTAGGAGAGGAGCCAAGTGGTCTGCCTTTCTCTGTCTGCCTTGCCAGCCTTCTGATATCTGATTTACAATTTTCACTTAATTTAGAGTAAATTATAACACAATTATAGTTACAGACTTCATACATACAGTGTTGTCTGAAATAGCTATTTTACCTTTTATTTGGTTTATCATTCTTTTAAAAGCAGCTTAGAAGTCTGGTGGCACATTCTTTTGATACCAGCACCTAGGAGGTAGAGGCAGGAAGATGAGGTGTTTAAAGTTGTCCTTTACTACGTACCAAGTTCTAAGCTGGCCTGAGCTGCACGTGACCTGCTTTAATGCCCCTCACTGGTAAAATAAATTATAGACTGAAAAAAAGGCCAAGAAGATAGCACAGTGAGCAAAAGCACTGTCGTCAGCCTTAATCTACAGAACCTACATGGAGAAGGACAGAGAGCTAGTCCTATACGTTGTTCTCTGACCTTCACTCACACATGCCTTCCCCATCTAGTAAGAAAAAATAAATGTCCCGCCAGAGAGATGGCTCAGTGGTTAAGAGCGCTGGCTGTTTTTCCAGACGCTCTGAGTTTAATTCCCAGCACCTACATGGTGTCTCATAACCATCCATTTGATTTGATCCCCTCTCTTGCCATGCAAGACTATATGTAAATGACAGAGCACTCACATACATAAATAAATAATTTAAAAAACAAATGTAATAAAAGTTTTTAACCAAAGCAGCTTAGACATTATCTATTTCAGAAAAAAAAAATCTCTGAATGTTAGAGATAAGTAAAATATCCTTTTATTATTTTTTTTAGATTGGAACTTACCATGTAGACTAAGTTATCCTGGAGCTCACAGAGGTTGCCAGCCTCTGCCTTCTGGGTGCTGGGATTAAAGGCGGACATCACTTGTGTGCCTAGAAGAGGACATCAGCTCAGAACTGCAGTCACAGATGGCTGTGAGCCACCATGTGGGTGCTGGGAACTCATTTAACCCGGGTCCTTTGCAGGAGCAAGTGCTCTTAACCACTGAGCCATCTCGCCAGCCCCTGTGGTAGGAAGCTGTCCTGCAGATACTGAGGCGCAGGACTTTGCATGTTGTATTTAAAGTTGCTTATGTGTAGTTGTACTGTTCTGTGTGTGACTGTATCTGGTCACAGTCCTTCGTCATCATTAGCTCCACTCTAGCACACAGTGACCCCTCAATAATCCGCTGAACTGACCTAAGCACAATGAGTATAACTGTTAGAGAGAGAGATGAAGAGGCCGTAGAGACAACGCAGCAGTTAAGAGCCCTTCCCGCTCTTTCAAGACCCAGTGGCCACCCTCATGTACATAAACTTACCCAGGAACACACAACTAGACATACATCTTTTGACAAATATCTTTAAAGGTTTATTTTATTTTTAATTATGTGTATGTGCACAAGAGTTTTGGGGACCAAGGTGGCTAGGGGTGTCAGATCCCAGGGAGCTAGATTACAGATCCTGGTGATCCTCCTAACATGGGTGCTGGACTCAACCTCTGGAAGGACCGTATGTGATCTTAACCACTGAGCCGTCAAAACAACGGAAGCTCATGTCTTCCAGTTCTTGAGGCTAGAAGAACATGTGAGTGTACTTTTAAGGACTATGAGGAAGAAGCTCTTTATAGACTTGGATCTGAGAAAGTCATGCTCACAGGAGTAGAATGGTATGGTAGCAGCAGGCAGGTGGGACAGAGGAGATAATGAACAGAGTGTCCAGACTGTTAGCTCTCAGTTCTGGAGTTCTCTCACACGATGGCCACGTCTTACTGCTTCTCTTCTTTTGCCTCAGAATGTGTGCACACATATGCACTGTATGCCCTTGGATATAGATGATAATTTCTTTTTATTGTTGTTTGTTTTGTTTTGTTTCAAGACAGGGTTTCTCTGTGTAGCCCTGGCTGCTCTGGAACTCACTCTGTAGACCAGGCTGGCCTCAAACTCAAGAGACCCACCTGCCTTTGCCTCCCAGTAGTGGGATTAAATGTATGTGCTACCACTGCTTGGCATGGGGATTTCTAATTAAATATATTAGTAAAAAAATATATAATTACCTGGTGGCTGACAGCCAGTTTCAGGGGGATCCCGCACCCTCTTCTGACTGCCACTGGCACTGCACACACATGATGATGCACAGACACACATGCAGGCAAAACACCCATACATATAAAATAAAAGCAAATCTTTAAAAAAGTGTTTTTTGCCAGGTGGTGGTGTTTAAAACCTTTAATTCCAACACTGTGGAGACAGAGACAAGTGGATTTTCTGTGGGATGGAGGCTAGCTTGGTCTACAGAGTGAGCTCTAGGACAGCCAGAGCCATACAGAGAAATCCTGTCTTAAAAATATAATAATAATAAATTACATTAATATTTATTACTAGTGGGGTTGGGGATTTAGCTCAGTGGTAGAGCGCTTGCCTAGCAAGCACAAGGCCCTGGGTTTGGTCCCCAGCTCCGAAAAAAAAAAAAAAGGAGTGAAATATTTATTACTAGTAATAAATATCATCATCATCATCATCATCATCATCATCATCATCATTATATATTGATGATGATAAAAAGAGACCAGCGTGGTGCATGTCTGTAATCCTGGCATTGGATAGTGGAGGCAGGAGGGTCAGGAGTTCAAGACCAGCCTTTGGTACATAGCAATTTCAAGGCCAACCTGGGCCATATCTCAAACATACACAGACAGACAGACAGACAGACAGACAGACACACACACACACACACACACACACACACACACACACTCACGCACACACAATAGCAAGAAGGAAAGACAGACAGAAAGAGTTGAGACCTCTGCAGCTTCTGAGGTTTGCAGCCATGTACCTCCATTCTTTGACTTGTAGGAACAGACCTCTCGCACCCTTACTTCCCACATGGCCTCCATGTGGGGTGTCACTGTGCTGACTTCAGTCCTACTGGATTAAGGCTGACCTAATGACTTCATTTTATCCTAATTAATGACATCTGCAGTGCCTCTACTTCCAAATAAAGTCACATTTTTGATGTCCTGGGAGTAGAATTCCAGTGGACTTTGGACAGGCCACAGTCCAACCCTGAATACTCAAGGCTTCCTGGAAACGCACACTCTGTAAACTCTGTAAGTCAAGGTGGATGGGTGCCTTCAGGTCTCCTGTGAGGAACTAACAGATGGCGGTGTTCACATGGGCTGTTGGGAAAGCAGCTGAGGAAACTTCAAACATTGATCTACTCTTAAGCCATCACAGCAATGATCTCCTTGGTGTGGACACATGTTAGCTTGCTGTCGTTGTTACTCATTGGGCTTCTCTTTAGTTTAGTTTAGGGTCTTTTTCCTCACACACCTGTTTTTTGCTTCTTTCTTTCTTTTCTTTCTTTTTTCTTTTTTTCTTTTTCTTTTTCTTTTCTTTTCTTTTTCTTTTTTTTTTTTTTTTTTTTTTTGAGACAGGCTTTCATGTAGCCCAGGCTGGCCTCAAGTTCATTATGTAGCCACAGAGGAGCAAAAACTCCGGGTCCTCTGCTTCCATCTCCATGGCACGAGGATTTTAAGCGTGGGATGCTGCTGTGTGCCCAGTTATGTGGCTTCTTGAGTACACAGACCCCAGCTGACATGACAAGCAGGAAAACTTTTAGTCCCAGGCAGTTCACTTCTGCACTAAGTAGAATGTTCTACTTTTCCACAGCTTTAATGGGAGAAAGTCTCATCTGGATAATTCACAACAATACTATTTATCATTTGCTTCAGAACTAACTGTTGTGTATCGCTTTCATAGTAGTTACTAAAAGTACTTCTTAACAGATGTTTCTAGGAGCCAGATGATGGTAGCGTGTGCCTTTAATACTCAAGAGGCAGAGGCAGGCAGATCTCTGAATTTGAGGCCAGCCTGGTCTACAGAACAAGTCCCAGGACAGCCAGGGCTACACAGAGAAACCCTGAAACCCTGCCTTGAAAAACCAAAGGAAAAAAAAGAAAAAAGTGTTTCTCAAGAAATGTGTAGGTTGGAAAGTTATTGCCCTTAAGCCAGACTTTGTGTCACACAATACCTGTAAGGGGTGGAATCAGAAGGGTTAAGAGTTTAAGGTCAGGGTTGGGGATTTAGCTCAGTGTATGGTCAACAATATGGAACTAGTTTGTGGTGGCCACACCTGTAACACCAGGCCTGGAAAGTCAAGGCTGGAGAACTGCTGAGCTTGTAGCCAGACTGGGTGACATGGAGGAAACTTGTCTAAACAAAACGAAAAACAAGTCAAAACAAAAAGCTTAAAAGAAGGGGTTGGGGATTTAGCTCAGTGGTAGAGCGCTTGCCTAGCGAGCACAAGGCCCTGGGTTCGGTCCCCAGCTCCGAAAATAAGAAAAAAGGAAAAAGCTTAAAAGAAGCTTGGAACTGTAACACGCACCTTTAATTCCAGCACTCAGAAGATAGAGCCTGGTCCACTCCACATACAAGGTTCCAGGTCAGCCAGGGCTACATAGTCAGACTGTATGTATATGTATATGTATATGTATATGTATATGTATATGTATATGTATATGTATATGTATATGTATATGTATATGTATATGTATATGTATATATAATAACACACACACACACATCTTATAAAGCTGGAGAGACGGTTCAGTGGATAAAGAGCACTGGCTCTTCTTCCAGAGGGCCTGGGTTCAGTTCTTAGCACCCACATGTCAACTCACAACTGTCTGTAATTCCAGTTTTAGGGGATCAGACAGTGACATACATGCAGGCAAATCACCAATGTAGATAAAATAAAATTATTTAATTTGTTGATTGATTAAACATATATATATATATATAAATGTTTTAGGGGAAGCAAGGAGATAAAATATAGTTTTATTATATTATTTTGTAATTTTGTAATTTTTTTCTCTTTTATAGTTGGGGCCTTCACTTTGGTGATCAAGGATATATTCGGATGGCGAGAAATAACAAAAATCACTGCGGGATTGCTAGCTATTGCTCTTACCCAGAAATCTAAACCGTTTCTTCTTTTTCTAATGGGTCACAAAGACGGAATACACTCTAATTTAATTTTGTCTGCTCCATCCGGAGGACCCAAGTGTGTCGTGATCAGTGTGTACATACTGTGCTAACTGGCTTACAGCTTGTTTGTTTTATAACTTTACCTCTCTCTGAAAAGTCTGTAAGCAAGGACGCGCTGAGGACGGAGCTGGCAGTCTGTCCTAGATATTCTTTCTATGCTTGCACCCTGTCGTCTAATGTGTCTAATAACCCTTTGTAACACGATATCCCCAAAGTGCCTAATAAAATCTGTCATTTCAAAGCTCCATTATTGTCACATATGTTTTTTTCAAGTCCTTCTTAGATAACATTTATACCCTATCGACAAGGCTATGTTAGTGACAAGTAGTAGCTACTGTGATGAAGAAAACATTGTTATAAAGGTGTTATAAAAAGTGACAGGCACAATGAGACACCCTTGTAATCCCAGCACTTTGGAGGCAGAGGCAGGCAGATCTGTGAGTTCAAAACCAACCTGGTCTACAAAGTGAGTTCCAGGACAGGCAAGGCTGTTACACAGAGAAACCCTGTCCTGAAAAGCAAAGCAACAAACAAACAAACAAACAAACAAACAAACAAACGCTCAAGAGCAGAAGGGGGAAGAAAGAGAGAATACAGGAGGGGGTAACATCTGTCTTTCTCACAAGGTTCTTATAAAAGCAATGTAATGCTAGACATTGAAGCTGAAAATTCTTGGAAATTTATAAATGTGAGAATACATGAGAAAATGCTAGAGCAAGATTTCTACGATTTTTTTTATCCTGAAAACAAGATTCTATTATTCTTCATTTTTTCTTTTTATTTATTTTTTTCCAGTTTTTTAAAAATTGGGTATTTCTTATTTACATTTCAAATGTTATTCCCTTTCCCTGTTTCCTGTCCATCAGCTCCCTAACCTCTCCCCTCCCCTTCTATAAGGGTGTCCCCCTCCCCATCCACCCTATTCTTCATTCTTAGTACTGATTTGTGGGCGCCTCTGAAACCACCAAGGCCAGCACCAGATTTCATTAGCCTTTTCAGACAGCATTTACCCCTCTGCAGCTGTGTTGTTGTTCCTAACATTTATTTGCCTGTGGACATGTCGGGGGCAGGGAACAGTTTGTGGAATTGGTTCTCTTCTTAGAGTTCCAGGAATAGAAGAATTCAGTCATCCTGCTCGGCAGAAACTAACTGCTTTCACTCACTAAGCCACTTCAACAGCCTAGGAACTGTGTTTTCAAAACTCTGCTGTGAAGCAGGGCTGGTGCTCCTTTGGACAGCCTGATGAATGACCAGCAGTTGGCTTAGTACCGCCCACAAACTTGAAGGCCAGTACTGAAAATCGCCACTTCAAAAATAAAACTTAGGGCTGGAGAGATGGCTCTTCCAAAGGTCCTGAGTTCAAATCCCAGCAACTACATGGTGGCTCTGTAAATGAGATCTGATGCCCTCTTCTGGTGTGTCTGAAGACAGGGACAGTGTACTTATACCTAATAAATAAATATTTTTTAAAAACCTTAATTTTGTTTCTAAATGAAACAAATTGTTCTCAAAGCTATTCACTGTCCCCAGTTAGATTAGTAGAAATATCTATATCTATATATCTATATATCTATATCTATATCTATATATATGTCTATGTATATATCTGTAAATGTAGTGTGGAGGAGGGGATTCAAGACCAACCTTGGCTATATAAAGTAAATCTCAAAAATAAAAATATTGGGGCATGTGAGAAGGCTCAGCAGGTAACAGTAACTGCTACCAAACCTGACAGTCGGTTAGATTCCTGAGATACCCCCCCCCACACACACACACACGGTAGAAGGAGACTGTGGTATGAGGATGCCCAAGTATTGTCCTCTAACCTCCAAACTCGCGCGCGCGCGCGCACACACACACACACACACACACACACACACACACACACACACACTTAAAACTGGGTTTTTTTTTTGGGGGGGGTTGGGTTTTTTTTTTTTCTGACACAGGGTTTCTCTGTGTAGCCCTGGCTATACTGGAATTCACTTGGGCTAGCCTTGACCACAGAGATCTGCCTGCCTCTGCTTCCCAAATGCTGGGAATAATGGCGTGTGCCGCCACAGTTCTAGCTTTAAAAACAAACATAAATAAAAATGTAAGTAAGCAGACTGGTAGAGCAACTGATTCCCTCAAAGGCATCGTTAACTGGATGGGGGGACTGTACAGCACACGGAAAATCTAACAATAATCTAAAATTAACAAAATCTAAAGGCAGAAAACAGCCAAAACGGTGTGTGAGGACACGGAGGGTCTCTGGGGAGCCAACTGTTGTCGGGCTGGCTTTGTACAGTCAACGACCTGACCTAACTGTAGTGAGGCCTTGGCCTGCAGGGGACAGCGCTGAAGCCTTGCTGTGAGCCTAGCTCCCAGCAGGCCTTGCGCAGCTTTTGGCGGGAATAGTGGTCTCACCTGCGGTCAAAGGGCGTGACACGTGCCAGCGACAGTTAAGGCGCATGCGCATTGAGCACATGCTGACAGGAGCGCCGCACTTCGAGCCTCTTCCCTGTCGCTGCTGGACGCTTCTCTCAGGCGTTGTGTAAAGTATGTTTATTTTCGGCTTGGTTCTCTTGATTTTTTTCACTCCTTAGTTTCTTTTCTGTAGCCCTTCGCCATCTCAGGTTTCTTGCAGTCTGAACGGAAGACATTTGAGAGATTTTGTGTGCTTACATCCCAGCCGCGGGTCCTGAGGGGGCGACCCGGGCAGCCGGCGGTCGCCATAGTGCTAACGGTTTCCAGCTGTGTTTGTTCTCTTATTTTGTGCGGATTTCTACTTGAATTCTCGTGTTAACAGACGAAGTGGAGACCAGGGTGCAAGGAAATTTTAATCAGTTTACCAAGATAGCTGGGAATTCAGAATCAGTCATTAAAAGAATTTAAGAGGCGGGCGGATTTTAGGCCACTGTGCTCTACATAGCATAAGTAAATTTTGAGAATGGTGGCACTGGGGAGATGGAGGCAAGGGGTCGGAAGTTCAAGGTCAAGCCCGGTGTGCTGGCTCACTCCATTGTCCCAGTACCAGCAAAGCAGAGACAGAGGCAGGGGCAGGTGGTCTCTGAACTTAAGGCCAGCCTGATCTTCATAGAGAGTTCCAGGACAGCCAGAGCTACACAGAGAGACTTGCCTCAAAAGAAAGAAACACAAAGATGAAGGTCATTCTCAGCTACACAGGGTTGGGGGCCAGCCTGGATTACGTGAGAAAAAAATTTTAAAAAATTTTCTGCTGACTTCAAAAATGTTTTCGTTTCGGGAGGGGAGAGTGTATGAATTGTGCCATGTTATGTGTAGAAATCAGGGGACAACTTGTGGGAATCTGTTTTCTCCTTCTACCATGTTGGTCCCTACCAACTAAGATCATCATCTTGGAGGCAAGTTCCTTTACCAGCTCAGCCATCTGTGCTCTCCTGGCTTTGCCAGTTTATAGTTTCAGAGCAGCAATGCATACTTAGCCTGATAAAGGAGTCATCTGATTATTTTTGCTATTTTTTTTAAATTATCAGGTACTCTCTCCTCCTCCCCCCCCCCCAAAAAAAAATAAAGCCAACAAGGGTTCAGGCAGTCTTGCTTGGACTACAACTTTCAAACCATTCCAAGGATAAACTTGAAATCCTGATCCTCCTGCCTCAGCCTCCCAAATGTTAGGTTTACAGGCATGTACTATACATCCTTGGGCAATACATTGACACTTTGTTTGTTTTTGTTTTTTGAGACAGGCTTTCTCAGCATAGCCCTCGCTGTCCTAGATCTCCCTCTGTAGACCAGGCTGGCTTCTAACTCGTAGAGATCCACCTGCTTCTGCCTCCCAAGTACCAGGATTAAAGGTATGCGCCACCACTGTCTGACTACATTGACTTTTTAGAGATTGCATTTTAAGTAAAATTCTGAAATTAAGATAAAAACCCCATATGTAATAAGGTAGAATTATAGAGATAAAAATTAAATCTGAAACTAAAATTTATATTTGTGTTACATGTTTGAAGAAAATATTTCTTGGAAGATGGCCACTATGCAGTTGCGGAGGACAGCTTCTATGGTATGATTGCTTATGACTTAATATGTATTAATTTAGCTGAGTTTCTTGTTTCTTGAAGTTGTAACTATTGTTTAAAAGAGTCAAGTATTTTGATGCTTTGTATTAGGACACTCTTTAAGGAAAGGAGTAAAATAGAATTCTTTTGGACTTTTAATAATATTACTATAAGTTCATTCAGTGGCATCTCCTTTGTTGGAGCTCTCACCAGCCAAATGTGACAGTTGTAAAGTGTAGGTAAGATTGATTCCTGCTTGCTTTCACTCAGCCATCTGTGTATGAACCCAGTTCTTGTGTTCAACGGGATTTGTTTCCTAATAATAGTGTTTAGCTGCTGTTCATGAAGAGAATGAATACTTAGAACTGTGCCACTAAGGAGAGGAAATCCTAAGAGATTGTGTTTTTCTCTATATTAGTATTAGTATTAGTATTATTTTAAATAGCATCTCACTCTGAAGTCCTGGGTGGCCTGGAGCTCTGTAGACCAGGCTTTGCTTACAGTGATCCACCTGCCTCTGCCTTCTGAGCATTGGGATTATAAGCATATGCTGCCACCCATCAAAGTACTTTTTTCTATTTATTTTGTACTGGTGATTTGCTTGCACATATGTCTGTGTACTATGGGAACAATGCTGTCAGATCCCCAGGAACTAAAGTAAAATTCTGTTAGTCACTGTATGGGTGCCAGGAATGAATCTTGAGTCCTCAAGAACAGGCAATGCTCTTGACTGATGACTAGCCCCCAAGTGCATTTTCTCTTGGTTTTCTGTATGTTTTTTGAGACGGTTTCTCCAAGTAGCCCTGACAGTCCTGGTACTTGCTCTGTAGACCAGGCTGGCCTCAAACTCAGAGATTCAACTGCCTCTGCCTCCTAAGTGCTAGGAATAAAGGAGCTCACCACTGTGCCCTGAAATCTCAAGGACTCTTCTACTCATATGCTGTTAACCCTGAACACACTCCAGCACCTTATAATTTGCAGTGACTTTCTGGGAATGATGATTTTGGATAATTATTTGGGAAAATACTGTGCTTATGCAAAACTAGACTCTGTTGTTCAGCTCATGCAAGCTTTGTTTTCAATAAATGTCACAATGTTTTCATTTCCCTTGAATGTTAGAGTGCATTGGTATTTCCTAATAAGATATCAACCGAGCAGCAGTCTTTGATGTTTGTGAAGAGGCTCCTGGCTGTTTCAGTATCCTGCATTACCTATTTGAGAGGAATATTTCCAGAACGTGCTTATGGGACAAGATATCTGGATGGTAATTTACAATATTTAGAACCTTCTTGGTTTTTTACTTAGAAAATGTAATTTCTGATAGTTTTATTGATATAATCTATATATCCTGCTAATTCACCAAAGTATATAGTGACATAGCATTATGCAATTACCATCATAATTTTAGAAAATTTCACCACTATCCCCTCAAAACACATGCACAATAAATCATTCTCCTCTCCAACCTTCCTAAGATTAGGATCTACTTTCTGTTTCAGTGAATATACCTATTCTGGATATTTTTCATGAAAGGAATCATGCAGTATGTTCTTTCTGACTTATTTCACTTACCATGATGCTGTAGCATGGATTAATAATTGATTCCTTTTCAGTGTGAATAATATTCAATTGTATGGCCATACAAATCAACTTAAGTTGTTTCCTTTTTTGTGCTCTTAATGTATAAAGCCACATTCATATGCAGGTTGGGTTGTTTGTTTTTTTGAGGGAGCAAACCTAGGAACATATACATGCTAGAAATGTGCTCTTTTGTTGAGCTTCGTCTTCTGCACTTAAACATGTTTTTAGGGATATAAAATACTTTCAAAACCATTTAGTTGTAATTTTTCCCTCAATTCTGCAAGTGTAAAGTAACTTTACATAACACTAGTCCTCTTAACAGTGAAGTAAACAGATTTAAGTGTTGCTTAAAACTATTGTACTGGTTCCATATGTGTTTATGCAGTTTTAAAGAAGCAAAATATAGCCAGGAATGGTGTCTTAGTTTGTGTTTCATTACTGTGCAGAGACATCATGACTATGACAATCTTATAATGGAAAAATTTAGTTGGGTCTGGCTTATAGTTCAGAAGTTTAGTCCATTATCATCATGGTGGGAAACATGCCAGCATGCAGGCAAACATGGTGCTGGAGAGGTAGCTGAGAGTTCTACCTCTTGATCTGACACCAGCAGGAGACCATGTGCCACACTGGGCATAGCTTAAGCATAGGAGACCACAAAGCCCACCCTCACAGTGACGTTCTTCCTCCCACAAGGCCACACCTCCCAATAATGCCACTTCTGTAACCAAGCATTCAAACTCGTGAGTCTATAGGGGGCATTATTATTCAAACCACTACATGTGGTACCACACATCTATTGCCCTAGCATTTGAGAGGTAAAGTTAGAAACATTAAGAGTTCAAGATCATTCTCAGCTTCATAGCAAGTGAAATCAGGCCTCCCTGAGAGGCCTGCCCTGAGATTCTTGAATCTTTGCAAGAAGGTTTTTTGTTTTTTGTTTTTTGTTTTTTTTTCTCAGAGCTGAGGACCGAACCCAGGGCCTTGCGCTTGCTAGGCAAGTGCTCTACCACTGAGCTAAATCTCCAACCCGAGATTCTTGAATCCTATGTCAAAAAGTCCTGGGTTTGGTGGCCCATGTCTTTAATTTCAGTACTTAGGAAGCAAAGGCAGACGAATCTCTTAAGTTTGAAGTCAGCTTGTTCTACATATGGAGTTCTAGGGTAGCCAGGGCTACAAAATAAAACAACAACAACAACAATAACAACAAAAACTTCCCAAAAGGAAGTAAAAACACATAACAGTTTATACTGCAGTAATTCTTTTCTTTGCATATAAATGGTATGTGCATAAAATTTTGTTCCAACTATATGCTAGACAATATGCCAACCACTATGTTATGAATACTATCATCAATTTATATACTAAATGTTCTAGTTAGGGTTACTAGTGCTATGATGAAACACCATGACCAAAAGCAAGTCGAGGAGGAAAGGGGTTATTTGGGTTACATTTCCATATCGTAGTTCATCACTAAAGGAAGGCAGGTCAAGAATTCAAGCAGGGTGGGTTGGAGATTTAGCTCAGTGGTAGAGCACTTGCCTAGCAAGCACAAGGCCCTGGGTTCAGTCCCCAGCTCCGAAAAAAAGAAAAAGAAAAAAAAAAGAATTCAAGCAGGGCCAGAACCCGAAGGCAGGAGCTAATACTCAGGCCATGGACAAGTACTGCTTACTGGCTTGCTACTTATGGCTTGCTGCTCCTGTTTTCCTATAGTACCCAGGACCACTAGACCCAGGGTGGCCCCACCCACAATCACTAATTAAGAAAATGTCTTACAGTGGGATCTTATGGAGTCATTTTCTCAGTTAAGGTTCCCTTCTTTTAGATAACTCTAACTTGTGTCAAACTAGCAAACATACTACAGTCTTATGAAATAGCTATTACCCCCGTTTATGAACTAAAGAATCTGAGATAGAGTGATGCTCTCAGTCCTTTTCAACATGTTACATGTTGTGCCTCTGCAGAGTCCTTATCTTTGTGAGTCAACTTTTGGTGTAGTTACAAAAATATTTCAGTAGAATAAGAGTTCATAGCAAACATTCTAAGACTGTTAGAAAATTATTATATGAAAAATTATATCCAAATTTTCTTAATTTTTTATTTGGTTGTTTTACCTGCATACATGTATCTATATCTTGTGTGTGCCTGGTGCTCTTGGAGACCAGAAAGTGCATCAGATCCCCTGGAACCAGAGTTACTGTCAACTGCCACTGAATGCTGGGAATTTAACTTAGGTCCTCTGGGAGATTAGACAGGACTCTTTTTTTTTTTTTTTTTTTTGGTTCTTTTTTTCGGAGCTGGGGACCGAACCCAGGGCCTTGCGCTTCCTAGGTAAGCGCTCTACCACTGAGCTAAATCCCCAGCCCCTAGACAGGACTCTTAATACTGCACTATTCTGCCCCTCCTCTTTTTTTTTTTTTTTCCAGACAAAGTATTAAGTAGTCCAGGCTGGCCTTGCACTAGTTTTATAGCTGAGGCTGGTCTAAAACTCTGGGTTTCCACTGTCTCTCTTCTGAGGGCTAAGATTATAGGTATGTACCACTACACCCAATTTACTTGGTGCTCAGGATTCAGCCTAGAACTTTGTAAATGTTAGCAAGCACTTACCAACTAAGCCACAGAAATAGGGAAATTCCTACCTATCAACGTAAATTCTTACTCACTATCATGACATTTTATAGTAAAGAGTACCAATTATTTGGAAGCTGCCACTAGTAATATGCCTATAATGAGCCAGGTGGGTGGTACATTCTTGTGTGATCGCAATATTAGATAAGACAGGGGAATTATGCGTTTAAAACCAACCTGGACTACACAGTGAGACTCTGTGTCAAAAATAATATACCTCTAGTTCACAGCTAAAGAAAATATAATTTAAAATTTGCAGTTGAGACTGACAAGATGGCTCAGCTGTTAAAGGCACTTACAATCAAACCTGATGATCTGAGTTGACTCCCCATAACCCACACAGTAGAAGGAGAGAACCAGCTCCCAAAAGTCTCTGGCTGCCACACGTATGTGTTATGATACATGGTATACCCACACACATACACATAGAACACAAAGCAAATAAATATAATTAATTAAATCAACTATTTATAAGTACTTATGTAGTTATTTCATTTTTCATTAAGATCTCTGTGTCAAAATTCTGAAAGAAGATAAAAATTGTCCAGGTTCTTCACAGCTAGTTAAGTGGTAAGTAAAAAAATAGCTAAAGGCAGAAGATTACTATTTTTCTAATCATACTTTTTGTACACTGGATACTTTTCAGTACATAACCAGATTTTAGTGATTAACCCTTTAGCCCTGGGTACCATGTTTTTAGGTCTTTGGATTTGTGTATTTTTTAAATTTCATGCTCTATGTAAATAGAATTCATTTTTATTATAACTTTACAAATAGCTATCAGATATTTTATAGTTCCCCTTCTGTCCTCCCATCTCCATATTTCTACTTCATTGTTATTGTTTTTCTTTTTTTCTTTTTTTTTTCTTTTTTATTTTTGAGACAGGGTTTTATTGTGTAGCCCTGTCTGTCCTGAAATTCATTCTGTAGATCAGGGTGGCCTTGAACTTACAGAGAGTTCTGTCTGTCTCTGCCTCCTGAGTGCAGGTGATTAAAGCCTTGCACCACCACTGCCTGGATGGCTTTTCTTTTTTAAAGTTTCTAAAAATTGTTTAAGTTTATGTGCCTTTTTGTATATAAGTATATCATGTGTGCAGAAGAGCAGAGGAAAGTATAAGACCCACAACTGTAGTTACAGGCAGTTGTGTCCTGTCTTGTGGGTGCTGGGACAGAAACCCAAGGCTTTTACAAGAGCAGTAAGCACTGTTAACCACTGTATCATCTCTCCAGACTATTTCTTTGTTTTATTTTGTTTAGTTTTAAGGTAGTTAATAAGAAAGATGTTTTAATTTAATTATTAGTTTTATTTTCTAAAGATAAATATATAGATTTAAGAAAAGAACTATTTTCTGAAAATGAATTAAATATAAAAGAATGTTTGGCTTTTTTTTTTAGGATGCTAGGATGCTATGATGCTCTACAGAAGAAATATGTAAGTTTTTTACATCTCTTCTTTCCCTCCCTATAAATACAATAGGAGTTATTATGTACTAAGACAGTAATTTAAACTAACTTTGTATAGACCAGTCTAAATTACTAAAATATGTGAACATGTGGTATACCCACACACATACACATAGAACACAAAGCAAATAAATATAATTAATTAAATCAACTATTTATAAGTACTTTATACTTACTTTATTTTTATTTTATTTATTTATTTATTTATTTATTTATTTATTTATTTTTGGAGCTGGGGACCAAACCCAGGGCCTTGCGCTTGCTAGGTAAGCACTCTAATCCCTAACCCATTTATACTTTTTTTTTGGGCGGGGGGGGGGTTCTTTTTTTTCGGAGCTGGGGACCGAACCCAGGGCCTTGCACTTCCTAGGCAAGCGCTCTACCACTGAGCTAAATCCCCAACCCCCCCCTTTATACTTATTAGGATTTTTTAAAAGATTTTAAAGGTTTATTTTTGTTTATATGAATACATGTATACATGTGTGTGCACATATCTTATGATGTCTATGAAGGCCAGAAAAGAGTATTGGATCTCATGGAGGTACAAGTAGCTGTAGCCACCCAATATGAGTACTGGAAACCAAACTTTGCTCTGCAAGAACTCTAGTACTCTTAACTGCTCTTAACCAGCCCCACATTTGAATATTTTATTTATTTTTGAGATAGAATCTCACTCTGTAGTTCTGGTTGGCCTGGAATTTGCTATGTACCAAATTACTGGCCTAGATGTCAATAGAGACCAGTCTATCTCTGCCTCCCCACTGCTAGTATTAAAGGCATAGGTTACCATGCCTGGCTGTATTTGAATATTTTAAAGTCTAATCTTTAATTCATTTAAGCTAATGCAATTAATAGTAAACAAATTCTGCCAAGCTAGGTTCAACAAATTAGCTAGCACTCAGTTATAAATATTAATAACACATATTATAAAATGAATTTAAATGTTTTAAAACATTGTATTCGTTTTGCATGTATTCTTCAACCATGCTTAAACTAGTAGTTTGTTCTGGTTTTATGGGTTTTTAAAGACAGTTTATTGTATCCCAGACTGACATGCATTAACTACGTAGTTGAAAACAGCTGTGAATTTTTGATCCTCTGGTCTCTACTTCCCAAGTTCTAGGTTTATATGCATGTACCATCATGGCTAGCAATAAGTAATAATTATCATTATCAAGTGAAACAGGGTCTTACAGTGTTTCCCTGGATGGCCTTGAACTTAAAGAGATCTGTATGCTTCTGCCTCCAGAGTGCTAAGATTATGCACCACCATACCTAATCTGTAAATTATTTCTTTTTTTTAAAGATGTAATTATTTATTTATGTATGTGAGTACCCTGTAGCTTCAGACACACCAGAAGAGGGCATCAGGTCTTATTACAGATAGTTGTGAGCCACCATGTGGTTGCTGGGAGTTGAATTCAGGGACCTCTGGAAGAGCAGTCAGTGCTCTTAACCGCTGAGCCATCTCTCCAGCCCCTGTAAATTATCTCTTAATTATAATCTAAAAATAAGTTTCCTTGGGCTGAGGCTGTAGATCAGTGGCAGAGTACTTATCTAACATGTACAAAGGCCCTTAATTCAGTTCTCAGCACAGCAAAATGAATTTTCCCATGTAGTTCAAGTTAAATTGACACAAATTCTGAAACAGTTAAATTTTTGTTTCAGGTTTTGAGTCAGGGTCTTTGTGCCATAGCTAGCCTGAACTCATAGAGCCTAGGCTGGTTGGAAATCATGTCAGTATGTGAAAATACTGAAGTTTTGTGGGATTGATTGATTGTTTCTTTGTTTTTTCAAGAAACACAGGGTTCTCTGTGTAGCCCCAACTGTCCTGGAACTCACTCTCTAGACCAGGCTAGTCTCAGAGCTCCACCTACCTCTCTGCTTCTTGAGTTTTGGGATCAAAAGGCATGTGCCACCACTACCCAGCAAAAGTGAAATTTTAATTAAGATTTTACAATATACTACAAGTCTTTTTTTATATAGTATCATTTTATGCTGTATATACAGAGGAGTCCAGTTCTAAAATTGTGAAGATGAATTCTTTTTTTTTTTAAACATTTATTTATTATGTATACATCATACATCTTTCTGCCTGCATGTATGCCTGCAGGCCAGAAGAGGGCACCAGACCTCATTATAGATGGTTGTGAGCCACCATGTGGTTGCTGGGAATTGAACTCAGGACCTCTGGAAGAGCAGACTGTGCTCTTAACCTCTGATCCATCTCTCCAGCCCCTGTGAAGATGAATTCTTATTACCAGTCTTTTAACTTTCCCACTAAGATAGTAAATATAGAATACCACATACATTCTGGCACACAGGAGCACTGGTAAGCTAGCATTGTTAACAAAACCATTTGATTCCTGTACTGTGAAGGTAGAGGCAGGTGGATATCTGAGTTCAAGGCCAAACTGGTCTACAGAATGTGTTACAGGAGAGCCAGGGTTACACAGAGAAAGCCTGTCTTGAAAAACAACAGCAACAAAAAGAAGTAAATACTTTCTAATAGTGTTAAATGCCTGAAAATTTTAGGAAAGCTATAGGGAAATGGAAATTACTTTATTATTCTTTCTTTTTTTTAAGACTTATTTATTTTATGTATATGACTAAACTGTCTTCAGACACACCAGAAGAGGGCATCAGATCTCAGATCTCATTACAGATGGTTGTGAGTCACCATGTGGTTGCTGGGAATTGAACTCAGGACCTCTGGAAGGGCAGTCAGTGCTCTTAATCATTGAGCCATCTCTCTAGCCCTATTTATTTCTTTTTTGAGCCAGGGTCTCACTTTGTAGTTATGACAGCCTGAAACTTACTATATAAACCAGGCTAGCCTCAAGTTCACAAAGATATTCCTGTCTCTGTCTCTTGAGTGCTGGGATTAAAGTGTGTGTCACCACACCCTGTAACTGGCAGTATTACTGTATTTGATTAAAACAGTGAAATAAAATGCTGACATGAATTTCAGCCATCAGAAAGCCAAGCAGAAAGAAATTATATATGAAGAATAGATATGAAGTATATTTTCCACAATGTTTACTTGTTTTTAGAAATAAATGTTGAATGCTGGATGTACTAGTATAGACCTTTAATTCCAGCACGCAGGAGGCAAAAGCAGATTAATCTCTTTAAGTTCAAAGCCAACCTGGACTACACAGCAAGTTCCAGGACAGCCAAGGCTACTTAATGCAAGACTCTGAAAAAGCACCACCCTCATCCCACTCAAAAAAAATAAGAAAAGAAAGAAATATTTAGGGAAGTTGCTGACAGGTGCTTGAAAGCAAGCACCTCTTCTCAGAGACCTGGAGTGGCCACTTGCCGAACCATCACCATGCCTCTGGCTAGAGATCTACTACGACTTTCCTTGGAAGAGGAAAAGAAAAAAACATAAGAAGAAGCAACTGGTTCAGAGCCCAAATTCTTACTTCATGGATGTGAAATGTCCAGGTTGCTACAAGATTACTACAGTTTTCAGTCGTGCTCAGACAGTGGTTCTTTGTGTAGGTTGTTCAACTGTGTTGTGCCAGCCCACAGGAGGAAAAGCCAGGCTCACAGAAGGCTGTTCATTCAGAAGAAAGCAACATTAATCAAAATATACAAGTTCCTGAATTTGTGTTTTTCACAGAAAGCCTTATCAACTTCAGTTAGTCTACCAAGATTATTGTTTGATTTTATAAAGTCTACAACAATGATCTATTTTGGTGTCAGTTTTTCAATAAAGTTTTAATTATGGACAAAAAAAGAAAGAAATATTTAAAAGATAGAATAAAAATTCTTATCTGGGGATGGGGCACATCAAAGATTGAAGTCAAGGTCTTGCATATGCTAAGTGACTGCTGTACTGCTGAGTTATACTCTCAAGCCTCTAAACTAGTAGTACAAAGAATTTTTATGATACATCATGAAAATGCATTTCATAGAATAAAATTAAGATTTTTGTTCTCTGTTGTATTTCAGCTAAGGATGATCATTCTAGCCGTAAGTACTTCAAAATTGTGTTTTTTAAAAGATTTATTACTTATAAGTACAGTGTAGCAGTCTTCAGACACACCAGAAGAGGGCATCAGATCTCATTACAGATGGTTGTGAGCCACCATGTGGTTTCTGGGATTTGAACTCAGGACCTCAGGAAGAGCAGTCAATGCTCTTAATTGCTGAGCCATCTCTCCAGTCCCTAAATTGTATTTTTTTTCTTCTTTTTTCTTTTTTTCCGGAGCTGGAAATTGTATTTTTTAGCACTTCAAATTTTTCCTTTATAAAATGACACTGAAACTATCAGATGATTTATGTCACTTTATTCAATCAGCTGATGTATCCTATAGGGAGAAAGAAGTAAACTTTATTGGAAAGATCATTTTGGTTTTTTGTTTTGTTTCACTGAATCAACTTAATACTTGTACAATTTTGTCCAAAGTATGGACTTTACTTAATTGTAATTCATTTTTACATAGGTATATACCAATCCAGAAGATCCTCAGGTAAGTGTGCTTGAGTTAGAAATGTTAGAATGTAATACTTCTAATATCTAAACACAAACTCTTTTAATAGTTTATGGGGCTGTTCTTTTTTTTTTTTTTTTTTCCGAGACAGGATTTCTCTACATATCCCTGGCTGCCCTGGAACTAACTCTGTAGACCAGGCTGGCCTTGCACTCACAGAGATTCATCTGCCTCTTCCTCCCAGTGCTGAGATCAAAGGTATATACCACCACTGTCCGGCATGTTTTTGTATTTTAATCAGTACACTTACATATTTTTTTCATGTTTGAATCTTGTAAAACTTCTGAGGTGAGGCTTGTTTAGTGTTGTTATATTTTGAAAGATAAATATACTTACTACGAGAAATTTTGTGATTGATTTTAGCCCGCAAATCTAATAAACTTTTAGAAATAACCTATGTTGCCTGACATCTGACTCCATACAGTATTCTTTTTATGTTGAGACAAGGTCAACCTACGTAAGTTAGAATAGCCTTGATCTTGCAATGTAACTGAAGATGACCTTGAACTTCTGATCCTCACACCCGCAATCTTTGTCCTGGTATTTACAGCTAGGTGCTACCTAGCCTGGTTTCCTGTATTCTAGGGAAGCCCTCTACCACTGAGCTACAAACTTGGCACCTTCCTCTTTTTTTTTTTAAGACCGGATTTCCCCATGTAGCCTTCTCTAGCTGTCCTGGAACTGGCCCTGTAAAACAGGCTGGCCTCAAACAGAGATCTTTCTGCCTTGGCCTCTGCCTCTGGAGTGCCACCAACACCTATTTCCACCTTCCCTATCTTTATCAAAGACAGAGACTTCTTTCATAGCATAGACTGCCCTGAAACCCAGCATGAAGCCCAGGCTGCACTTAAATTCACAGTGATACTCTTGCCTCCACCTCCTTGGGCAAGAAGGCACCACTCTGAATTTTGGAGGTTTCTGTATTTTTATTGTTTTATTAGGGGTTGAACCTAGGGCCTAGAACATAGTAGGCCAGCTCTCTACCACAAACTACATTCCCTAACCTTTGGGAAAACTTGTGTACTTATTATATAACAGGCTTAATTCTTTGGGCTTTATTGGCATTACCTTTCATTTATCCATCATAACCTAATTATCACCCCTTACAGATTAGGAATGTGGGGTTTTTATCTGAAGTGCATATACACAAAGTCTGTGCACACAAATTGGGTTTCTGTTCTCTCACTCTCCTTTTGAGAGAGGTTCTTTCAATGAATTGGAATCTAGGCTGTTAGTCAGCAAGTTCCAGTAGTCCTCCTGTCCTGCTCCCTCACAGTCTTGCTCCCTCACAATGTTAGGATTGTCAGTGCATGCATCCACACTCAGCAGTTCTTGAAATTTGGATTCTATCACTCATGCTTGTATACCAAGCTCTTTTACCAGCTAAGCCATTTCTCTGGATTCAATATTTCTTACCTAAGGTTATATGGCAGATGAGACAAAACCAGAATTTTTTTTTTTTTTTTTTGGTTCTTTTTTTCGGAGCTGGGACCGAACCCAGGGCCTTGCGCTTCTTAGGCAAGCGCTCTACCACTGAGCTAAATCCCCAACCCCCAAAACCAGAATTTAAACTAGGAAAACCAGCTCACCATGTGGGAATTTTAACCATTAAAATGTAATGTTTGACTTAGTCATGGAAGATTATTTGAATTGATCAGGGCTTAGGATGTGGCTCATCTGGTAGAAAGCTTGTCTAACCTATACAAAACCCTTAGTAAACTACATATAGTGGCATACACCTGAAATCCCAGAACTTGGGAATTGTCTGATAAGAGGATCAGAAGTTCAAGGTTATCCACTATATAAAGAGATTGAAACCAGACTATAATATCTAAAATGCTGTTGTAAATAAATGAAACATTTTATTTATTTTTTTAAATTTATTTATTTTTTTTTTTTGGAGCTGAGGACCGAACCCAGGGCCTTGCGCTTGCTAGGCAAGTGCTCTACCACTGAGCCAAATCACCAACCCCTTTAAAAAATGTGTAGCCCAGGCTGGCCTCGAATTCGTGATCCTCCTGCCTCTGCCTCCTTCAGCAAATCCTACCAGCATGCGCCACCACAACTGGTGAAACATTTTAAAAGGAAAGTTTATCTTCTATTCCTGAGTGTGTACTGACATGCAAAGAAAGCAAAATATCCCCCACCCTTAGCTGAGGCACTATTGGGAATTAATGGTTGCTGAGGAAAGGAAAGTCCTTTTTCTTAAGTGGAATAACCATTGGTAAGTTGCCCATGATTCATTAACATAATACCCGTGTGCATGCAAGTGGCCCTAATTAAACACAATGGATTTTATAAGCCAAATATTCCAAGGTTGAGAAGGGCTATGTGTCTTTTCTTTGAAACTCTTGCCAAGTAATGCTTAATATATATCCATAATGAGAAAGCAGATCATTTGAGGCAAAGACTATGATTAAGTTATTATTCAGAAAATATTCATTACTGGATTGTTCTTTTTTTTTTTCTTGAGATAGGGCCTCTATATGTAGCACTGCTTATTGCAGAACTTACTATGTACACTAGGCTGACCTCGAACTCATAAAAATCTGCCTGCCTCTGCCTCATTACTGTGTTTTTATAGCTATGCATTTTCTTCATTAGTAAGTAAATAGCCTTACTGTGCACTAATTGTACTTATTAAATATTTATTGTGTGCTAACAACTTTGTTAAAGGCTATTTGACAATAATTTTTAATTAATAAAATGGGTACTAGCTTAAATGGTTTGCATATGATTATAGTATAGCCAGAATTTAAAACCTCTTGGATTTGGTAGCACAATCCTCATACCTTTGATCCCAGCACTCAGGAGGCAGAGGGAGTCATATTTCTGTGAGTTTAAAGCTAGCCTGGTGTACAAATCCACTTCCAGGCTAGTCAGGGCTACATACTGAGACCCTGTCTTTAAAGTGTTTTTTTTTGTTTTGTTTTGTTTTTTTGTTTTTGGTTCTTTTTTTCGGAGCTGGGGACCGAACCCAGGGCCTTGCGCTTCCTAGGTAAGCGCTCCACCACTGAGCTAAATCCCCAGCCCCTAAAGTGTTTTTTTAAAATATGTTCTTGCTGGATATGGTGGTGGTACTTGGCTGTTATCATCGCTTTTTGGAGGTGGAGCCAAGAGGAACTAGAGTTCAAAGTCAATCCTTGGCTACACAGTGAGTTTTAAGCAAACCTAGACTCATGACAAAATAATAATGATGAAAATAATAATAACAAAAAAATCTTCCTTAGTAATTACCTTACTTTCTTTTCTATTACAGACACTTGGTAATTTATGCAAATATTTATTTTATTTTATGATTCTGGAGGCTAGGGTCTAAGGTAATGAATTTATTTCTTCTAACTGCAGAGGTTAGAAGTTGAAAATCTAGGGGTAAACAAAATTTAGTAATGGCCTTCTTTGTTTTTCTCTCTCTCACACACATACATACATTTACTGGAATAGAGACATATACAAAAATATTTTTTATAAGTAACACGTACCATATTTGACCCACTTCTGTGATAACTGAGTTAATTTATGAGGGCAAGTTCACCTAAATGCAGTGATTCTCAACCTGTGAGTCTCAACCCCCTTTGGCGTGGGGTGTTGGGTGGGGATGTCAAACTACCCTTTCACTTGGGTCACCTAAGACCATTGGAAAACACAGATATTTATATTACAGTTTCTAACAGTAGCAAAATTACAGTTATGAAATAGCAATGAAGATAGGTTTATGGTTACTGGTCACCACAACATGAGGAACTGTATTAAAGGGTCCCAGCCTTAGGAAGGTTGAGAGTCACTGCCTTAATGTAATTGCTTCTTTAAGATCACATTCCTTTCCTCTAAATAGTCAATTGTAATCTAAATGTGTCAACTCAAAACATCAACTTTTGTATTTGCTTGTCTTGCCTAGTGGACTCATTTAGGTTAATAATAAAAATACTATAGATTTGCTGGTTATCTACCCAGTGTGGTCTTTTTGCTTTGGTTTAGCACAAAATGGTTTCAACTGCTTTTCTGATAAAACAAGCATCCTAGATACTGTGCAACATCAGTGTCATCAAGAATTGTGACTTTAAAAAAAAAGAATTGTGACTTCAGTGAAAACAGTCATAATTTTTAACTACTAGGGAAAAAAACCCATTCTTAAAATTGTTGCACTAGGGACTTAAGTTTCCAGTACATAAACTTTTCAGGCAGTTCAGCCCTTACCCACTCTGCTGAGGTTTTGTTCTTCCCCTACTTAACCTACACTGAAGTGTTTCTCCTCTCCCATTTAGTATCTATTAGTCATTGCAGTGAATCAGGGACTCTCTCCACAACTGAAGTCCCAAATCCCAAACATTGAGCATTAACTATGAGCACTTGAAACTCCAGTGGGCCAATAGAAAGTTAACATAGGAGAAAACTACTGACTGAATGTTTGCAAGCAATGTGTACATTTAGCAGTCCAAACTATACATCAGTTCATAACTGCATTGTTTTCTATTTAAGACAATTTCAGAATGTTACCAGTTTAAATTCAAGTACACCAAAAATGGACCAATCATGGACTTTATAAGGTATTGTTCTATAGTTTTCTTTTTATATTATCAATTACCACTTATTATAATTCTATTTAGCTAGGCTTCAAGATTATTTCTGAAATTTTTCAAACTCTCCCCATTAGCAACTTGATTTCACAAAATGGAGTAATGGAATATGAGGTTGATGTGGCTGAGACATATATCAAACATTGTTCATCCCTTGTGTTAATTTGGCTGATCTGGCAGTGTAGCTCAGTGCTCCCTTCCTTTATCCCTCCTCCCAGTGATTTACTCCCAGTGTTTTACACTCAATTGAAGATAGTGGAGGACTATTCTTCATTCAGGGTTTGAAACCCCAGACAAGCTCTCAAAATGGAGCAAGGCTTAGAATGCCACAAGACAAGATTATGTGCTAATTATATACTATTTACAAAAAGTATTTCAGTGGTTAGAAATATATTTTAAATCTATCATTCCTTTCCTTTAAACATTGTATAAAGTGAATATTTTACTTATGTGAAACATTTAACTTATAATACTGATGTTAATAGTGATAGTGAATTTTTATAATAGGGACATTAAAATATTTCGTGATAATTTTCAACCTAGTAACTATTTTTAAAAGAATAATCTCAAATTGTTAAAATGTGAAATAATGTTAGAAGTCACAAATCTTATGAAAGAAATTGATTTATTTTCTAGCAAAAATCAAAACAATAAATCTAGTACAACATCTGCTGACACCAAGAAAGCAAGTATTCTCCTCATTCGGAAGATTTATGTCCTAATGCAAAATCTAGGGCCATTACCTAATGATGTTTGTCTGACCATGAAACTTTTTTACTACGATGAAGGTACCATTTGTTGCAGTATGTCTTGTTTTAATTTTATTTCAAAAATGGTTTCTATTTTTAATGTTTTGGCACCTAAATTGTTACAGAGTCTTTGAAATTAGAAAACTTGCATTTAATATATGTATTTGAAAAAGGAACATTGGGATCTGGCGAGCTCACTCATGATAAGAGCATTTGCTGTTCTTATAGAGGACTAGAGTTTGGTTCTCAGCACCTATTGTGTTGGATGACAGAAATGCCTATAACTCCATGTCCAGGGTGATCCAATATCCTCTTCTGGCCTTCCCAAGCACCCGCATTCATGTGGACAAAGACAGGCAGATAGACAGATAGACAGACACTGAATAAAAATAAAAGAAATATTTGAAAAGAAATATTTGCATTTAAGTATCTAAAATGTATTTCTTATCCAGTTGTGTTTTAATATTAAAGCTATTTTACATCAACTCTTCATAATTTTGTTATGGAAAAAAGAGAATATAAGTGTACAATGTTTCCTTCAGGTATATATAATGAATAAACACCTCATAACTTTAAAAAAAACCAACGATTTTGGTTCTGTGGTGCTGGAGCTTGAACTTAAAGTGTATACTGAGCAAGCATTCTATGAAGCTGTATCTCTCACCTCAAAATTTAATATTTTAATTTATAAATTATGGGGGCTGGAGAGATGGCTCAGCGGTTAAGAGCACTGACTGCTCTTCCAGAGGTCCTGAGTTCAATTCCCAGCAACCACATGGTAGCTCACAACCATCTATAACAGATTCTGGTGTATCTGATATTCATATATACTAAATAAATAAAATTTAAAAAAGATTTTTAATTTATAAATTATATAACTAGAAAATATTTTGAGAATAGCTTGCACAAATATTCAAGATTATATATTTCATTATAGCTGTAGCAAAAATAGGAACAAAGTATAAACAAGTAGAGTATTTTCCTTAGAGATTTGTAAGTAAATTATGTTGTAACTATATAAAAAATATAATGTGAACTATTAAAATTACAGAGGGGCTACAGCAGAGTTCTTGTTACTGTCAACCCCTTACACTTGCAGAGTACTAAAAAAGAAGAGCTAGCTTGACCTTCCTGCATTTTTTTTTTATATTAACTTGAGTGTTTCTTATTTACATTTCGAGTGTTATTCCCTTTCCTGGTTTCCGGGCAAACATCCCCCTAATCCCTCCCCCTCCCTTTCTCTATCGGTGTTCCCCTCCCCATCCTCCCCCCATTGCCGCCCTCCCCCCAACAATCACGTTCACTGGGGGTTCAGTCTTAGCAGGACCAAGGGCTTCCACTTCCACTGGTGATCTTACTAGAATATTCATTGCTACCTACGAGGTCAGAGTCCAGGGTCAGTCTATGTATAGTCCTTAGGTAGTGGCTTAGTCCCTGGAAGCTCTGGTTGCTTGGCATTGTTGTTCATAAGGGGTCTCGAGCTCCTTCAAGCTCTTCGAGTTCTTTCTCTGATTCCTTCAACGGGGGTCCCATTCTCAGTTCAGTGGTTTGCTGCTGGCATTCGCCTCTGTATTTGCTGTATTCTGGCTGTGTCTCTCAGGAGTGATCTACATCCGGCTCATGTCTGCCTGCACTTCTTTGTTTCATCCATCTTGTCTAATTGGATGGCTGTATATGTATGGGCCACATGTGGGGCAGGCTCTGAATGGGTGTTCCTTCTGTGTCTGTTTTAATCTTTGCCTCTCTATTCCCTGCCAAGGGTATTCTTGTTCCCCTTTTAAAGAAGGAGTGAAGCATTCACATTTTGATCATCCGTCTTGAGTTTCATTTGTTCTAGACATCTAGGGTAATTCAAGCATTTGGGCTAATAGCCACTTATCAATGAGTGCATACCATGTGTGTTTTTCTGTGATTGGGTTACCTCACTCAGGATGATATTTTCCAGTTCCAACCATTTGCCTATAAATTTCATAAAGTCATTGTTTTTGATAGCTGAGTAATACTCCATTGTGTAGATGTACCACATTTTCTGTATCCATTCCTCTGTTGAAGGGCATCTGGGTTCTTTCCAGCTTCTGGCTATTATAAATAAGGCTGTGATGAACATACTGGAGCACGTGTCTTTTTTATATGTTGAGGCATCTTTTGGGTATATGCCCAAGAGAGGTATAGCTGGATCCTCAGGCAGTTCAATGTCCAATTTTTCTGAGGAACCTCCAGACTGATTTCCAGAATGGTTGTACCAGTCTGCAATCCCACCAACAATGGAGGAGTGTTCCTCTTTCTCTGCATCCTTGCCAGCATTTGCTGTCACCTGAGTTTTTGATCTTAGCCATTCTTACTGGTGTGAGGTGAAATCTCAGGGTTGTTTTGATATGCATTTCCCTTATGACTAAAGATGTTGAACATTTCTTTAGGTGTTTCTCAGCCATTTGGCATTCCTCAGCTGTGAATTCTTTGTTTAGCTCTGAACCCCATTTTTTAATAGGGTTATTTGTCTCCCTGTGGTCTAACTTCTTGAGTTCTTTGTATATTTTGGATATAAGCCCTCTATCTGTTGTAGGATTGGTAAAGATCTTTTCCCAATCTGTTGGTTGCCATTTTGTGCCATACCTAACCACAGTGTCCTTTGCCTTATAGAAGCTTTGCAGTTTTATGAGATCCCATTTGTCGATTCTTGATCTTAGAGCATAAGCCATTGGTGTTTTGTTCAGGAAATTTTTTCCAGTGCCCATGTGTTCCGGATGCTTCCCTAGTTTTTCTTCTATTAGTTTGAGTGTATGTGGTTTGATGTGGAGGTCCTTTATCCACTTGGACTTAAGCTTTGTACAGGGTGATAAGAATAGATCGATCTGCATTCTTCTACATGCTGACCTCCAGTTGAACCAGCACCATTTGCTGAAAATGCTATCTTTTTTCCATTTGATGGTTTTGGCTCCTTTGTCAAAAATCAAGTGCCCATAGGTGTGTGGGTTCATTTCTGGGTCTTCAATTCTGTTCCATTGGTCTATCTGTCTGTCTCTGTACCAATACCATGCAGTTTTTATCACTATTGCTCTGTAATACTGCTTGAGTTCAGGGATAGTGATTCCCCCTGAAGTCCTTTTCTTCTTGAGGATAGTTTTAGCTATCCTGGATTTTTTGTTATTCCAGATGAATTTGCAAATTGTTCTGTCTAACTCTTTGAAGAATTGAATTGGTATTTTGATGGGGATTGCATTGAATCTGTAGATCGCTTTTGGTAGAATGGCCATTTTTACTATATTAATCCTGCCAATCCATGAGCATGGGAGATCTTTCCATCTTCTGAGGTCTTCAATTTCTTTCTTCAGAGTCTTGAAGTTCTTGTTGTACAGATCTTTTACTTGCTTGGTTAAAGTCACATCGAGGTACTTTATATTATTTGGATCTATAATGAAGGGTGTCGTTTCCCTAATTTCTTTCTCGGCTTGTTTCTCTTTTGTGCAGAGGAAGACTACTGATTTATTTGAGTTAATATTATACCCAGCCACTTTGCTGAAGTTGTTTATCAGCTTTAGTAGTTCTCTGGTGGAACTTTTGGGATCACTTAAATATACTATCATATCATCTGCAAATAGTGATATTTTTGACTTCTTCTTTTCCGATCTGTATCCCCTTGACCTCCTTTTGTTGTCTGATTGCTCTGGCTAGAACTTCAAGAACTATATTGAATAAGTAGGGAGAGAGTGGGCAGCCTTGTCTAGTCCCTGATTTTAGTGGGATTGCTTCAATTTTCTCTCCATTTAGTTTAATGTTAGCAACTGGTTTGCTGTATATGGCTTTTACTATGTTTAGGTATGGGCCTTGAATTCCTATTCTTTCCAGGACTTTAATCATGAAGGGGTGTTGAATTTTGTCAAATGCTTTCTCAGCATCTAATCAAATGATCATGTGGTTTTGTTCTTTCAGTTTGTTTATATAATGGATCACGTTGATGGTTTTCCATATATTAAACCATCCCTGCATGCCTGGGATGCAGCCTACTTGATCATGGTGGATGATTGTTTTGATGTGCTCTTGGATTCGGTTTGGGAGAATTTTGAGTATTTTTTGCGTCGATATTCATAAGGGAAATTGGTCTGAAGTTCTCTTTCTTTGTTGGGTCTTTGTGTGGTTTAGGTATAAGAGTAATTGTGGCTTCATAGAAGGAATTCGGTAGTGCTCCATCTGTTTCAATTTTGTGGAATAGTTTGGATAATATTGGTATGAGGTCTTCTATGAAGGTTTGATAGAATTCTGCACTAAACCCGTCTGGACCTGGGCTCTTTTTGGTTGGGAGGCCTTTAATGACTGCTTCTATTTCCTTAGGAGTTATGGGGTTGTTTAACTGGTTTATCTGTTCCTGATTTAACTTCGGTACCTGGTATCTGTCTAGAAAATTGTCCATTTCCTGCAGATTTTCAAGTTTTGTTGAATATAGGCTTTTATAGTAAGATCTGATGATTGTTTTAATTTCCTCTGAATCTGTAGTTATGTCTCCCTTTTCATTTCTGATTTTGTTAATTTGGACACACTCTCTGTGTCCTCTCGTTAGTCTGGCTAAGGGTTTATCTATCTTGTTGATTTTCTCAAAGAACCAACTTTTGGTTCTGTTGATTCTTTCTATGGTCCTTTTTGTTTCTACTTGGTTGATTTCAGCTCTGAGTTTGATTATTTCCTGCCTTCTACTCCTCCTGGGTGTATTTGCTTCTTTTTGTTCTAGAGCTTTTAGGTGTGTTGTCAAGCAGGTGACATATGCTCTTTCCTGTTTCTTTCTGCAGGCACTCAGCACTATGAATTTTCCTCTTAGCACAGCTTTCATTGTGTCCCATAAGTTTGGGTATGTTGTACCTTCATTTTCATTAAATTCTAAAAAGTCTTTAATTTCTTTATTTCTTCCTTGACCAGGTTATCATTGAGTAGAGTATTGTTCAATTTCCACGTATATGTGGGCATTCTTCCCTTATTGTTACTGAAGACCAGTTTTAGGCCGTGGTGGTCTGTTAGCACTCATGGGATTATTTCTATCTTTCTGTACCTGTTGAGACCCGTTTTTTGACCAATTATATGGTCAATTTTGGAGAAAGTACCATGAGGAGCTGAGAAGAAGGTACATCCTTTTGCTTTAGGATAGAATGTTCTATAAATACCTGTTAAGTTCATTTGGCTCATGACTTCTCTTAGTCTGTCTACGTCTCGGTTTAATTTCTGTTTCCATGATCTGTCCATTGATGAGAGTGGGGTATTGAAATCTCCTACTATATTGTGTGAGGTGCAATGTGTGTTTTGAGCTTTAGTAAGGTTTCTTTTACGTATGTAGGTGCCCTTGTATTTGGGGCATAGATATTTAGGATTGAGAGTTCATCTTGGTGGATTTTTCCTTTGATGAATATGAAGTGTCCTTCCTTATCTTTTTTGATGACTTTTAGTTGAAAATTGATTTTATTTGATATTAGAATGGCTACTCCAGCTTGCTTCTTCCGACCATTTGCTTGGAAAGTTGTTTTCCAGCCTTTCACTCTGAGGTAGTGTCTGTCTTTGTCTCTGAGGTGTGTTTCCTGTAGGCAGCAGAACGTAGGGTCCTCGTTGCGTATCCAGTTTGTTAATCTATGTCTTTTTATTGGGGAGTTGAGGCCATTGATGTTGAGAGATATTAAGTAATAGTGATTATTGCTTCCTGTTATATTCATATTTGGATATGAGGTTATGTTTGTGTGCTTTTCTTCTCTTTGTTTTGTTGCCAAGACGATTAATTTCTTGCTTCTTCTAGGGTATAGCTTGCCTCCTTATGTTGGGCTTTACCATTTATTATCCTTTGTAGTGCTGGATTTGTAGAAAGATATTGTGTAAATTTGGTTTTGTCATGGAATATCTTGGTTTCTCCATCTATGTTAATTGAGAGTTTTGCAGGATACAGTAACCTGGGCTGGCATTTGTGTTCTCTTAGGGTCTGTATGACATCTGTCCAGGATCTTCTGGCTTTCATAGTTTCTGGCGAAAAGTTTGGTGTGATTCTGATAGGTCTGCCTTTATATGTTACTTGACCTTTTTCCCTACTGCTTTTAATATTCTTTCTTTATTTTGTGCATTTGGTGTTTTGACTATTATGTGACGGGAGGTGTTTCTTTTCTGGTCCAATCTATTTGGAGTTCTGTAGGCTTCTTGTATGCTTATGGGTATCTCTTTCTTTAGGTTAGGGAAGTTTTCTTCTATGATTTTGTTGAAGATATTTACTGGTCCTTTGAGCTGGGAGTCTTCACTCTCTTCTATACCTATTATCCTTAGGTTTGATCTTCTCATTGAGTCCTGGATTTCCTGTATGTTTTGGATCAGTAGCTTTTTCCGCTTTACATTATCTTTGACAGTTGAGTCGATGATTTCTATGGAATCTTCTGCTCCTGAGATTTTCTCTTCCATCTCTTGTATTCTGTTGGTGAAGCTTGTATCTACAGCTCCTTGTCTCTTCTTTTGGTTTTCTATATCCAGGGTTGTTTCCATGTGTTCTTTCTTGATTGCTTCTATTTCCATTTTTAATTCCTTCAACTGTTTGATTGTGTTTTCCTGGAATTCTTTCAGGGATTTTTGTGACTCCTCTCTATGGTCTTCTACTTGTTCTCTAACGGAGTTCTTCACGTCTTTCTTGAAGTCCTCCAGCATCATGATCAAATATGATTTTGAAACTAGATCTTGCTTTTCTGGTGTGTTTGGATATTCCATGTTTGCTTTGGTGGGAGAATTGGGCTCCGATGATGCCATGTAATCTTGGTTTCTGTTGCTTGGGTTCCTGCGCTTGCCTCTCGCCATCAGATTATCTCTAGTGTTACTTTGTTCTGCTATTTCTGACAGTGGCTAGACTGTCCTATAAGCCTGTGTTTCAGGAGTGCTGTAGACCTGTTTTCCTGTTTTCTTCAGCCAGTTATGGGGACAGAGTGTTCTGCTTTCGGGCGTGTAGTTTTTCCTATCTACAGGTCTTCAGCTGTTCCTGTGGGCCTGTGTCTTGAGTTCACCAGGCAGGTCTCTTGCAGCAGAAAAGTTGGTCTTACCTGTGGTCCCGAGGCTCAAGTTTGCTCGTGGGGTGCTGCCCAAGAGCTCTCCGTGGCGGCAGCAACCAGGAAGATCTGCGCCGCCGTTTCCGGGAGCTTCAGTGCACCAGGGTTCCAGATGGCGTTTTGTGTTTTCTTCTGGAATCAGTAATGTGTGCAGAGTGCAGTCTCTTCTGGTTTCCCAGGTGTGTCTGCCTCTCTGAAGGTTTACCTTCCTGCATTTTAAAGGATATTTAGAATATGTATTTCCTAAAACATACAAACATGAAAAATTCCTTTTATATGCATAATATAATTTCAGTATAAGGAATTCAAATTGAGGAATGAGGACTGTGACAGGAGGAGCATCTCTGTATTTCAGTTTAGGTTCTTCCTCTGAAATCAGTCTTGTTGTGTTTTTATGAGTAGTCCAGCTTCTTCAGTTCTATAAACAGTATAGTTTATATTCCTTTTTTGCAGTTACACCCCCAGATTACCAGCCACCAGGTTTTAAGGATGGTGATTGTGAAGGAGTAATATTTGATGGGGACCCTACATACTTAAATGTGGGAGAAGTCCCAACACCTTTTCACACCTTCAGATTAAAAGTGACCACTGAGAAGGAACGAATGGAAAATATTGATTCAGCCATACTAACACCAAAAGATTCAAAAATACCATTTCAAAAAATTCTAATGGACAAAGATGATGTAGAAGATGAAAATCATGTAAGTGTGAATGTATTTGAAGAGTTGTAAAATACAGTAGTAGCAAACATTGATTGTGAAGACTTTGATAGATTTTAATGTTTCTAGAAATACTGTTGTAAAATCATTACGTTGGAAGAACTTAATTTTATTTTGAGACTGGATCAAATGGCTGGCTATACAGTGGATCGACCTCTTGATTGCTAGGCCTGTGCTTTGAGCACTTTACCTGCTGTATCATCTCACAGGCTCTTGTTTTTAAAAGATAGCTTAGCCCGCTGTTAACTGAGGCTATTGTGGAACTTCTGGTCCTCCTGCCTTCACCTCCTGTGTGTTGGAATTGTAGGTATGAACCACCATGCCAGCTAGGGTTTTTGTAGATTTCTTCAAAATATTTCAATCTCAGGCTGAAAGAAATGATTCTATGGGTAAGGTTTTCGTTGCACAAGCATGAATATGTGTGTGATCAGCTTTTCAGAACCCATGTAAAAACTTCATATGATTGTGCAGATCTGTAATCCTTACACTAGGAGAGTCAGGGCTAGAAATAGGAGGACTCCAGGAACTTGGTGATCAAAACACTAAGCTTCAGGTTCAGTCAATGATAGATTTTGTCTCAAAAATACATAAATAAGTCTGGCATGGTGGTGTGCACCTTTAAATCCTGACACTCAGGAGGCAGGGGCAATCATAACTGTGAGATCAAGGTCAGCCTGGACTATATAGTAAGTTCCAGATCAGCCAAGGAAGCAGTGAAACCCTGTCTCATAAACAGTTAAAGAATGATATAAGATATCAACCTGCATCAACTTCTGGCCTCTAAACCCTTATTCCTACACATGTGCATTTATATAAATTTATATAAATGCATACACAAAATATTTGAGTTTCTCTTACACATGCCACAAAAGGAACAATAATTTAGACCTTAAACCAGTTGTTTCTACCATAAGTTCATCTTCCAGTGACTTTCTGAAAAGTTGACATATTCAGTTATATGCATAGCTGTGTAAGCCTACTTAATTCAATGTTCTCAAACAATACAATCTAAGGACTTAGAATAAGCACATAATTTTGAAAAATATGCTTTTTTGTTATCCTTAAAACAACCCTAAAAAGTAAAGAGTTTATATTTTGTTTGCATAAATAGTCTTGTGGGCTGGGCATGGTTGTACATGCCTTTAGTTAATCTCAGCACTAGGAGCAGAGGTAGACAAATGTGAGACCGGCCTTGCCTACAAAGCAAGTTCCAGAATAGCCAAAGCTATTATACAGAGAAACATCTACCTCCAAAAAAAAGCGTTGTGGTAGTAATTCTAGTACCATTTGTATTTCTAGCAAGCTTAAGATAGTTGTGTTTACATTTGCATAAAACACATGTATTCATTAATATTACTACTGTTTCCATTTATTGTTAAAGTATGTTCAATTTTTCACATTTATATAGAATAATTTTGATATTAAAACTAAAATGAACGAACAGAATGAAAACTCTGGAACTTCTGAAATCAAAGGTAAGAAGCTACCAAAAATGTTTACTAACTATTAATTCAATTTCATACCATTTAACTATCTTCTCTTCTCTTCTTTTTACAGAACCAAATTTAGATTGTAAGGAAGAAGAAATTATGCAATTCAAAAAGAACCAAAGTTCTTCAATTTCTCAGTGTCAGGTATAAACTTGGTCGTTCCATCTGGCTTTCGATGTCATTTTGTTTGTTTTACTTTACTTGTTTGTTTGAGACAAGTTCTTACAATGTACCCCTATTTAGCCTGGAACTCATATAATGGAAACTGGCCTCAAAGTTGAAGCCATGTTTCTACCTCTTTGTGAGTGCTGGAATTACAGATGTGAACCATTACATCAGGCCTTAAATTATTATGTTTACTTTTTGTGTTTGAGTATGTGTGTGTGTGTGTGTGTGTGTGTGTGTGTGTGTTGCTCTTAGCGGCTAGAAGAGCACATCAGATCCCCTGGGACTAGAGTTAGATCCTGTTGTGAGCCACCATGTAAGTGCAAGGAACTCTGGTCCTCTGTAAGAGTAGCCAGTGCTCTTTACCATTGAGCCATCTGTCTGGCATGTGCTCTAACTTTTATTTAAAGATGGTTGCTTATATACTTATTTTATTATTCCTCAGATTTTCTTAGGTGTTATTGAATAAAAGTAGATATTTAAATAAATTATTATAGATAAAATTACTATATATTAAAAAGTTTTTTATTATCACTGTGAGCTTGTTTAATAATGCTTGTAGAAGGCTAGTGTGATAGCTCAGTAGGGCTAAGGTCTTACTACCAAACCTGATGACCTCAGGCTGGTTCCTAGGACTTATATGATGGAAGGAGAACACCAATTCCTTCAAGATGTCCTCTAATCTCTAATATGCACAGTGGTATACATGCTTCTCTCCCCAATAAATGAATGTTAAAAAAAAAAAAGGAATGTTTATTGAGTCTAAGAAACTTCAGAGCTAAATAAAATCTTACATATTTTTTGTTTGTTTGAGAGGTCAAAAGAGAGTCCTATTATGTGACCTTAGCTAGGTAGAACTCACTAGATGAGACTGATCCCAAATTTATGGCTGTCCTTTTTTTTTTTTTTTTTTTTTTTGTTGGTTCTTTTTTTCGGAGCTGGGGACTGAACCCAGGGCCTTGCACTTCCTAGGCAAGCGCTCTACCACTGAGCTAAATCCCCAACCCCGGCAGTCCTCATTCTTAACTGCCACTTGAGTGTTGAGATTAAACGTGTGAGCCACTACATCAAGAACAAACTAAAATTTATGTGGTTAATATTTTGGTCCCCACTTATTATGAGTTTTATTATGGTATGTGTCTTAGTCAGGGTTTCTATCCCTGCACAAAACATCATGGCCAAGAAGCAAGTTGGGGAGGAAAGGGTTTATTCAGCTTACACTTCCACATTGCTGTTCATCACCAAAGGAAGTCAGGACTGGCACTCACACAGGTTGAGAAGCAGGAGCTGATACAGAGACCATGGAGGGATGTTAACTTACTGGCTTGCTTCCCCTGGCTTGCTCAGCTTGCTCTCTTATAGAACCCAAGATTACCTGCCCAGGGACGGCACCACCCACAATGGGCTGGATCCTACCCCCTTGATCACTAGTTGAGAAAATGCCTTAGAGCTGGGTCTCATGGAAGCATTTCCACAACTAGGCGCCTTTCTTTCTCTGTGATAACTCCAGCTTGTGTCAAGTTGATACACAAAACCAGCCATTACAAAGTTTTGTAAAATGTCTTTTCTAGGTTGAACAGTTAATCAGTAAAACATCTGAACTTGATGTGTCTGAAAGCAAAACAAGAAGTGGAAAAATCTTTCAGTGTAAAATGGTAAATAATTTTGTAACTACCTCTTCATTTATGTGTGGGCATGTGTGTGATTTCGAGACAGCCCCCTCTCTCTTCTCCCTCTTCCTCTATCCACTCTCCCCCCTCCTCCCCCTCTCCCCTTTCCCCTTACTTACACACACACACATATATATATATATATATATATATATATATATATATATATATATATATATATAATATCTCACTATGTCACTATGTATGCCAGGCTGGATCTCACAGAGATCTGCCTCCCACTGCATCCTGAGTGGTAAAGTTAAATTCACTCACAACTATGCTTCCCTATTTTCCAGCATTTCTTTTTAATGATTTTTTTATGTGCATTGGTGTTTTGCCTTAATGTATGTCTTGGTGAGATGTTAGGTCCTCTGGAGTTACAGTTGTGAGCTACCATGTAGCATGAGCAGCCAAGGCTCTTAAACAGTTGATCCATCTCTCCAACCCAATATTTTCAAGAATTTCTTAAATAGCTGTTGTGTGTCAGGCACATGCTGGGAAACAGACAGATAGAATACACACATTTAGATAGATAGATAGATAGATAGATAGATAGATAGATAGATAGATAGATAGATAGATAGATCTATCAGATTGTTTTAGATCCTAACTAAACATGTGGTAACTGGATGGAAACCCTGATATATAAGGTCATTATAGAAGTCTTAGGGGTTGGAGATTTAGCTCAGTGGTAGAGCGCTTGCCTAGCAAGCGCAAGGCCCTGGGTTTGGTCCCCAGCTCCGAAAAAAAGAAAAAAAAAAGAGAAGTCTTAATAGATTATATGGGGGTGCAAAGGAAAGAATGGAAATTTTAGTTAAGATACTTTGGAATGAAGAATCTGAAAAGTTCTGAGAAATATTATCTAGACTTCTAAGTATATTTTCTAGAATTCCAGAAAATTCCCATGTTTTATTTTGGAAATCAATTATCTTGGCATTACGAATTGATTTTTTGTAGATATCTTGCATAAAATAAATAAGCAAAAAAAACCCAGTTACTTAACTAATTTTACTAAATACAAGTTATATTTGATTTGATTTTTCAAGAAAAGCTCTCAGGTGACCCAAACTGGTGTTGAAGTCACTATGTAGCTGAGGATGGCCTTAAATTCTTGCTCCTTCCATTTCTGCCTTCAGTGTACAGTGTCTATAGCTGCATACTCCATGCCTGGCTCATATTTTATTTTGGACCTTTAAGATACTCTTAGAGACTCAGAAATGAGGAAGAAATTTCTATCAAATACATGCAAAGCTAGGGAGTGAGAGCTTACTTTGTCAGTGCTATGCTAAGACAGCTTTCTAGGTCTTACTCAGTGAAATCATAATGGCATTAGGAATATTCAAGCATGGAAATTAACAAATGCCTAAGGATTTCTCCCATGGAACTGATTGTAAAATATCTCCCAGAATACCTGTAAAACATCTCTTGAGTAACAGTTGTAATACTGCCTTGTTTACGTGTCCTTCCCACATTCTCAGTAGGAAATTAAAACTAGCAAAAGACAAAATTCAAAGCTAGTATGCTGAAAGCAAGAAACAAGGACATATAAGTGGGGTGTAGTGGTGCACACCTGTTATCCCAGCGCTTGAGAAGTGGATGTAGAAGATAGCTATGAATTTGAGGCCAACTTGGACTACTTGGTAAATTGCTGGCCAGCATGAGCTACAGGGTAAAACGCTGCTAAGATGGGTGGGAGAGGGAGGAGATACATAAATTTAAAATGTCAAGAATTATTACTTGTAGCAGAAAAATGTTCTTTCTAGCTAGCTTCAACTTATGATAAGTATCTTCCACTCTTTTTAAAGAGAGGCAGTATTCAAAATAATTTTTAAGCCCAATGTAGCTTTGCATACCTGTAATCCCACCTCTTAGAAGGCTGAGGCCAAAAGACTGCCCCAATTTAAAGGGGAGCCTAGTCTCCATCCTAAGACCCTGTCTCAAAAAAAAAAAAACAACAATGAATAAATCATTTTTTGGAGACAAAATCTTACTAGGTAGCCTTGAAGGCCTCTATGTAGACCAGACTGCTTTCAACCTCACCAAAGATCCACCTGCCTCTCTTTACTTTCTTTTCTTTGAGGGAAGGGGATTTGATAGTCTATTTTTATTCATTATTCTTTATTTATATTCTTTATATTCATGCTGCATTTTCAGAAAAACCTACAATTAGTGTGGGAAGCATAGAAGCTCCTTGGGGAAAGGTTAAAAAAAGAAAGAAAAAAGAAGAAAGAAGGAGCAAAATAAATAGAGGGGGAGAACAAGAAAAGGAAAGAAAGAAAAAGCCTGCCTCTGTTTGCTTAGTACCAGGATTAAAAGTGTGCACCACCATTCCTGCCAATAAAATTATTTATAAAAAAATTTCCTTGTAATGTACCACTAAGATGCTTTGAGAATATACTAATGCTATGCATATTTTTAATTTTTAAAATTTCATTTATACATCTATGTGTGTGGATACACATGAGCCATGGCAGCATGCATGTAGAAGTTAGGGGAGGAGTTCTGGTATTCAATCCTTTCCACCATGTGAGTGCTAGAAATCAAACACTAGATGTCATGCTTGGTGGCAAGAACTTTTAACCAATGAGTCATCTTGCTTGCCCAAGTTGGAAACTTTTGATATTAACTCTTACAAAGAATATTTCTGATGTTACAAATTAAAACATAATTATGGCTTTAGAAGGGCAAGAAATGAAAAATGCTCAATAATATTGAGGATATTTGAGGGACTGGAGAGATTGCTCAGTGGTTAAGAGTTGTTTGCTGTTCATCTAGAGGACCTGAGTTCAGTTCCCAACAACCATGCATGGCTTATAACTGTCTGATACCTGCACACACACAGTATACACATAAACACACGAATAAAAATTTTAAATTAAATTTTAAAAAAGATTTCAGCTATTCCCTGTTGGGAATCCAGGGCATTTTACAGACGCAAGACACTGAGCCATGCCTCCAACTGAAAAGAAAATTTCAAGCCTAAAAAAAAGATGTTTCGGGGTTGGGGATTTAGCTCAGTGGTAGAGCGCTTGCCTAAGAAGCGCAAGGCCCTGGGTTCGGTCCCCAGCTCCGAAAAAAAAGAACCAAAAAAAAAAAAAAATGTATCAAGATGGTGTCAGACACTGTAATCTCAGCACTCAGGGAACACAGGCAAAAGGATTATAAATGTTCAGCCAGCCTGGCTACATGTCAAGTTTGTGTCTATATAGTGAGACACTGTCTTAAAAATTGTTTTGACCTCACTGTGTTCTTTGAATATGTATTTTTCCTTTAAATTTCTGCCTTTAATTCTTTTGTTCCAAAGATTGTGCTTTTTTTGGTTTTGTTTTTCAATTTTTGTTTTTGTTTGGAAGGGGGGTTGTTTTGGGGTTTTTTGTTGTTTTTATTTTTGCTTTTTTTTAAACTGTGGTTAAAAAAAAAAGATAGTACATTTCCAAAAAAAATCATTTTGAAAAACTTCTGTTAAATAATGTCAATCAAAAAATACCCTTTTGAGAATAGTAATATAATAATTTTCTACATTCTAATATTTAATAACTATGTATTAATCGCTATCATCAAGAAGTAAAACATGTCTTAGGAACAGATAATTGGACAAAAATGTTATAGTCATATAATAGAATTATTCAGCCATAAAATGAATAAAACATCAATACACATTACAAGAACTAATTGAAAGAAGCCAAACCACAGAGACCATATACCATGATTCTGTTTCTATGAAAGTCAGAATTTGAGGCTGGATGTAGTGGCATATATGCCTTTAGTCCCAGTACTAGGGAGACAGAAGCAGGCAGATCTCTTGAGTTTCAGGACAGCCAGGACTATCCTGAAGACAGAGAGACTCCATCTTAAATACAGAGAAACAGTGTCAGATTTTAGAAAATGATTCAAACAAAAATATTGGGAATGGCAGGAGATTGGGGGATAGGAGAGCAATGGCTGGAGATGGGCCTTCTATAGGGCTTCCAGAGTGATGAAAGTAGTCTCATACTGAGCATAACAATAAGCTATAAAACTCTAAATACACTTAAAATTACTAATCGGTATATTTAAAATAGGTAAATTATATATCATCTGAATTAATGTGTCAATGTAACTTTTTAATTTCATATAGTAGCCTGAGGTTGGAAAATCAACTGTTGCCCATTCTTTGAGAAATAATTAAATAGTAATTTTCTATCTTTGTGAAGGTAAATGGAAATCAACAAGGACAAATTTCTAAAGAAAATCGGAAGAGAAGTCTTCGTCAATCTGGGAAAACAGTAAGTGTAATGATACTGTATGGCTTGAATAAAATGGCAAATATTCAAATGTCATTACTGTATATTAAGATAACAACTTTGATATTCCTGAATATACCTCAAACATACTCAAAACATTTTCAAATATCTGAGGCTGTTGGGTGTGATAGCTCCTTCCTTTAATCCTAGTTCTTGGGTGACTAAAGCAGAGTGCCAAGAGTTCAGGTTCATCTTACCTACACTTAATTTCCAGTCTAGCTTGATCTATAGTGTAAGACATTGTCTCAAAAAATATATATTTTCTAAATGTAAGTAGCTACTGTCCATTCCATGAGCGATTCAGTTATTAGAGAAATTTATAAAATGAAAATCTATATCAGGAAAAATATAAGTAGAGTGATACAATGAATATTCAGGACATTCTACACAATTGAACAAAACTCTGGAGACCAAAAAAGTACTTATATTTTAGTAGAACTTGAATATTATTAATTAGACAATTTAAAGACTGGGAAGTGGGTAGTAGTATTTGTGAGGCCCTAGATTTGATTACCAAAAAAGAATTTAGATAATTGAAATCCTAAAACTGATGACTGGAGAGATGGCTCAGCGGTTAAGAGCACTGACTGCTCTTCCGGAGGTCCTGAGTTCAATTCTCAGCAATCACATGGTGGCTCACAACCATCTGTAATGTGATCTGATGCCCTCTTCTGGTGTGTCTGAAGACAGCTACAATGTATCCACATACATGAAATAAATAAATAAATCTTTAAAAAAATCCTAAAACTGTTTGAAACAATGAAATGTTTAAAAGGGAATCTAAATTCTATACATAGTTCATTATTGTTCTTTTGATTTAAAAACAGTTCTATGTAGCCCAGGTTGTTCTTGAATTCTCCAGGAAGCCTAATATGATACTAAACTCTTAGTCTTCCTTCCTCTACCTCCTGAGTGATGGGACTATAGATATGTACCACCACATCCAGTTTATAAAGCACTCTAGGGATAGAATCCAGAACTTCCTATATGTTGGGCAAGTATTCTACTGACTGAGATACTTTCCTAACTGGCATTTAAAAACAAACTAATGAACAAACAAAACCTTCATTGCACTTGCTTATTTATGCATTCATCCAGTCATTCTGCATATGTGTCCGTGTTTATATGTATGTGATCACTTTCCACAGAGCCATGCAGAAGTTGGTTTCCTCCTACTTCCATCTGGATTCCAGGGATAAAAGTTAGGTCTTTATGCTTAATGGCAAGTGCCTTTACTTACTGAGTAATTTCACCAGCCTCCCAGTTACTTTATTTTATTTTATTTTTTTTTATTTTATGTATATGGGTATTTCACCTGAATGTATGGATACACCACATACATTCTGTACCCATGGAGGCTTAAAGGTCCAGATCTCCTGGATCTAGAGTTACAAACAGTTGTGAGCTACCATGTGGGTACTAAAAATCAAAGCTGACCCAATCTACATCCAGTGCTCTTAACCATTGAGCTATCTCTCCACATCCCCTGCCAGTCAGTATTTTCAATATACATCATTTCAGAAGGAAATAGATCAGGATGAAATACTGAATATACTCCTGGATTTCTCAGCAGTTAAGCAAAAGGATCACTATGAGTTTGGGCCAGTTTAGATTTCATAACTTTACAATCTATTAAGACATTGGGTTTCTTTCATTTCCCCAATTTTTAAAAAGATACATGTAGGTATTTTGCCGTGTGTGTGTATGTGTGTGTGTGTGTGTGTCTGTGTGTGTGTCTGTGTGTCTGTGTGTCTGTGTGTCTGTGTGTCTGTGTCTGTGTATACATGCCTGGGGCCTGAAGAAGTGAGAAGATGAGAAGAGCATGCTAAATGCCCTAGGATTGAAATTATGGATTGTTGAACTACCATGTGGGTACTGGGAACTGAAGTGCTCTTAACAATGAATATCTCTGAGATGAGAAGTTCAAAGCCAACCTTTGCTATGTAGTGCATAGGAAGCAATCTTAGGCTGTGTGAGACTCTGTCTCAAAAACAAATTTTATTGTAGTACATCATTTTTATTGAGACATGGGAGCAAGGGAAGGTTCCACAGTTAAGAGAGATTTAGAAAACCTTTGTCCAGTGAAATACTCCAGCATTAAAAGCACTTTGCCCTCTGGTACCTAAGTTTGATCTACAGGACCCTACATAACAAGAGGAGAGAACCAACTGCTATAAGTTATCTCCTGGCCTCCATACTTGTATTGTCATACACACACACACACACACACACACACACACACACACACCAAATGAATATTAAGAAAAGTATAATTAAGGGTTGGGGATTTAGCTCAGTGGTAGAGCGCTTGCCTAGCAAGCGCAAGGCCCTGGGTCCGGTCCCCAGCTCCGAAAAAAAAGAAAAGTATAATTAGGGGCTAGAGAGATTACTCACTGTTATTAAGAACACCTACTGCTGGGGGGTTGGGGATTTGGCTCAGTGGTAGAGCGCTTGCCTAGGAAGCGCAAGGTCCTGGGTTCGGTCCCCAGCCCCGGAAAAAAAAAAAAAAAAAAAAAAAAAAAAAGAACACCTACTGCTCTAGTGGAGGACTAGAGTTTTGTTCCCAGCACACTCATCTGGCAGCTCATAACTGCCTATGCAATTCCAGCTTTAAAGGATCCAGCACCACATTCTGGCATCTAAGGGCACCTACACTCATGTGCTCTACCCACACACAGAAACAAACATAGACACACTTTTTTTTTTAATTTTAAACTGTAAAAAAAAATTAAAGTCTCTAAGTAGTTTTTTTCTTTTAACAGGTCCTTCATATCTTGGAATCTTCTAGTCAAGAGTCGGTGCTGAAGAGAAGGAGAGTTAGTGAACCAAATGAACATACCTAAAAATTATTTTTCTTATGCAGATTACAGTTCTCAACATTTAAACTAACATGCTGTATTATTTGAAGGTGTGCCTTCTGTACTGCTGAAAATTACTTTGTAGTTCACAGTTATTAATCTAATGAAAGTTTTAGCTATTATATTGTGTCTACCTGTGATAAATCCAAGGGAACTTTTGACTAAACAAAAATACAAATGTCATCAATTCTGCTCATATCCACTGAATACAACCTGCCTTCCATTTTAAAGAAAACTTTTTATAAAATGTGTTAAGTTTTAAGACCCTCTAAAACCATTGTTTATTCTGGCATTGAAATTTTGTAAGGATTCACTTTTTACTTATGTTAAAACTGTACCATTTAATTGGTGCTATTAAAATAATGTTTGCTATTTTGATATAGTGTGTTATTAGCATGATGTATATGCCATACTACTTTTAAATGTGTGTTTAGAGCAAAAAGATGATTAGAAATGGCTAATAAAAAGATTGGCATTTTACTACCATGATTAAGATACTCAGTGTGCAGGGTCTTTCAGGGCTTCTAATTGTTACTTAATACAGTAGAAAGTGTTCCGCTATTAATTTTGAGAGAATTTAGGTAAGTATTATCCTACAAGAGTTGAACACATTTTAAAACTTTTGAATGGTAGTGTGAACAATTGCTTTGCGGAGAGATCTAGGACCTAGCCCCAGCTTGATACCTGCTTCCTTTCCTTCAGGGAAGACCTAAAACTTTGATCTGTTTCTGTATTGAAATTTTAGCAGCCATATTCCAAAATGTACACTAGCCTCAGGATTATAAAAATGCTCTGTAGGGATGTTATGTGTGTAATTGTAGGAATGTACCCATGCTGTTCAGTGTAAACCGGATAATGTCTACAAACTGAGTCAGATCAGGTTTTTCTAAAGGCAAAGTTAAGCCCTCAGACTTTACTCTTAGCCTTAATGTTGTTTGGATACCAACATTTCTTTTCCAGTAGTGTCAATACAGACAGAAATACACCTGCTACACTGAAATTGGCCAACAGAATCCTTTCGTGATTGGCAACACTTGTTATCTCACAGAATACTTTGATTGGGTGATTTCATTGGGGTGGGACGCAGCCTTTTTCTCGCTGCCACTGAGGTTCTTTCATTGGATATACCAGCTGTCAGGTTGAACCCAAACCGGCCTCTTTTGGTGATGTTTGTCTGGATCGCAACACAATAGCCGGGAGGACCACCCCTTGTAAGCTCCGATTGGCTAGACTCAAACGTAGGGGTTTCTGATTGGCTCAATGAAGAAACACCAAGGTAGGTTGCCTAGTGATCCTGAGGAAGCTGATGTGTTATTCCCTCTCTGCAACGAAGGATCAGGAAGTTTGTACTCTCTGCGTGGCTGAGAAGTTTTTCACCTACTAGAACCCGGCTAGGGTAGGGGAAACAGGTGCCCTCCAAAACTAGAGTGCGAACTGCAGCCTACGTCCCACTGCAGCTCAGGAGCAACGTCAGGTAAGGAGCAGGATATAACACTTCTTAATGTCCAACAGAGCTGCTCAGTATTTTACTTTAAAGGGTGGTTTTTACATATTTGTTGTTGGTCGTCGTGTTTTCCAAAAGGGTGTTTTGACTAATAAGTGTCCATGAGGAAATGATGAATTCCTCAAAGAAAATTGCCCCCATTCTTCTCGGGTTGTTAAAGTTTCTTGGATTCGGTTTGGAAATAATGCCAAATAGAATTTGCACCTAAGGCATTGTTTTGTGTTCTGTTCCTTCATTCTTCTTACATCTACCCTAAGTTGTATTTGAAATATACGCGTGTATGAATTGTTTGTAAGACTCCTGGTGTGTATCTCTGATGTTATTTAATGAGTATTTATTTGAGCAGTTAAAACATTAAAGATGTTGTGCTAGTTGCTATAGAGAATATAAAAACTCGAAGATGACAATATTTCAATTCTCAAAAGGTTTAAGATAACATAACAAAAGAGGGACTATAATAAACATTTTAAAGGGCATAAGTATTAATTTCTGTTAAAGTACAACTGAGGGGAAAATCTAGTTCTAAGCATGTGACATATGCATAATGGGGAGATAGAAATTCACCTTAAGACCTCACTTGTGAGTCTTCAGTAGGCCTTAAAAGACTGGGCAACATTTAGAGAAGAAAGGAAAAGGGAGAAAACTCCAAAATAACAAGGATCACAGGCAGAAAGAAAACAAGATAAAAATTTTGAACTATCGGTCCCCAGCTCCGAAAAAAAGAACCAAAAAAAAATTTTTTTTTGAACTAGACACAACTAAGAACACCCTTTAAATATTAGTCTTTTGACTTCAAAATTGCTGATTTTTTTACTTGTTTTTAATCATAAAAACTGACATTTACATCTGACAGTGGTGGCACACACCTTTAATCCCAGCACTTGGGAAGTGGAGGCAAGTGGATCTCTAAGTTCAAGGCCAGTCTGGTCTACAGAATGAGTTCCAGGACAGCTATGGCCTGTACACAGAGCAACCCTGTCTCAAAACAAAAACAAAAAAATAAATAAAACAAAAAACATTTACATTTGTATAAACTGTGCTAGCTTTAAGCTTTATCACAAATGACTTAGACAAGTGTAATGCTTAGTATAAAAGGGTGTGTACTCTGATTTTTTTTCCCTCCCATTGCTAGGAATGTCACTTAGGACCTTGTACATGCTAACTAACACTATGTTGTAACACTGAGCCATATTCTAGCCTCATTTTCTTTTGAGAATTTGATAATCTTTTAACATTCTTGCTGGGGTTTTGTTGTTATTGAAGTTATGTGTGTTTTCACAAGATAGCCAGATAGAATGCTAAGTTGCTATACTTGGAAATGAGTTGTTATGGTTAAAATAATAATAATAATAAAAGAAAGAAAATACTGGTCTGGAGGGTTGGCTCGATGGTTAATTGCACTTGTTTATGCAAAGGACCTGGATTCGAATCCCAGCACCCACATGGAGATTCAACACTTGTTCAGGCACCAGGCACGCCACATAGACATACATGCAAGCAAAAAACTCATATATACAACATAAATTAAAAAGAAAAATAATATTAAAACACAGGCATGAAGAGATGGCCCAGGGGGTGGGTAAAGTCAATTGCTACACAGGCTGAGCAACCTGACTTTAATGCCCAGAACCAGTGGAAAGGTAAGAGAAAGTGAACTACAAAAAGTTGTTCTCAGGATTGGGGATTTAGCTCAGTGGTAGAGCGTTTGCCTAGCAAGCGCAAGGCCCTGGGTTCAGTCCCCAGCTCCGAAAAAAAGAAAAAAAAAGTTGTTCTCTGACTTCTTCATGGGCACATAGCACAAGCACCCACAAACATTATGTACACGAACATCAATAATTTTAAAATATTAAAATGTGTTTGTTGCATATATTTTATGTTTTATAATATGCCATTAACTGTTTACAGGAATTATGAATTATGTGTACTCAAGACACATGCTCAGGATGGAGAGATGGCTCAGTGGTTAAAAGCACTGACTGTTCTTCCAGAGGTCCTGAGTTCAATTCCCAGCAACCACATGATGGCTCACAACCATCTGTAATGGGACCATTCTGGTGTGTCTGAAGACAGCTACAGTGTACTACTCATATACATAAATCTGAAAAAAAAAGAAAGAAATTTTAAAGAAGCCACATGCTCATGAAGTTTTACTATTCCATCTTATTTAACTTGGGGACCCATTTTATGGTGGTAGACATTCACTCCTGGCAATGCCCAAGAAATAAGCATGCTAAAATATGGTCTTTCCTGTGGACTTTTAAATTACTGGTGATCACTTTATATTGCTTTCTGTGGAAATTAAGCTGTTATGCTTTGAAAAAGAGAGCATGTCATTCAATGTTTCTGTCTACTACCTCTTTCTGTATTTGCACTTTTTTCTCATGTGTATGGTGTGTTTATGTGTGTAGACCTTCTGTGAACCTATATTTATTTACTAAAGCGCACAGATATATTTCACATCCCTCTACCAACAGGTGAAAATGACAACATTAACTCACCGGACCCGTCGAACTGAAGTGAGTAAGAGCTGTGAAAAGAAAATAGAAAGTGAGGAAGACACTAATCAAGAAAGGAGTCCAGATAATGAAGACCCTGGAGACTCTAAGGATATCCGCCTCACTCTTATGGAAGAAGTATTGCTCCTGGGTCTAAAAGATAAAGAGGTAATGACTTAGGTTTGCTAGTTCAGTTCAAAGACACAAGTCTTACAGTGTTTTAGGAAGTAAACTCCAGCTACATTGGAGTTGGAGGAACATGGGAAAGAGAATATCTGCAAGATAAAATCCAGAAATATAAATAAGTACTTGGTGTATAATTTAATTGCAAAATTATAAAGGAAAGAGATGGATAGCATTATGTTAGTCCTAGTAGTTTCCTAGCTTAGTTGGATGGTAGAGCAATGATCTCTTATGAAACTAAGAAAGAGACACATATAGTAAAGTCTTCGTGAGCCTTAAAGTTTCAAAAAACAAGAACAACAGCAGATATGGTGGCACACAACTTGTGAGGCCATAATTCCCAAGAGCAAGAGCATCTCCAAGAGTTCAAAGCCAACCTGATCTACCCAATGAGTTATAAGCTAATGAGGGCTATGTAGCAAGACCCTGTCCCAAAACTAAACAAGCAAATAAAAACAACAAGGAGTGTGTATAACTATCTGCTTTATAGAAACAAATGATAACTGAGTATCTTATAGTACAAATAATTTTTTAGGCTTTGATTGGTGGTATACATCTCAAATTCCAGCACTGGGGAGGTGGAGGCAGAATCAGGAGTTCAAGGTCATCTCACCCACAAATTGAGTTCAAAGTTAACCTGAGGTACTTAGCAGTTTGAAACCCTATCTCAGAAAACCAAAAGGGAGTCAGGTGTGCCAGTTGTTGTGGTGCACGCCTTTAACCCCAGCACTCAAGAGGCAGAGGCAGGCAGCTCTCTGAGAATTCTAGACCACCCTAATATCATAATGAGTTTCAGACAGCCAGAGCTATGTAGAGAGACCTTTTCAAAATAAGGAGGTATGTGTGGGAGGGAAAATAATAGGTTTGGTTTTTTATTTTTCATTTTCTTCTATGGATCTTTAACAATTTTTTAAGGTTTTTTTTTTTTCATTTGTGTGTACATTTATGTGAATGCATTCCATTTGTGTGCCAGTGCACTCAGAGACCAAAAGAGGGGTCAGCTTTTCCTGTAACTAGAGTTAGAGACATTGTGGGATTCCTGATGTAGATGGTGGGAGTGAGCTCAGGTCTTCTGGAAGAGCAGGAAGCAGTCATAATCACCGAACCATTTTACCAGCCTCAATAAAGATTAATTTTAAAAATCTGTTTTCGGGGCTGTAGAGATGGCTCTACCATTAAGAGCACTGACTATTCTTCTAGAAGTCCTGAGTTCAATTCCCAGCAACCACATGGTGCCTAACAACCATATATAATGTTATCTGATACCCTATTCTGGTATGCAGTAGTACATGCAGGTAGAGCAGTAATATACATAAAATAAATCTTTTTTGAAAAAAAATCTCTTTTCAATAGCAACCTCCATTAATGCCTATGTATCCCAATATTCAGAAGGCTAAGGGTTGTTATAGAGTCCAAGACTAACATGTACTATGTAATGAGGCCAAGGCCTCATCATTGACATCCCAAGACCCTGTCTCAAAGGTAAAGCAAAGTAATAATTTCACCTTTTAAAAAAAATTAAGTTATTTTAAGAATTACTTATTTTATGTATGTGAGTACACTGTCGCTGTCTACAGATATTCCAGAAGAGGGCATCAGGTTCCATTTCAGATGGTTGTGAGCCACAATATGGTTGCTAGGAATTGAACTCAGGACCTCAGAAAGAGTAGTCAATGCTCTTTAACACTGAACCATCTTTGCAGCCTTCATTTTTTTATTTCTAAATGTCCCCTAACTTGCAGAGAATTTAAGCCAAAGTATCATGGTGCAATTCTGGCATTGGGGTTCAGTGTGAGCCTGGGCTACATAGCAAGTTTAAGGACAGCCTGGATTACATGGTGAGACTTTGTTTCAAAGGAAAAAAAGAACAATTTTTTATTATTTTTGAGTTCCATGTAGCTCAGACTTTCTGAAAACTCATTATATAGAGGATGACCTTGATGATCCTCCTATCTTCACGCTCCATTTCTGGGATTAAGGCATATGCTACTGTACCTGGTTTATATAATGCTAGGGATTGAGCCTAGAGCTTCATTCATGTTAGACAAGTGCCTTATCGAAGAAATGACATTCTCCAGACAACTATCTTATTTTTATTGTTTTGGTGGTGGTGGTGGTGGTGGTTGTCAGGGTTTTGTTTAACTGTCCTGGGACTCACTAACTAGGTAGAACAAATCCACAGCAACCCTCCTGCTTCTACCTAGAGAGTTCTATTTATTTTATAGTAGAATTAATCTTGAGATAGTCTTGTGATATTAATAACCATGTATTCTCATGGGTTTTCTAGCAGTAAGGTACACTATCCTTCGTTTATAACAACTTTTTTCTGTTTATGTTTGTAGGTATGTATGTTCTTGTTTGTGCAGAGGGGTGTGTGTGTGTGTGTGTGTGTGTGTGTGTGTGTGTGTGTGTGTACGTACATGTATGTATGGCTCATGAAGGCCAAAGTAGGTTGGGTGCCCTAGAGGTTCTATCGTTCTTTGCTTTATTTCCTTGGGACAGGATCTCTAGTTAACCCTGGCGCTAGGCTGACAGCTAACATGTTCTAATGATTTTCCTGTCTCCACCTTCCAGCACTCTGAGGATACAGCACCCATTGTTATATTTAGCTTGTTATGTAGGTGTTGTGAATTGGGTCTTCATGGCAAGGGTTCTTACATACATACAGACCCTGTACTTAAAGATGTCAGTTCTAGGAGGTCTTCGTGCTTAAAGGCTTTGTATCTATAATTCCAGTACTTGGGAGATAGAGGCAAGAGAAGCAGAAATATAAGATCATCCTTAACTACAGAGGGAATTTGAAGGCCACTCTGGGCTAGAGAACATGGGTCAAAACACAAAAATCTTAGATGCTGGGCATTGTGGTGCATACCCTTTAATCCCAACACTTGGAGGATCTCTGTGAGTTTGAAGCCAGCCTGGTCTAAATGCTAAGTTCCAGGTTGACCAAGGTTACATAGTAAGAGCCTGTCTCCAAAATACATGCTTTTAAAACTTGGGTTAGGCGGCGCGACTGCACCTGAGTTGCCCCTTCACTGCCTCTGTCTGAGCTGTGGGATCTGAAGTTGGGGCGTTTGCACCCGCTGGGTGCAGTGTTTGCATCGCTTTGTCCTGCACGCTCTGCAGCTTCCTTTGCAAAGAACTGAGTGCGCTTCTCTTTGGGGTCAACGAAATATCCATGGGTGCCTGGCCCTCAAAAAAAAAAAAAAAAAAAAAACTTAGGTTAACATCAATACTCAGCAGCAACATGACAGACAGAAGTGACTGGCCTAGCTGGGCATAGTAGTACAACACAGACTATCCTAACTAGAGCAGTGGTTCTCAACCTGTAGGTCACAACCACACCTTTGGTTGGTTGAATGTCCTTTCATAGGAGTTGCTTAAGACCATCAAAAAACTCAAGTGTTTACATTATGATCACCAGAGTAGCAAAATTAACACTTAGAAAGTAGCAACAAAAATACCTTTTTTTTTAGGCTTTTGCTTTTTTTTCCCTCCATCTTTATTAAATTAGGTATTTCTTATTTACATTTCAATTGTTATTACCTTTCCCAGTTTCCAGGCCAACATCCCCCTAACCCCTACTCCTCCCCTTCTATATGGGTGTTCCCCTCCCCCATCCTCCCCCCATTACGCCCTCCCCCCAACAATCACGTTTACTGGGGGTTCAGTCTTGGCAGGACCAAGGGCTTCCCCTTCCACTGGTGCTCTTACTAGGCTATTCATTGCTACCTATGCAGTTGGAGCCCAGGGTCAGTCCATGTATAGTCTTTGGGTAGTGGCTTAGTCCCTGGAAGCCCTGGTTGGTTGGCATTGTTGTTCATATGGGGTCTCAAGCCCCTTCAAGCTCAAAAAAAAAATACTTTTATGGTTGAAGCCATCCCCACATGAGGAACTATATTAAAAAGCTGCAGTATTATGTAGTGAAAACCACTGCTTTAGAGGCTAGCTGAAACAAGAGGATTACAAGCTTAGGGTTATCTTGGTCTCCATGGGAGTTCTGAGATCAACATAAGCTACATGAGAACCTGTCTCAAAAATGTTTTAATAAATTTTAAAAGGTTGAAAATATAATCTCTGTTGTTATAATATTAAACTTATTCTTTCACAAATTTATATGCATATTTATAATGTACTCTAATCATATTTTCCCCTATTATCTTCTCTTATCTTCTTTTTCCTCCCACCAAAACTCTTCTTCCAAGCAAGCTGTCCTCTTCCTTTCATATTTATGTGCTTTTGTGGCTTACTATGTTTAATTAAAGCTGCCTGGCTAACTATGTATGGAACTTATTAACTTGAGTAAGGATAACATACCAGTGGCTACACCACAAGAAACATGACTCCCCTCTCCTGTCTAACTGCTTATAGCTCCTTATGAGATATGGGGTGGGGTCTTATGAGCTCCTCCCTTAAATGTTTCATATGCAGATTCAAATGGATATTATTATTCTAGATGTGTATTTCTCAAATAATGTTTCTTTTTTTTTTTTTTTCTTTTTTTCGGAGCTGAAGACCTAACCCAGGGCCTTGCGCTTGCTAGGCAAGGGCCCTATCACTGAGCTAAATCTCCAACCACTCAAATAATGTTTCTTAACAAAAGCCAGGCACGTATATTATATGATTCCACTTACTATAAAATTGAAAAAAAAAATTTTTTTAAATTGAAAAAAATTGTACTTGAGGTTGTATATTTAGGTAGTAAAAAAGAAAATCAAAGAAAGTATTCATATATAGTTTTTAGACTAGTGGCTGCCTTTGTGAGAGGAAGAAGAATAGACAAACTTAATTATTAGAACTATTAAGATGGGGGCCGGGGAGGTTGCTCAGTGGTTAAGAGTATTAACTGCTCTTCCAGAGGAACTGGGTTCAATTCCCAGCACCCACATGGCAGCTCACAACCATCTGTAGCTTTAGTTCAGGGGATCTCAACCTTGCATATATGCAGAGAAAACTCCAATACCCATAAAATTTTAGAAAACAAATTTAAATTATAAAAAATTAAATATAGTTATTTCTTGTGGAAATCAGGAATCTATTTATTGTAAGAATTTTGATATAAATATTATCATAAATAATGAGTGCTTTAATTGAGTTGCTGGCATATTTAAAACCTCAGGTTCATGAGCATTTTTTATGTATTAAGATACCTAGAGGGGAAAAAAAAGAAAAAAAAAAGATACCTAGAGGGGTTGGGGATTTAAAGCTCAGTGGTAGCACAAGGCCCTGGGTTCGGTCCCCAGCTCCAAAAAAAAGAAAAAAAAAATACCTAGAAGAGAAGTGAAGCTATTAATACTTTTAACTTGGTGATAATTTTTAAAATATTTTTACAATTATTTGTTAGTGTCAATTGTGTATGTATGTGTATACATGTAAGTATATGAGCATGCTGCAGTGTACATATGGAGGTCAGAGAGTAGCTTATAGAAGTTGATTTGCTTCACTTATTCTCTGATGGTTTTTTTTCTATTTTACATTTATTTACTGAGGGGGGGGGGGATGAGAATGAGTGTGTTGTCTCCTTTCCACTATGTGGGTACCAGGGGTGAAATCTTAAGTCGTCATGCTTCGAGTCAACTATCTTAACCTGCTGAACCATCTCACCACACTTACCTGGTAACAGTTTTTTAAACTTACCTTTGCAGAGTCAGGCGTGGTAGCTTGCACCTGTAATCTCAGCACTTGGAAGGTTAATGCAGGGAGATTATCCTAAATTCTTAGCCAGACTGGACTGGCTACATAGCAAGATCCTATCTAACTTGACCAAAAATGTGAGCTAGGAATGCAGCTTAGTTGACAGAGTGCTTGCTTGGTGTTCCGGAAGCCCTGCAATCCCAGCACTCAAGAAGTGGTAGTAGGGTGGATCAGAAGTTTAGGGTTTTCTTGGTCTCCATGGGAGGTCTGAGATCAACATAAGCTCCATGAGAACCTGTCTCAAAATGTTTTAATAAATTTTAAAAGATTGAAAATCTAATTTACAGTGAACAGTATGTAAAGTAAGTAAGTAAAATAAATGAATAAATGAATAAAAAAGGATTTCGGTCACTATTTGGTTTTTCCCTTTAGTTTCCTGATTGTGCAGAATTAACACTAACAGTAGTTATTGCCCATTGTGAATAGTGCAAGTATATTAAAAGGTTTCATTTGCCTTTATTTTTATTTTTATTTATTTATTTATTTATTTATTTATTTATTTATTTTTTTTTTGGAGCTGGGGACCAAACCCAGGGCCTTCCACTTGCTAGGCAAGTGCTCTACCACTGAGCTAAATCCCCAACCCCCATTTGGCTTTATTTTGTGTGCATACTTTACACAGGCTATTAAAAAAGAACTTTGTCTTGTTCAGTATTATATCCAGCTTTAAAACTCAAAGAAGTGAGCTAGAGATCAAAGTCCTATTTGGACAGTAGAAGAATAAAGCTTATGGTGCTTCCTTAGAGCCTTTCCTGGTTCCTCCCAATTCTAAAATGCACACTGTTTTAAAATATATGATACCAAATATATGATATGATAAGATAAAGCCACTTACCAACTTAAAATTGGGTCTTTGGCTCTAACTGAGCCTATAAACTTACTGTGAACCTTTGTCTCCCTCATAGTTTGATTACTTTGAGGGTTTTTAAAACACTTTGGTACCTTTCATTTCTAGATCTTCAAGGCAGGGAACATTCTTTTTATGAGGGAGTTTATTGATGGAGTTCACATTACTCTGAGGTTAACAGATGAGCTTGCAAAAAACAAACAAACAAAAAAACAACAACAAAAACCCCACAGAAACACAAATTTTTAGAGATTTCTTTTCATGTGTCTGTGTGGCATTTCTTTTTTCTTTCTTTTCTTTTTTTTTTTTTAAGATTTATTTATTTTATGTATGTGAGCACACTGTAGCTGTCTTCAGACACACCAGAAGAGGGCAACGGATCCCCATTACAGTTAGTTGTGAGCCACCATGTGGTTGCTGGGAATTGAACTCAAGACCTCTGGAAAGGCAGTCAATGCTCTCTTAATTACTGAGCCATCTCTCCAGCCCTTCTTTTTTTTAAATTCAGCTTTATCATAAACATTTTCTAAGATTTGGGGTGGGAGTTAAAAGTACTTTCATTTTTAGTTTATATATATGAGTGTTTTGCTTGCATATTACATCTGTGAACCAAGTCTGTGCAGTGCCTGTGGAGATCAAAAAAGGGTATTGGATCCCCCGGGACTAGAGTTACAGACTGTGTGAGCCACTCTCCATCCTTAGTTAGTTCTGGGTTTTTCATATGATCTCACTGTCTTCTTGGAAACCACCTTGTAGCTCAGGGTAGCTTCTTGTGTTTTGGGGTAGTTTTTTTTTTTTTTTAAAGATTTATTTATTTATATGTGTAAACTACTACTGTCCTCAGACACACCAGAAGAGGGCATCAGATCCCATTACAGATGGTTGTGAGCCACTATGTGGTTGCTGGGATTTGAACTCAGGACCTCTGGAAGAGCAGTTAGTGCTCTTAACCACTGAGCCATCTCTCCAGCCCTTTTTTTTTTTTTTTTTTTTTTGGTTCTGGGGACCGAACCCAGGGCCTTGCGCTTCCTAGGCAAGCGCTCTACCACTGAGCTAAATCCCCAACCCCGGGGTAGTTGTTTTTAAGACAAGGTCTCTTGTAGCTTAGGCTGATCTTGATCTCTGTAGCTATGGGTGACTTTGAACTCCTGATCCTCCTGCCTCCTGTTCTCCTCTGCTGGAGTTACAAATGAACACTGTCACCATTCCCAGCTGGACACCTGGTTTTTAAAGATGCTTTAAATTTTCATTTGTTTTGTTTCCTTCCTTGTTTCCATTTGCCACCCTCAGCTGCCAATTCTAAGATCCTTAACATTCATGATTGTTTTAAGGTGTGTCTTCCAGGATGTTTGACTAAGGAGGGCACTGTGAATACTTCACTAGTTGGAAATTCAGTGTTGACTCTTTGTAATGAGCTCCTATTGTCCAGGCTTTTTAAAGGAGTAAGATTATCATAAATATGTGTAATCTTTAACTAAAATGTTTCTCTTAGGAGTTTATTTAGAAATATATTGACAAATAATTATTACCTTTCTTTTCATCTTTTTTTTTTTTAACAGACATGTTTTCATTTATACCAGGCTGGTCTGAAAGTCATGATGTCAATGACATTCTGCCTCTCCTTCCCCAGTGCTAGAATTACAGCCAAGTAAACCCAATTTTGTTTGTTTTTTGTTTCTTTTGTTTTACGCAGTGCTGGAACTCAGGCTTCTTGCACACTTGACAAGTACCCTACCAATTAAGCTACCTATCTAGCACTCCTTTTCTCTTTTTAGGCATATAAATATATGTTAAGTTAGAAATCTTCCCATTAAATTGTTTATAATAGTCACCTAAAGGCAATTACTCTTGCGGGGTGGGGTTGAGACTGGATTCTTTATGTAACCCAGGCTTATCTGATTAGCCTGGAATTCACAAGTAGACCAGGCTGGCTTCAAACTTCATAATCTGCCTCTACTTTCTGAGTGCTGAGATTAAGGTCGTGGACTACCATGCCTGGTTTAGGTTTTTACTTTTTAAATTACACATTTTCATATGGGTTTTTTCTTTTTAAAAAATTACCTATTTTAGAGTGTAGAAATTACCAATTTTTATAATCAGTACAAAATAAAATTATCATCCAAAGATGACCTGTTACATGCCTATAATGTCAACACTCAGGAGGCAGAGGTAGCAGGATAGCTGTCCCTTGTAACCTGGTCTTAACAATAAATTCCAGGCTAGCCTGGGCTACAACGTAAGACCATGTGTCAACCCTTTACCCAAAACAGGGTTTTTTTTTTTTGTTTTTTTTTGTTTTTTTTTTTTCTTTTTTTTTCGGAGCTGGGGACCGAACCCAGGGCCTTGCGCTTCCTAGGTAAGTGCTCTACCACTGAGCTAAATCCCCAGCCCCAACAGGGTTTTTTAAAAAAACATTTTCATCCTGCTTGATTTCCTGCAACAGTCCCCAACCAGCACTGAGGTAGTGTGCAGTTCTTCTCTTTCTCACAAGGCCTAAAATGTTTTCTTTTCTTCATTCACTTGGTCTTAGCCAAAAGGCTGAGAAGTGATTCTTCATATGTGTAACTTCTGGTAATGTATTTTAGTGATTCAGTAGTGAACTTTGTGTGTAGTAGATAGTTCTTCCTGCTTGGACATCCCAAAACATTGACCCTTTAGAGTCTTTAAGTATGAATAGTTTGAGATTTCACCACCTGTATGAATGCGCTCGCTCTCTCTCTCTGTGTCTCTGTCTCACACACACATACACATACATACACACACATATATATATATATATATATATATATATATATATATATATATATATATATAATCACACCTTGGAATGTAAGGAACAGTATTTTCCCCCTGGCTACTTTACATCTGATTATGATACAATGTGCTCTCTTCTAAGATTTTATCCTTGAAAATGGTGTGATGCACTCTATATTGTCATCAGCGGTCTTCATAGATGGGACATTTGCCTACCCCTTTTCTCTTCTTCATCTTTTCTAAAGTGATGTTATAGTTCCACAGGTGCTTTTAATTTTAAGGTAAGTATGTTTTTACACTTTTTTCTACTGCATATTAATAAAAGGTTTAATGACTCATTTGGAGAGTTTTGCATGTTTCAAGATGCTCTGGTGGGAAAGAGTAATATTTAAAGAGTTCCTAGGAGCCTGGAATATAACTTAGTTGATAGAGCCCCTGCTTAGTGTTCATCACCAAGATACAGTGGTGTACACCTATAACCCAACATTCCAGAGGTAGAAGTAGTAGTAGGTTCCATTCAGAGTCATCCTCAACCATATAGTGAGTTCAAGGCTAACCTGTTGACTACAGGAGACCCTGTCTACATTCTGGTTGCTACTATGTCCTTATTTACAGTGCTCCTCTTCTATAATTCTGTTGGTAATCTGAATTGTCCTTGAAACAGAAGTTACAAGTGGCAAGGAAGAAATGAAAAAGGAAAACTTCCCTCCTGTTATTTCCAGCCATAATGTTTGCACACCTGTTAAAATTACATATGCTATGCCTGAATAAACTGTCTATTCTGAAGTTATAGTTTAACCATCTAATTGAGCAGCTAAATTGTATAAAATCAAATATTAAGCTAAAAAACACCCTTCCTTCCTTCCTTAAAAGAAGAATTAAGTGTGTGTCCCTGGAGTGGCCATTGCTTGGTCGGTAAAGGAAAGTAACCCCTGCCTTGGGTCAAAGATCAGGTCTTCATAAAATACAGAGATGTGTCATGAATGTTTATGACCCAAGCTGAGGTGTGCCAAGCTAACATTTGCTTTTTCCTACTTTTCAATTTTTGAAACAGCATCTCATGTAACCCAGACTAGCCTTCAATTCCTGATCTTCCCATCTCTTAAGTGCATGTGCCCAGCCTAACATTTCTTGAATGCATAAATTTATGATTGAAAGTTTATGCCTTATGTTTCATCCCTACTACTGCAGAAAAATAATTATAGAGTAGATACTATATGTATATTATAAAGAATATTATTCTCGGGGTTGGGGATTTAGCTCAGTGGTAGAGCGCTTGCCTAGGAAGCGCAAGGCCCTGGGTTCGGTCCCCAGCTCCGAAAAAAAGAATCAAAAAAAAAAAAAAAGAAAAGAATATTATTCTCCTTTCTTTGAATCAGGACTGGCTTTGTACTCACAGAGATCCACTTAAGTTCTAGGATTAAAGGCATACATTACCATATCTGTGAAAATAATCTATTGTTAAGATATAATGAAAACAAACAATTTAGTTGTGATATAACAGGATAGGAAAGGGATATGTATTTATCAGCACACTCAGGTAAGGAACATATAACCCAGAAAGTGGAGTAGAGAGGGAAACAATGTTATAAAATGTTACACAGAAATGTGATTCCTACACTAAGTCCTTATGTACAAAAAGAAGTTGGAAAAGGAACAGTATTGATTCTGTGTATACAGAGGCATTTAAAGCACTTAACAAGGAGTGGGGGCTGGGAATTTAGCTTACTTTCTAGAGTGTTTATGGATCATGCATGAACCTCTTGGATTCAATTCCCCCCACACGGACACCAAACACAGTGACGTGCTTGTAATCCCAGCACTCTTGGGCAGAGACTGAGGGTCAGAAGTTCAAGATTATCCTCAGTTACATGCTGAATTTCAGGACAACATAGCTTATTAGAGTACTTAATAAAAAGTAGGGTTAGGAGCCAGGTGTTGGTGCCCCACTCTGTTAATCCCAGCACTCAGGAGGCAGAGGCAGGCAGATCTCTATGAATTTAAGACCAGCATACATATTGCATAATGAATACATGCAATCCTAGCACTTGTGAGGTGAAGGCAGGAGAATTGCCTTGAATTCAAGACTAACCTGAGCTACAAATTGAGTTCAAAGCTAGCCTTGTCTATATAGCACTACCCTTTCAGAGAAAAAAGTCAATAAATATAAAGTTGTTAAAAATATGTAATAAAAGGGGTTGGGGATTTAGCTCAGTGGTAGAGCGCTTGCCTAGGAAGCACAAGGCCCTGGGTTCGGTCCCCAGCTCCGAAAAAAAGAACCAAAAAAAAAAAAATATGTAATAAAAATACGGGGTTAGAGAGATGGTTCAACAGATAAAAGCACTGGCTACTCTTCTAGAGGATCAGTTCCGTTTGGAGCGTCCACATGGTAATTCACAACCATCCAATTCCAGGGTTCCAACACCCTCTCCTGGCCTCTAGCACATGGTCCCCAGACGTACATACATGTAGGCAAAACACTCACACACATAAAAGAACACTTAATATAGTTGGTGATAGCCAAAATATAACGATGCAGAAGAGAGAGACTTGAGAGCAGCTGGTCCCTTTTTGTAGTTCAGTTGGTAAAAACAAAGCCTTGACTGGACCCTCAGGACTGCATAAACTGCATAAACCTAGTATGGTGGCACATGACTTGGATGTGGAAACAGAAAGAAACTTTTTTTTTTTTTTTGAGACAGAGTTTCTTCATCATGCCCAGTATAAGAAGAAACTTTTGTTCTTTTTTTTTTTTTTTTCGGAGCTGGGGACCGAACCCAGGGCCTTGCGCTTCCTAGGCAAGCGCTCTACCACTGAGCTAAATCCCCAGCCCCAAGAAGAAACTTTTAAGCTACATAGTTTGAGGTCAGCCTAGACTACATTAGACTCTTATCTCAAAACTAACTAAATAGGAGCTGGAGAAATGACTCACTTGCTTTTGCAGAGGACTCAAGTTCGGTTCTCAGTAACCCCATGGTGGCTCACAGTCATCCATAACTCCAGTTCTAGGAAGTCTGACACTTCTGGCCTCTCTAGGTACCAGGCACCCAGGTGGTACACACATATACAAACAAGCAAAGCACTAATACATGTGAGTACACCATTTTTGTTTGGTTTTGTTTTTAAAAGACAAGGTTTCCCTTGGTGTCCTGCAACTCTATAGACCAGGCTGGCCTCAAACTCAGAGATCCACCTGCCTCTGCCTCCCGAAAGTGGGATTAAAGGAATCCACAACTTTTTACATAAACAAGTCTTTAAAAAAAAAGAAAAAAAAAAGTAGGGTCTCGAGAAATGGCTCAATGGTTAAGAGCACTGACTGCTCTTCCAGAGGTCCTGAGTTCAATTCTCAGCAACCACATGGTGGCTCACAACCATCTGTAATGAGATCTGATGCCCTCTTCTGGTGTGTCTGAAGACAGCTGTAGTGTACTTAGCTGTAAATCAAATAAATCTTTATTTTTTTTAAAAAGTAGAGTCTAAAGAAGATACTAAAAGCAGCTTCTTGGCTTGAATGCTGTAATAAGCCATTTAGACCCAATCCTGAAAGTTGAGTGGAGCATTGAAAGCTACTTAACATGGGGACAGTGTTTCAGGTAGCCCATGGTATCCTCAAACTTGCTAAATACCTGAGGGATGACCTTGAATGCTGATCATCATATGCCACCCAGAGCAGTTTTAAAAATTTTTAAATGAGGACCAAGGTAACTTAACAGGTAAAGGCCTGAGTTTGACTCCCCCGAGCCCTCTAGGTTCCCACGTGGAGGAGAGAGTTGATTCTGAGAGTTGTCCTCTTCACAGGCCTTATTGCAAGTGCATATGTGCCATGTCAACATACACACATACTTTTTTTTTTACATTTACTTCGGGGTAAGAGGTACAATAGTCAGAGGACAACTTTTAGGAGTTGAGTTTCCTTCCATCACATGGGTTATGGAGCTGGAATTCAAGTCATCTGGTCTCTTGCCAGGCCATTGAGCAGTTACAATTATTAGGTCCTCCTCTGTTAACCATAACTCCTCACTTAATAACTCCTTCATGATTATTTGCCTTTTGTTTGGAAATTCAGAGCCTGACACTACCCAGTTTGGATCTCAGGATTTTTCTTAAAAACTCTGAGTTAAATAAGCCCAGCACCAGGAGTTGGAAAAGATTGAGTTCAAAGCTAGCCTCTGTTATATAAAACTCTTTTCAATAAACAGCAGCAGCAACTGAGCTTGATCTCCATGACTGTTTATGAGAGCTCTATTATTTATAGTTAATAATGGCATTTTGAAGAATTGATAGAATTTGGGTGATTTTTCTTCACCTAGAAAACCCTCTCTGCAACTTTGACTTATCTTTCCAACCCCCCAGCTCAGGCCTTGTAGAGGTCTCTTCATACTGTAGCACCTATGTGACTTAGAATTTAAAGAACTATCATCAAAACTAAACATTTATCAGCTACGTAAGCCTATTTTCTATTCTTTCAGTTCAGCTTTTATTTCAGTTTCCGCTAGATTCTTAGCTCCTTTAAGTAGTGGCTGTCTTCCGTCTTTTATCTCCTGAATCTCCTAGAGAAGATGAACTAACATGTAAGTACTTTCTGCAGTCCATGCTGCATGCTCAACCCTAGTTCATTTTATTAAGCCCTCACAACAAATTATAAACATAGATACCAGTGTCCCCTTTTTGCAAATAAAGACATTGGACTTCAGAAGTTAAGTAACATACCCAGGGCCTTTAATCAGTAGGATTGTCCAGTGTCTGCATCAGAATCATTTGCTTATCTAGAGATGCACACAGCCCTGAGTTCAGCATAGTGTACACACACACACAAAGGGACAGGAAAGTTTGCAAATAATACACACCTAGATACCTAGGAAGAGCCACAAATTGAAACAAATTGAAATAGCTTGTGCTTTTTTTTCTACCTGACATGTGCAGTGCTCTGCAATTTAGAGCATCTTGCAATTCTTACCAAACCAAGTCTCCTGTCAGGCAGATGGCTCTGTGTATAAAGGCACTTAGTGCCAAGCCATGTGATCCCCAAGACTCACATGGTGGAAGGAGAGAACCAGCTCCCAAAAGTTGTCCTCTGACCTTTGCATGTCCCCTACCTCAAACCCTTAAATAGATAAATTAAAAAAAAAAATTGTTTCAAACCAGAAATGTTCTCACTTGAAATAAAAAAAAAAAAAAAATCTGACATGCCAATTGTCAACTAATATCAAGTTATGGAAATTCACTAGATAACTCAAAAATCAGATAGAAAATAGTATTTTCGGGCTGGAGAGATGGCTCAGCCGTTAAAGGCTAGGCTCACAACCAAAAATATAAGAAAATAGTATTTTGGGTGTTTAGATTAAGGCTGTGAAATGGTTCAGCAGGGAAAGGCACTTGCTAACAAGCCTAATGACCTGAGTTCAGTCACATGGCGGAAGGCAAGAACTAACTCCCAAATTGTCCTCTGACCTCCCTAGGCATTCCATGACACTAATTTAAAATCAATAACAACAACCAAAAAATTAGATTGCAGTAACTAATGAAATAGTCTATTTTATGAGGGATGGGCCCAATAGTAGAGCACTTCCCAGTACGTTCAAGTCCCTATATTCATCCCCAAGCACTGCTCAAACAACAATGCTACACACCCTCATCTTACTCTGTCCCTTGCTTTGAGTTCATGTAGTGTGTTGTGAAATAATCACAAAAATATCGCGGCTTTTTCTTCAGGTGCTGGCCAGAAGTCAGTATTCCTTTCAGAGCATTCTTTGTTTTCTTCACCCTCTCCTAGGGCTACACATCTTTCTGGAATGATTGTATATCATCTGGGCTTCGAGGAGGCATCCTGATAGAGCTGGCCATGCGGGGTCGAATCTATCTAGAACCTCCCACCATGCGTAAGAAGCGACTCCTAGACAGAAAGGTACAATGTCCTCTGACTTATGTGAAAGTCAAATACCAACAGTACATTTTGAAAAAATAAGAACATTTGAGGGCTGAAGAGAAGGTTCAGCAGTTTATAGCATTTGTTGTTCTTGCAGAGGATCTAGATTTGGTTCCCAGTACTCACATGGTGGCTAACAACTGTAACTCCAGTCCCAGGGATTTGAATCTCTTCTGGCCTTCTCAGACATTGCACACCTGTGATGCAGAGTAAAACACTCACATACATAAAGGAAAACTAGAATAGTAGACAAGGCAAACACCGGCTCAACTGTCCCATCCTCTACTTGGTTTAATTCTCTTACAGAGTCATAGAAGTTCAAGAGTAGCCTGGTCTACAGAGCAAGTTCCAGGACTACACAGAAAAACCCTATCTTGGGGGAAAAAGTGATCGAAGCTTGGTTTTGTCTTTTTTTTTTTTAAACACAGAAAGGTCAATCACATTTGAAATGCAGTTGATTTTCTTTCCCCTTGTATGTATGAAATAAAATATTGTGTAGGTAGAAGAAATCATGAGCCAAGCCTGTCTTAGTCATCCCAAGGTATTCTCTGATGACCATTCAGATGTGTTACATTTACTAAATATCCCTGCAATGGAGGAACTGTCTCTTAGATACATATTGGCTTAGTCATTTTTTTTCCATTCAAATGCCTGTCATTCCAAGAACTCTGCTGAAACATATTGTTAGTTAGAACCATCTTTGGATTCTTATTTATTTTCTTTTAAAGTATATATAATATTTGGCACTTTTCTCCCCCCTCTGGTTTTTTGAAACAGGCTTTCTCAACGAAGCCCTGGCTGTCCTGGAACTCTGTAGACCAGGCTGGCCTCAAACTCAGAGATCCACCTGCCTCTGCCTCCCAAGTGCCGGGATTAAAGCCATCAGTGCCTGATCATTTGGCACTCGTGGAAGGCTCTCAGTATGGAACTGTCCTGGAATTCACTATGCAGACCAAGCTAGCCCCATCTCTCAAAGATCTGCTTGCCTCTGCCTCCCAAGTCTGGGACTAACGGCGTGTGTCACTGCCCTGTGCATTCGGCACCGACTTACCACTTCCCTACTTGACATTCATGGCCTTTTTCACATTATGTTTTCTTCTCTGTATCCTGTTAACTTTACTTCTCCCTCCCTAATATCTCAGTATCAGTTTTGTGTCCTGTTCTGTGATTTTTCTAGTCTTTTGGAAATGACATTCATCTTTTCAGCTTTGTTACTTCCAGGAAATTCATTTCCAAATGTGTAGACATTTTATTTTAGCTTCCAGGAACATATTAACTATTGGCTACACATTTCAACTTGGCTATCTTGCATCAGTCAAAAGCCAGGCTTGAATGTTGCCCTAAATTAACTTCCCTTTCTGACCTTCCTGTCTTTATTAGTGGTTTCACAAGGTGGTTTTCCAAACTCAGAAAGATACTATAGAATCTTTTGTCCATTTTATTCACAGCATTTGCTACTAGGTCCAACTTCAAATGTTAATTTTGTCTTTCTACTATGAAGTCATACTACACTTAGGTCTTCCATGAAATGGGCAGTATATTCTGCTTCCTCACACCTCCTAACCAGCATTGTGGGTATTGTACATGGAAGGACCTTCAACTGACTGAAGCAGTGTACTCTGTTTCTTTCTTTAAGGTCCTGCTAAAGTCAGACAGCCCAACAGGTGATGTTTTGCTGGATGAAACGCTCAAACACATTAAAGCAACTGAGCCAACAGAAACTGTGCAGACGTGGATCGAGCTACTCACTGGTGAGATGACTGAAAATAGCTCACAAGCTGCATATTTGGTTATCTTTGGCCTGCTTATAAAGTTAGAGGGAAGAGGATAGAAACACAGCATGCTAGGTAATTTAGTATGATTAGCCAGCACCTAAGGCTTCTGAACACTTCGACTTAATTGTCTGCAAGACTTATTATTCTGCTCTGCAAGGTTTGTTTTGTTTTGTTTTGTTTTGTTTTGTTTTCTGACAGGATCTCATAGCCCAGGCTGGCCTTGGACTTGCTGTGCAGCCAAGGATGACCCAGCAATCCTGACCCTTATCTCTCCACACTTCAAGTACTGTGACAATCATGTGCCACCATATTCAGCCCATGAGATCTCTCTCTCTCTCTCTCTCTCTCTCTTTTTTAATGAGTGCTTTTTTATTTTTTTTTTAAGATTTATTTATTTATGTATTTCATGTATGTGAATACACACCAGAAGAGGGCATCAGATCCCATTACAGATGGTTGTGAGCCACCATGTGGTTGCTGGGATTTGAACTCAGGACCTCTGGAAGAGCAGTTAGTGCTCTTAACCGCTGAGCCATCTCTCCAGCCCCAAATAAACCTTTTCTCGTTTTTGTTTTTTGTTTTTTTTGGTGTTTTTGAGACAGTGTCTCCAAATGTAGTCCAGATTGGCCCTGAACTATCAGTAATTCTGCTTCAGCCTCAGAAGTGCTAGGATCACCACCACTCTTGGCTAATAAAGATTTTAAAAAAAAGTTTAATAAGTTTTAATAAAAGTTTATTTTAAAAAACAAAGGGCTGGTGAAATATTCTGGCAGGCAGAAACCTTACCATAAAGTCTAATGAGTTGATACTGGGAGATCACATAAAAGTACGAGGGGAGAACCAACTCTACAAAGTTGTCTTCTGATCTTTGCACGTGCACTCCTACAGTCAGTACACACATATACAATGCAAAATAAAGAAACAAAGTTTCTTGGGAAAGTCTGGAGATGAAATGTAGATGGTCAAGTGCTTTTTGCTGGCAAGAAGTCCTGGGTGAGATCCTTAGCACCACACCAACTAGGGTGATGATGGTTCATGCCTATAACCCTTGCACTTGGGAGGTGAAGGCAACAGGTTTAGAACTTGGGATCATCCATGGCTATATAGCAAGTCTGAGGCCAATCTGGGACACAGGAGATGCTGCTCCAAAAAACGAAACAAAAGAAAACAAATAAGTAAGTAAGTAGTCCTCTTGACTGGATATGGTAGTATATTCCTTTAATCCCAGTACTTGGGAGGCAGAAGTAGGCAGATCTCTGGGTTTGGGACCCACAAATTCCTAGCCAGCCACTGCTACACGGTGAGTGTACACTGCTATACTGTCTCAAACGAACACCAAAATAAAGTCCTACTGAAGAACACTGTTAACGTGGATGTGGTGCTGTCGATCTGCAATTTCAGTACTAGGGAGACAGAGGTAGGATTGGGAGTTCTAGGTCACCTCAGTTTACACAGTGAAATGTCTCAAAAAGCCCAACAAAATAAAACTGTTAAAAAGTTCTCATCAAGGCTGGAGAGATGGCTCAGCGGTTAAGAGCACTGACTGCTCTTCCAGAGGTCCTGAGTTCAAATCTCCGCAACCATATGGTGGCTCACAACCATCTGAAATGGGCTTCCGATGCTGTCTTCTCATGTGTCTGAAGACAGTGTACCCACACACCTGAAATAGATAAATCTTAAACAAAAAAAAAGGGGGGGGGTTGGGGATTTAGCTCAGTGGTAGAGCGCTTGCCTAGCAAGCGGAAGGCCCTGGGTTTGGTCCCCAGCTCCAAAAAAAAAGAAAAAGAAAAAGAAAAAAGAATAAGTACAGCTCTTATAAAGGATGCAGGTCCAGCTCCTGAAACCATGTCTGGTTTGGTTTTTTTTTTTTTTCCGGAGCTAGGGACCGAACCCAGGGCCTTGCGCTTCCTAGGCAAGCGCTCTACCACTGAGCTAAATCCCCAACCCCGAAACCATGTCTGTTAGTTTGCAACCCCTGTAACTTACATTCCAAAAAATCTTGACACCCTCTCTGGCCCATTTCAGAGTACACACACACACTCACACTCACACACACACACACTCACACATACTTTACTTTAAAAGAAAATTTAAAAATTAAACCAGATATAGTAGCAAAGGCCTATAATCCCACCATGTGAGAGGCTAAGGCAAATGACTGCCACAGGTTCAAGGTCAGCCTGCTGTTCAGTAAAGCTATCTCAGATCATGCTAGTATTTACTGAGGTGACAACCAGGATATTGATATAGGTACAACATCTTTGTCTTTCATTTCCCAGTGTTAGGTGTTTTACTGCTAAAATAGTTCTTGAACTTATGTACTACATCTGTGTCGATGGATACATTTGTGTTGATGCCTATTTGAATTATTCTACTTTTTAGCTATTGGAACCAAGGCTTCTGTAAACATTGGTGAATAATTTTTTTTAAAACATCTTACTATGTTTGTGCATGTGTGTGTGCCCATCCCCCAAGTCCCTACTACCATAGTGCACATGTGGAGGTTATGGGACAACTTTGAGGGATTGGTTCTCCTCTCTTACCATCTGGGTTCAGGGGATTGAACTAAGGTAGTCAGGCTTGGTTGGCAAGTGCCTTGACCTATTGAGCTATCTCACTGTCCTCATTTGTGGACAACTTTGTGATATTTTGTCTCAAAATAAAAAAAATTAAGTGATGCCTTGTATGGTGGTGCACTTTTAATTCCAGCACTCAAGAGGCAGAGGCAGGTGGATCTCTGGGAGTTTCAGGACAACCAGGTCTACATAGAGAGACCCTTCTAAAAAGAGGGACAGAGGAGATGGGGGGAGGGGAAAGGGGGAAAGGAAAAAAAGAGGGGAAGGAAAGGATGGGACTCTTGGCTGACAGTTTGACTTTTACTTTTCTGGCCTCCTTTTTTCTGACTCTTAAGTCAGCTGTTGATCTTACTGTAGCTCTAATATGAGAAATCATTTTTCTTAGGCCACCGTCCAAGGTTGCCTCTTAGTATCCCTGGCATTAGATATGATTTTACACGTATCCTGTGTGGGGCCCATTGAGTTCAAAATGTGTAGGCAACTGTGTCATGATCCTGCCTTTTTTTTTTCCAATGTTTTTTCCTCTCTCCCTTTCTTCCTGCGCTCTCTCTCTCTCTCTCTCTCTCTCTCTCTCTCTCTCTCTCTCTCCCTCCCTCTCTCTCTCTCTCTGTTTACTAATGTGTCAGTCCTGAGGACATCCCACATTTCTCTGAGGCTCTCTTCAGACTACATAATCTCATTTTATGCTGTAAAATAGGGCTTCATGTAGCCTGGGATGGCCTCAGATTCACTTGGTAAGAAGAGATAAACACTTGATTCTCCTGCCGAGTAGCTTAGTCGTAGGCATTCATCACAGTGCCCAGCTCAAACTCTCAAAGACTGCAGATTCTTTGGCTAGCTCAAATTTGTTGTTAGCCTCTTAGATAAATTTTTATTTAAAGATTTGGTTTTTTTATGTATGTGATTGCACTGTTGCTGTCTTCAGACACAGGTCCCATTACAGATGGTTGTAAGTCACCATGTGGTTGCTGGGAATTGAACTCAAACTCTGGGAGAGCAATCAGTGCTCTTAACCTCTGAGCCATCTCTCCAGCCCCTTTACGTAACATTTTAATTTTGCTGTTTTTCTCTCAAATTCTAGAATTTCTATGTAATTATATAACTTCTGGTGTCTCTTTTCAATTTTTTCTAATTTTTATTTAAATTATGAGTCTATGTCTGTGTGTGTGTAGAAATATTTGGCCTGCAAAGACCAAAAGAGTATGTGAGACCCCATTATAGCTGTCCTTATAGGCAGTCTTGAGCCTCATCACATGAGTGCTGGCACACTAACTTGGATCCTCTACAAGAGCAGTATGCATTCTCAACTGCCAACCACACCCCCTCATTAAGTCACCTGGTTAGCATGTCACTTTTTAATCAAAGGTTTTGCCAATGTCCCTGTATTTTCTTATTGCTGTGACCAAATACATGACAAGAAGTAATTTAGAAGGGGAGAATTTATTTTGACTTGAAGAGAGAAGCTTTATTTTTGTTCAAGTTTTGGGAAAGGCATAGCACTGGGAATGGGAGGCAGCTGCTCACATTTGCCCACAGTCAGGAAGCAGAGAGATGACTGCTGATGTTCAAAAGGCTTTCCTTTGTCTCTTTTACTCAGTGTTTTACACATCCAAGGTCTAAGATGGGTCTTTCCTTCTCAGCTCACCCTCCTAGATATGGCCTTTACAGACATACCAAGGCAGTCCCTTTTTATTATTACATTGATATTTACATAGTGTGTGGGGTGTGCTCGAACATGTGCCTCAGTACACATCTGGAGGTCAGAGGACAACTCAAAGGAGTCGATTTTCTTCCACCATTCAGGGCCAAGTTCAAACTCAGATTGTTGAGCTTGGCAGCAAGGGCCCTGACCCACTGAGCCATCTCAACAGTTGCCCCTTATTTTTAGCACACATACATATGTGCGTGCACCATTGTGAAAGTCAGGGGCCATCTTTCAGGAGCCAGTTCTCTCCTTCCAGGTTTCTGAGATCAGCCCTGGATCACCAGGCTCTCCCAGTAAGCACTTGTTATCTGCTGTCTCTTCCAGCCAGCCCTCTCCTGGCAATGGAAATCAAGGTGACAATGAAAAGCAAGCAGCATAATCCTTTTAACCAATTAAATTTTTGTGTTTTTTCTACGTTTTGTTTTTATTTTATGTGTATGAGTATTTGCCTAGACTGGAGAGATGGCTCAGTGGTTAAGAGCACTGACTGCTTTTCCAAAGGTCCTGAGTTCAAATCCCAGCAACTAATGGTGGTTCACAACCATCTGTAATGGGATCCAATGCCTTCTTCTGGTGTGTCTGAAGACAGTGGCAGTGTACTCATGTATAATAAATAAGTAAATTTTAAAAAAAGTATTTGCCTTCACATATCCTAGTGAGCCTACATGAGCCTGCGGAAGCCAAGGGAGAGCATTAGATCCCCTGGATCTAGAGTTATAGACAGTTGTGAACTGCCATTGTGGATGCTAGTTACCAAACCCTGCCTGGTCCTCTGGAAAAGCAACCAAGTTCTCTCCATCACTGAATCATCTCTATAGGCCCACCTTTTTGGGTTTTGTTGTGATTGTTATTCACTGAGACAAACTGATCTTGAAACTCGTTGTGTAATTAAATATGACTTTGAAGTCTTTATGTTCCTCCTCCTGAGTGCTGGGGTTGCTAACGTAGGCTACCATATCTGATCCAATTAAATGTTCTTGTTGTTTCTTTGATGCTGGAGATTCATCCTAACGCCTAACACATGCTAAGCAGAGTCTAAACTACTGAGCTGTACTTAGGTTTTCTTTTTCACCCATTACTGTTGAATATATATGATGTGAGGTCTAGACACAACTATTATAACCTGCCCCATATTTTTTTTTTACAGAAGCAAAAAATACAAAAATAAAGGCTAGTAACTTGGAAATTTCCTTTTCTGTTTTTTTCTGAGGAAGACTACAGTCTTGATTATGAACTCAGTTTGCCCTTCTAGTACAGAACTTCTCAAAGTTAAGATGGGACATTTAGGGTCCCAGTGTTTTGAGCCTACAATACTAGCATGCTCTTGTCCATCAAACCCAGGAAGCGAACCTCAGTCTTCTCAGCTTTACCAGTTCAAATAGAACTTCTGCAATATAGAAAACCAAAATTCCATGAGAACCTGGAAGAGTCTACCAGAGATGCATGTTTTAAGCCTAACTTACTAGAGTCACAGCTGCTTATTATCTGGGCGTGGGAATGCACACCAGAGGCACCAGTTTGAGGACAGACATAAGGAAATATAAGCCACCTTGTATATGCTCTGATATTGTCTCAGGATGGCAGCTTACTATTATATGTTCAAAGGTTGTGTTTAAACCCCTAGTGTCTGTGACATCCTTCAATCAAGCTCCAAATCCTCTTATGATTGTACATGTGTGCATCTAGTATAAGCAGACACTCTTGGCCCACCAGAACTGACCATGATCCCAGCAGGGTTTTGGTTACTGTTAAATTCCAGGAGGCTTTGCCTGTTGATGTTTGCTCTCATAATCCTGGCCATTGTTCTTTACCAACATTTCCATGGTTTTCAACAACACCTTTAGACTTAAAATTCTCTACACTCAACCAAATGGCCTTCTTGGGTTCAACTGTGGAGCTTTTTCTGCTGACCTTTAGCCAATTTCTCCTAGTGTGATACCCTCTTGCTCCATGGTAGTAGAATGGCAGACAGCCTCTTGTCCTCTTTCTTATCATTTCTTTTCTAGTCTAGAACTTCTTTGAAGAAGCTAGAATGGGGCACTTTGGGCCATATTGTCAGGTCACCAATTCTGAATAGGCCTTCCACCCAGTAAGTAGAAGAAAGGGGACCTTAGACCTCTCAGTTTTATTTTATTTTATTTTTTATATTTTATTTTTAAATATGAAACACTTCAGGAATTTCCATGTCACCCGTGTGCAGGGGTCATGCCAATCTGTGTATCATTACAATTTTAGTATATTTGCTGCTGAAGCAAGCACAGTGTTTTTTAGTTTTATCAACCCAACTAGGACATACATGTGATATGGAAAAGAAGTCATCCTAGAAAAACTAATATCTTGAAGAAAATGGCAAAAACATAAGAACAAGGGCTGGGGAGAGAGAGCCCAGTCAGTAAACTGCTTTGCCTTACAAGCATAAAATCATGAATTTGATTCCCAGAACCCATATAGATGGATGGATGGGTGGGCAGATGGATAAATAGAGGAAGGAAGGAAGGAAGGAAGGAAGGAAGGAAGGAAGGAAGGAAGGATAAGTATTCTAGGCCAAGTAATCTGCATTTTAATCCCAGTGAGGAGACTAGCTTGATGACCAGCCAGCTCAACCTTCTTGGCAATGTCCAAGCAGGTGAAAGACCCTGTCTGAGAAAAAAGAGGTAAGGTAGGGCTAAATGACCCTGAAGCTGTTCTCTGACATCTATGTTCACACACACACACACACACACACACACACACACACACACACACCACACAAGAATGACTAACAACATTACAGAGAATTCATACAAGAGTTGAAATAAAGGGCCAGAGAGATGGCTCAGTGGTTAAGAGTGCTTCCTGCTCTTCCAGAGGACCTGAGTTCAATTCCCAGCACTCATGTCAGGTGGCTTGCAAGAGCCTGTAACTTCAGCTCCAGAATATTCAACACCCTATTTTGGTCTCTGTGCACACCTGTGTACATAAATAACTACAAATAAACCTAAATAAATAAAGAACAAAAATTAAAAATCCAGGGGGCTGGAGAAATGGCTCAGCGGTTAAGAGCACTGTCTGCTCTTCCAGAGGTCCTGAGTTCAATTCCCAGCAACCACATGGTGGCTCACAGCCATCTGTAATGGGACCATTCTGGTGTGTCTGAAGACAGCTACAATGGACTTATATAAGATACATAAAATAAATCTTTAAAAAAAATTTAAACAAGACTCAAATAACAAACTGGCTTTTTAAATTTTGTTTTCCACTATTTGTTTCCCAACAGGTGAGACATGGAACCCCTTCAAATTACAGTACCAGCTGAGAAATGTACGAGAACGAATTGCCAAGAACCTGGTAGAAAAGGGTATTCTAACCACAGAGAAGCAGAATTTTCTGCTGTTCGACATGACCACTCATCCAGTGACTAATACAACAGAGAAACAGCGACTAATGAAAAAGCTTCAAGACAGTGTGCTGGAACGGTGGGTAAATGACCCTCAGCGGATGGACAGGCGAACACTGGCGCTCCTGGTGCTGGCCCACTCCTCCGATGTGCTGGAGAACGTCTTCTCTTGTCTTACAGATGATAAGTATGATGTGGCAATGAATCGAACCAAGGACCTAGTAGAACTGGACCCTGAAGTGGAAGGGACAAAGCACAATGCCACAGAGATGATCTGGGCTGTGCTGGCAGCCTTCAACAAATCCTAAAGCCAGTAGGCAGGTTTCTCCTTTTCCTTGCTGGCTGGTGACTGTCAGAGACCCCATCACTGAGTTTGGCGTGATAAGATACTGTCATCATTTTCCCTCATTTTGAATCAAACGCCTGACTTGAGGAGGACAACCTCAGGGCCTCTCCATGGGCCATTGACCTTTCAAACAAACTATTTCTCCTCGCTTCCACTCTGACTGAATGAAAGGGGTGAACCCACACACATCTAATAAACATCTCCCATTTCTGGGTTTAGTTTTAACCAGTGTGCTTCTGGATAAACAGGAGTTCTTATGTGGGGATTAGAGTTTCCCAGCAAGAAAATGATGTGAAGGAAATGAAGAGTGAACCATATCTAATTTTTCTCCATTATTCATGTTTTCTCAGTCTTTGTCTCTCCACCTCTGTTAAACAATGACGCTTCCTGAAATCACCAACTCTCTGAATGAGAGGCAATGGAAACAAGACTAATTTTTGAAGCAAATGGTTCCTGAGATTATACCTCCCGCCTGCGATTTTTCTCATCTTTATATAATGAAAACATTCCAAGTTTGATGACCTGAATTCCTTAGTTCTAAAGGCCGAAATGTAGACCACACTCCTTTTTTAGAAGTATCTTGCTCCTACGTTCATTAAGTAAGAAAGAGTCTGAATTGAAAAAGCAACGTGCCTCAGTCACCTCCTTCATATAGCCAGCATTAGAACTTGTAGAGAAGGAGGAAGGCAATATGAGACTTCACATCTTTGAAACCAAGTGTCGGGATAAACACCTGTCATCCTAGCACTTTAAGAGATAGTGACAGCGGGGTTGAGGATTTAGCTCAGTGGTAGAGTGTTTGCCTAGCAAGCACAAGGCCTTGGGTTCGGTCCACAGCTCAAAAAAAAAAAAAAAAAAAGGAAAAAAAGAAGTGACAGCTAGATTAGTGAATTCAGGGCTAGCCTTGGCTATATGAGACCATCTCTCATTCAAACATTAAAGATTTTTCATCCTTTAGTATGTGACTGTCCTGTTTTCTCTAGACTACTTTAAATATCTCTACTCTGATGAAATTAAGGGAATTGTAAGTTTCAAGTTCCAAATTACAGCATTGAGTCTAGAAATGTAGCCAAACTCCATATTTTCATAGTCCCTGTTTTTATTTCCTACATAAACTGATAAATTTTCCCTGTACTTAAGGGCTTTGGCAGTAATTCTGTCTATATTTAATCTATTGGCACCCTCTAAATTGTGTTTTCTTTCAACACAGTCATCCTGGCCAAATCCTTTAAAATGTTTTTGCTTCAGTAAAGAGGTTGAAGAGCTCCTATTTAAAAGGGCAGTTGAATGTCACCAGCAACAGATGCAAAGCCTAGGTTCAAGGGTTGTAAAGAGGCCAGCACTGTGTGGTGCAGATTTCAAGCACCCTGTTGATCACTGGGGAGAGACTGGCTGTCACACAGTCACTGGACAGATGACTTGGACTCATACCAAATGCTTCTAATCAGAAATAAATTAGTATAACTTCATCTGTTTCCCCGAACCTTCCTAGGTCCATGAAAGGTCTCCAGCTCACTGTTACTGTTTTCATTTCATCTGACTCTTAGATGAGTAGAGATAGAAGTTGTCATTTGAGAAGCTAAGTAGAGCCTTAGTCTGGCTCTCTAGAAGGGCAAAAGTCAGCCCATGTATTATCTAGCAGCTCATCTTATCTTCCCATTGGAACAATTCATAGTGAATTGACACCAGGCTTTTCTTTGAAAGCTTCAGCTTGTTTGGGGGATAGAAGTTGAATTCTTTCTTGCAACTCTCAGTGTTTACTTTTATATGTCCATACAATGAGGATGTCTTCACTTCTAATCTGTGTAATGTTCACTGCCAAGCACTCATTTAGTGTATATTGCCTTCATGTTTCTGTATAATAAAGATCAATAATTGTGCCTCTCGTCTCTTTGTACATGGTTTATATCTTTATTAGTTGTAATATATATTGACAGTGCTGACCTGGGCACCAGTTAATATCCTAGTAGATCTCCATCTCAATCAAAGTAAATTACCCAGGAATACAGTATTACCATTGAAGATAATGAAAATGGCTTTTCCTGTGAATACCTTGCAAATGACACTTGAGTTTTTCTAAGAGATGAACCTAATAATGCTCTTGATGGCCAATGCCCCAGTTCTAACCATTAGCTTATAAAAAAATATAATTGCTTATGATTGGCTTATTATTCTTCTCTCCCTTAGAATGTCTACAGCACAGATCCCCTTTATTATTTTAAACATTTTTTCAAAAGATTTCATTTTGTGCATAAAGATGTTTTACCTACATGTGCATTTGTGTACCACATGCATGGAATTCTGCCAGTGGAAACTAGACGGCCTCAGAGTCCCCCAGAGCTGGACTTAGAGATGGTTGTGAGTCTTGTGGGTACTGAGAACCTATCCTATGTCCTCTGCAAGAACAGCCAGTACTGTTGAGCTATGCCTCCAGGCCTCTCCCATCTGATGCTGACATAGGCTTACCCCACTAGGTCCAGCTTCTCACATACTGTTAATTAGGTTTACTCTTATATTTTCTTGTCTTAACTTTTTCTCCTTATTATACCCACAGACATATTCCCACACCCTACCCACCCACTGCTGCCAGCAGTACTGGAGATCGAACTCAGGGCTTTATGCATGCTAGACAAGTGCTCTACTACTGAGCTACACATGCATCTCTGCTTTGCTCTTAACTACCACATTTTTAGGTTAATCCTAATTATCTCTTACCCAAAGCTTGCAGTAGACTTGGCTTAGACTGCTCACCTTTGTGCCTTAAGTTTCTGAACATTTGTATGACCACCAAATTAACCTTCTCACTAACCCAAGAAAGCCTTTCTCTGATTTGTCCTGAGGGATCAAGGTATTTCTAAATGACCTTTGTCAGAACCACTTTTTCCTTTTGACCCTGTGTTGTGAATGGGTCTTTTAAATTTTCCTAGAGCTTTATAAACATTTCCATATCTATGGTTACCAGATACTGCCTTTTATAGTAATAATCTGTGTTCCAGTGTTCTCAGATTGTCCCATGAGAAGTGCACCTAATGCTATGAGAAATGATCAAGAAGTCCCCGATCCTGTCACAAGAAGTTACCAAAAATTGCTGTTGCCTGTGCCTTTAATGCTGGCACTTTGAGGCAGAGGCAGAGAGGCAGGTGGATCCCTAGGGGTTCAAAGCCAGCCCTTTCTACATAGTGAGTTATAGGCCAGCAAAGGACTATACAGGGAGACTCATTCTCAAAAAATGAAAATGTCATGGGCAGTGCTGTTATTAGACTTTGTTGTATTTTGTTTAATATGCCACAAGAGAGTAGTGGGTTGTTACTATGGAGATAGTGCCTGTAGCCATTATCCTTTATTCTTTTTCTGCTTTGCAACAGGGTCTAGCATTGAATTCTATGTAGGCAAAGACAGCCTTGAATTTGTGACCTTGCTGCCTATGCCTCTCAAGGTGTAGGTTGATGCCCAGCTGTTAGACTAATTATTCAGAATATAAATATGTAATACTCATTAACACTCTTAAGAAGACTTGAATCCCAGCAGTTGGAAGGCAGAGGCAGGCAGATCTCCATGATTTTGAGGCCAGCCTGGTCTACAAAGTAAGTTCCAGAACAGCCAGAACTGTTACACAGAAAAAAACAAAAAGGGGAGGGGGAGGAGGAGGAGATGACAACAATTTAATCTGAGAATTAAAAAGCTTTGAAAATCAGAGGGTGCCTTATGTATGTATTCCTATAAAAGTAATACAGTACTATCTACTTTGATAGATGCTCAAGAACTATCTCAACAACCACATGGTGGCTACAACAATCTGTACTGAGAGCTGATGCCCTCTTCTGGTGTGTCTGAAGACAGCTACCGTGTACTTATATAATAAATCTTAAAAAACAAACAAACAAACAAACAAACAAACTCAAGTCTCATACAAGCTAGCACTCAGTCCTGGAAAACCGCTGAATATCAGTTTGTCTTCCAATTTTTATTTCTGGTCTTGGGTAACTTCCTTCTAACACCGCTCAAGGATTGATCCTTTGCACCAGAGAAAAAAGGATTTTTATGTTAACCCAGCTCTGGTGCAACAACGTCCAGCAACTGGACCAGGACCTGACGAAGTAACTGAAAGCAGCTTCGGCCCGCCCAAGAAGCCAGAATACCAAAGTAGCTGTCCTGCCCCTAAGGTCCATGAAGGCTCTTAATTGGGTCTTAAGGCTCACTCTCTTTCCCGGTTGGTGTTCTAGCTTGCCTGTCGCTTGTGAAGAGTCCTTCCACCTCCAGTCAACGCTTATTGGTGTGTCGTTACGTCATTGTCCCGTCAAGCACACTCTCATTGGCTCCCATAGGAGGGGGCGGTCTCAACGTCACGGGCTTGAGCCGCCATTTTGACTGAGCAACCATAGTGACAGTAGCCGGAGCAGCAGCTCAGGTTGTCTCCGTTTCCCCTCCCCCTTCCCTTTTCCGGCTGACTTCCCGGGCCCTTCACTGCACAGTCCTGGTCCTGCCATGTCCCAGAAACAAGAAGAAGAAAACCCTGCGGAGGAAACCGGCGAGGAGAAGCAGGTGAGGAGAAGGGGGAACGGGGGCGGCCGCGCGGGCGGAATACGCCCCGGCCGCCGCTGATTGGCCGCCTCTGCCTCGGGCTCCACAGGGGTTGGCCACTACTAATGTCGCGCAGGCTACATTTCGGCGCGGCCTAGTGCCCTAATGTCGATTAGTCAAGCCGATTGTCAATCTGTGGGATCCCCAGTCTTATTGGCCAATAGACCTCTATTCAGTTCATGGAAGCTGTTCTATAATTGGCCGAGCTCTGGCGTGGGCGGGTGTTTGGAAAGATGAGGCGAATGAAAGGGGGCTGGCTGGTGGTCCTGAGCTGTAAATGAGATGTTTGATTAGTAGAGATAACCACCAGACCGGAGCTCATCCTTCATCCACAGCAAGATAAAGGTCAAGGTGAAGACATTTAAAATGAACCAGCATGGGGGCGGGGGAAGGATAATTATTACCGCGAGGTAGGTTCAGGTGGCAACTTCCTCAGACCTATTTGATAGGGATGATTTGTTGTTCACCGTCGGTGACTTATAGATCCCCTCGAATTTCTCTTCAGTGGGATGTAGTCCACTCACCATTGCATTATGAAAACACTAGTGCCAAACCCCTTCTTCAACATCATATTTGAGTTACTTAACACTGAGCTCAAGGACTCATTAAATACACTTTGTGTTCTCTCTGAACCTGTTTTTCAAATGAAAATACACTAGCCAGGAGATGGTGGCGCATGCCTTTAACGCCAGCACTCGGTCGACAGAGGCAGGTGGATCTCTTGAGTTCAAGACCAGCCTGGTCTACACAAAGAACCTGTCTCAGAAAATTTTTTAAAAACACCAAAACAAGAAAAACTAATGGCATGTTGATTTCTGTTTACCTCTTGCCTGCCTGCATTTATGAAAGTATATTACTCAGGTAGATATCTTTAGAATAGGCTACATGCCGAGCTAGAGTCCACAGCGAGACCAGATTGCTTCTTAGAGTGTGAATGAGGAGGGAGCCTCTCAGAAGATTAAGCTCCTCTTACCTGTACGACAGCCAGGAACTCTCCCAGGTCCTTTTTTTATCTTTCCTCCTAGCAATACTGAGTGAGTTATGGCTTGCTCTATGATTCAAGTATCATGTTTAGATACTACCTTTACCCTAATCCTCACAGGTCACTGGGGTGATTCCTTGGCTTAATATAAGAACTAGCTTGTTTTTCTTTACTTGATACAGTTATCTTGGGCAAATCTTTGAGCAAAGGTCTAACTTTTAAGAGTGGATGAGCAAAAAAGATGGCTCCGTGGTTAAGAGCACTCATTGCTCTTGCAAAACACCTGGATTCAGTTCCCAGCACATGGTAGCTCACAACCATTTACAATTCTGCTCTAGGAGACCTAATGCCCTCTTCTCAACCCAAGGGCACCAGGCATCCATGTGGTACACAGTCATACATGCCTGCAGAATACATGCACATAAAGTAAACCCTTCAATAATACACACACTAGACAGAACAGAGTGTAGATAGCATATTTACAAAGAGGTAGACCTCCAGGAAAATTTTGATAATATAAAGGTAGCCAGATATTAGAAGTCATTGGTTTTCAGCCATTAATTTCACTTGGCTTGTTTTCTTCAGGATACACAGGAGAAAGAAGGTATTCTTCCTGAGAAAGCTGAGGAAGCAAAGCTAAAGGCCAAATATCCAAGCCTAGGACAAAAGCCTGGAGGCTCCGACTTCCTCATGAAGAGACTCCAGAAAGGGGTATGGGACGCCCTTATACTGTGGCACCTTGGATGAAGTCTGTAGAGGTTCTACTGCATGTTTTTCTGTAGGTTTGGTTAATAGCAGTAGTAAAGATGAGCTAGAAACTTGAAAAGAGAAAAACATTATTGTGTTTTTCACATTATTGTGAATCTCTGCAATGATGTTACTACTTCCCTATACTATAGAAAATGAAGGCTTAATGTTGGGCATTTGGGTAGGTAGCAGATAGGGACTGAAGGGAGGATATTAGAGACAGAAGACCCAAAATTCTTAAACTGGCGCAGTAGGGTTCTTTAGACTATTAAAACTAGCATCACTCCCCAGCTCTGAAAAAAAAGAAAAGGGAAAAAAAAAAAAAAAAAAAAAACTAGCATCACACATTAGCTATACTCCTAGGAGGAAAGAAATTTGTTTTAGCTGGGTGTGCTGGCTCGTGTCTGTGACCTAAGCACCTAAGCTGAAGCAGAAAGATCACCACAAATCCAAGAGCAGCCTAAGTTTTAGAATAGCGTAGGCTAGGGCTAGAGAGGTGGATCAGCAGTTAAGAGAATTGGGCTGCTGTCTGCCAGAAAGGCAGTGTCTGGTTCCCAGCACCCACATCAGGCAGCTGGAACCTCAGCTCCAGGAGAACCTCTGGCCTCCATGGACACATACAGACATGATTTTTTTTTTTTTTTAATTGTAAAAGTACATGCTTTTAATACCAGCACTGGGGAAGCAGTGGCAGTTAGATCTCTGAGATTAAGGCCAGCCTGGTATACAGAGTAAGTTCCAGGACTTTTTGAGACACTTTCAAAAAAAAATAAATAAATAAAAAAGGTAACACAGAGACAATTCTTTTCCCTGTACAGAATGATAGAGGATATGACTCCATGGGAAAGCCCTTGTCTAGCCTGGGTTCAACCTAAGACCACAAAAGTGAAGAAATAGAACAGCTGGAAGGACCCTCCTCAACAGTGGGGGTCTGCCCTCACAGCCATGTCCATTGTGGTCAGGTTTCTCTGGCCTGTGAACTGAGCTGACAGCAGGTTATAAGGACAAAGTGGCAGTGTAAGGATGAGGTGGAGACAGAAGTAGCCTCCTGTGGAGAGTCCCAGGTGCTCAGTGTTAGTCACAGATGATGGTGTGATGCTGATTTGCAGCTTATCTCGCTTCAGGCGAGCCAGGCGTGGGCAGACAGTCTCACCATGGAACATGTGTGGGAGTGGTGGCAGTCTGGAAAGCACACTGCCTCATGAGCAGCCCAGTTCCCAGTTCCTATTCCTGCTCTGAGAATAATTTCTAACTCTGAGATGGTTGGTTTCCGCTTGGTCTCTGGTCCTCATAGACCCAGATTGACCCTTGAGTTTTACTCATGCATTTCCCCAGCACCAAGGCATTGCTTTGTCACCTGGCTGTCATGAATGAAGTGATTATAATTGAACCTTCTGTTCTCAGTAAGGTACAAAAGATATAGGAGTTGTCACCTAGGTTGAGGGACACAACTGCCTCTTAAGCTACAAAGGTCCATGTTTCTGCTAGGAAACTGCTTATATTCTGACAAGGTCAGAGCATGCTGGGGGATGAGTGTACAAGTGAGTGATGTGGACTCTGCATGGGGAATGCAGGGACAGCTGAAGTGGGTGGCAGCTTATGCTGGTGGTAGACAGTGAGCCCCTGCTTTTGGAGAACACCAGAGCTGCACCTTCATTTAAACCTCCCTCCTGTCTCTTAGCAAAAGTACTTTGACTCAGGAGACTACAACATGGCCAAAGCCAAGATGAAGAACAAGCAGCTACCGAGTGCAGGAGCAGACAAGAACCTGGTGACCGGTGACCACATCCCCACCCCACAGGACCTGCCCCAGAGAAAGTCCTCGCTCGTCACCAGCAAGCTTGCGGGGTAACCTGGGCCCCTCTCTTCCCCTTCCTCACCCACTGGACTTTTATATATTGTAGGCAGGGAATTGGCACCTAGTCAGAGCTCAGCTTGCTGACCAGGGAATACATCCTGCTGGGGGCTTAGGCTGAAGAGGGGCTCTGAGCTCATGTCTTTGGGTAAATTGAAACTCGTATACCATCAAGATAGCCCAGTAGACACCCAAGAGTAGGAAAGACTAGGAATGCAGAGCACTGCAGCTTTTCCTGTGGTGAGAAATGTGGAAGATGCGAATTCTCCTGCTGGAGGAGCAAGTCCTTGGACAAGCTGTCTTGGAGCAGTGTGACAGGTTCAGTGTCCCAAGGCTGAGTTGACATGTTGGGAAAGGTGGAGTGAAGGAGACGCTCTCTGTGCTTCTAAGTGTGTTGTCCCTTAGGCCTCTGTGCTTTGTGTTCCCATCATGGATGTTTAGGGAACCTTCAAAGGAGAGGGCATTTGCTTGCCTGAAACTACAGTTGCCCACCTAACCCCTCTGCTGTGTTCCTGCAACAGTTGCCCTGCTTCTCAAGGAATGTAAAGTTTAATGGACGTTAGCTACTCATGAAAAAAAAAAATGGTGTATTTTTTCTTCCGCATGTTGCTTTTTGAAAGTATTATGGGATATGGAAAGAGTTTAGGAGTTGGAATACGTGGGCTACAGTTCTTGTCCCGCTCAACAGCACTAATGTGTGAGCTTGACCAGGTCTGTAGCCTTTCTGGATTGATTCTGTTCCTCATCTGTAAACAGAAGGAAACACGTACAGGCTAATTCTAACTCTAAAGTCCTACGTCTGCCATTGTCGTACTGGTCATCATAAAACCAAAATTGTGGCAGGCCTGTGGCTGAGCCTTAGCTCTGTAAAGCTAGAAGTGCTACATGGGACGAGAGAGAGTTCAGACTTAAGGGTCATAGCTTCAGACAACAATCTCATAGGTGTCAGCTTTTTTGAGAGGGAAAAAGAACAAACCAAAAAGGCTGGCCCTGTACATGTCTTGACTCTGCCCACTTTCCTGGGTCTGCCATTGACCCTAGCTGCTACAAACCTGCTCTGGCAGCAGATGGATGGGCCTGAGGAGACAGCCTCACTCGCTGTGGCCTCACACTTCAGATGTAGTCAGACACTAGGTGTATGTTAGGCTTGGAGGAAGAAGGGACGAAGGAAGCTGGTCCCCAGAGCTCAGTGCTGCTGCCAGCTGGAGCAGCTGGTCCTTAGCAGATGATTCATGGTGGAGGCTGGAAGGAGGGTGCAGGGAGGGAGGCAGCAGCCTGTCTTGCTGTGTCATCACGAGTTTGGCCTGGATCTTACTGAGTGCCACCTGCTCATCATCAGCAGAGAGGGCCAGAATGAGAACTGGTCAAAAGAGCAAGTTGGTGCAGTCTCTCTCCCCTTCACAGATCCCAGTGTTCCCTTAGGTTGTCTGGCGAGTCTGTGGATGTGTGTTAGGGAAGAGACATGTAAATACACTCTTCTCCTGGCTGGCCACTGCTCAGGTCTCTGGCCATCGTTCAGATAGGGCAGACATAGGTTGGTGAGGAAGGAGTGGAGAGCACAGGATCCCCGGTCTCCCTGACCCCCAAACTCCTTGACTCTCATTTGTAATTGTATATAATTTTTGTGTTTTTTGCTCCATTTTCTCATGCTGTCATCCTTATCAGAAGTCCATGTGGGAGGGGACAAAGCCGAACGTCACTGTATAGTTTCTTCAGTGTCCAGCCTGTTGTACATAGATATGTCATGTCATTATATATATAAATATATATATAATTTTGTACGTTTTCTTCATCTCCGATCTTCTCGAATTCTGTACCTCTTTCTCCCCTGTCTGAGCTGCCTTCTCTATTGGTTAGTTTTGTGTCTTCAAAGCTAATGTTCACACTGAGTCTGGTTTTGGGGAAAGGGTAAGAGAACTAGAGAAACCAAACTGGCTTGCAGTCCCAGCTGTTCAACAAACTGAGGCAGGATGATTCGCTACTTCAAGGCTAAGAAGCCTGGCTCCAGAGTGAGTTCAAAACTGGCCTTTCAGACCCTGCCTCGAAATAAAAAGTGAAGATGGGACTAGGAATATAGTTCATAGGTAGAATACTTTCCTGACACGCAGGAGACCTTAGTTTCAACCTCCAATAATATACATAGTAATTAGTGTTACACACACACTCTCACTCTCTCTCTCTCTCTCTCTCTCTCTCTCTCTCTCTCTCTCTCTCTCTCTAGGTTGGGGATAGGGATGGGGAAGGGAAAAGGAAATCAAAATCAAGCAGTGTCTTTGATGCTAAGGAAACAAGCTGACTTCTCAGACTTGCTTCTTAGCATGAAAGGGTCATTTCAAAATCTAAATGTATTTGATTCGTCCCTTCCAAAGGAGTCATGTGGTCTGACCCTGGCCTCTGCCATCAGCATCTCACTGCTGTGATTGCTCTCCACTGCCTCTGCCATCAGCATCTCACTGCTGTGATTGCTCTCCACTGCTGCCGGTGGCTGTGCACTGTATGACTCCTGTGGGCCCTTCACTGCGAAACCTCCAGTTATTCAATGTCTCAAGAATTGTCTTCCTGTTTACTATGAGTATATCAAAAAGGCAGAAAACATTCTGTTTATGGATAGGGAAAGACTAAAATTTCCTTTTTATTTTCCAGCTTTCCTTATAATTAATATTCAGACATATGTAAGGTAGCCTAATGAAGTGTTTGGAGAAACCATGGGGTCAAGACTGGGATGGAATTCACCAGCTTTCCCCTTTTACTTGACAGTGTTTTTTTTTTTTGTTTGTTTGTTTGTTTGTTTGTTTTTTGTTTCTTCTGTGTTCGTCCACAGTGGCCAAGTTGAATGATGCTTCCTGGGGCTCCACCAGATCGTGAGACGCTGCCCACTCGGGTCCTGTGCTGGCTCCTGCCCCTCCCTGCTTTTGTAGCCAGGGGTCAGGAGATGGCCCGGGTGCAGGCCAGAGAGGCAGAGACCCTGCCCACTGGTGTCCCAGCACATGGAGCCCCTTGGGCTGAGCACCAAGACCTTGAACTTTTTTTGTTGTTGTTGTTTTACCTTTTTTTCCCCAAGTAACTGTTGGGAGAAAACCCAATGATATCCCAAGGGTGGGGTTGAAAGGGTGGAGTGAAGATGTGGGGGAAATGAGTGAAGGTTTATAATTTCCTATCACTCTCCTGAACTGCAGGGTTGCTGTGGGATGGCTACAGTGAAGGGATTGTCAGCAGAGCATGGTGCGAGCTCGGTTCCACTCTGACGGGAGAGGCACTCTTTGAATGTGGCAGGTAACCTAGTGTCAGGGAAGGAATTGTGCTCTGTACAGCAGGCAGGAATCTGCTTCTGCAGCCCAGGTTAAGGATTCAGTATGAGTTGTTCCTTAGGAAAAAATGCTGTCCTTGAAATAGGTTTGCTGTATGAAGAAGGGCAGTGAATGGGGAGCCCCACAGAGCCCTGGGGAATTTTTTTCAGAATTTGAAATAAAACAACAAAAATACCCACGGAAAAAACCAAAACTAGAACTATTCTGAAGCAGTTGGTGTGTTTTCTTGGGATTTGGGAGGTGAAGACCAATACTGAAGGTGTGATTGAGGGAGAGTCGGTGTGGGCCCTGAGTTTAAAGGGGCTCTGACAAGGCTTATCACACTGGGAGAGGGAGCAGGAAAGCTGGCACACAGGTCACTGTTGGCCTTTGCTAGCTTCAGCCTGCCCTTCATAGCTAATACAGAAGATGTCACCTTATAAAATGAGAGGTTCAGGGAATTTGATTAAATGGTGTACTAACCCCCAAAGCTTAGTCCAGGCTCAGCAAAAATGGGGCCCCCTTTGTCCTTCTTCCCTTCAGTTTCTATTCCCAAGTTCTATGTTTGTGTGGGAGAAGTGTGAGTTGTTAGTAATAAGCAAAAGAAGCTGGCCTTTCTGTTCCTGGCCAGCAGAAAGCAGAGTGGCTTGCCCATGTCATATCCTATCCCGCCTTCCTGAAAGCCGTTTAGAGGGAAATGCAGGAGACAGAGCTGACTGAAATCACCAGTGTCCTAGGGTTGGGGTCATATCTATAGAGAAGTCCTGCTCTCACTGTCATAGTCAGAAGCGGCCCAGGTCAATTTGTATCTGCCTGAGATGTTTCTGCCTCTCCTCATTTAGCCAGGGCTTGTGATACATCTCAGAAGTTTGTCCTGCTGAACAGTGAGCCTGGAGGGGTGAGAGTGCATTAAAAAGAAGTGTGCTGGGCGGGGTGCGCTGGCATATGCCTGACATCGCAGCCCTTGGGAAGTGGAAGCAGGGGAGCAGGAGCTCAAGGACCTCATCAGCTGCCTAAAACCCTAGATATGGTAGTGCTTGCTCATGACTCCTGTACTCCAGAAACAGGGAAGAATGACATGGTCAAGGCTGTGTGGTAGGACTCCATCTCAGAACAAAATGTGGTTGGTTAAAGGACTTGAAGGAAGCCTGTGTTTGAGTCCTAGAACCTACAAGGGAACTTACCCTCAGTACCCAGTAGAGGGCACTCACGTGCACAGTGACAGTTAACTGTGTAGCTTAAGGAGAGTAACACTTGAGGAAGGTCAGTGCTTTGACAGAATAAGCTCAGAGCGGTGTAATCCTTGCAGGAGCAGTGCTGCTGCTGCTGCCGCCGCACAGAGTCCATGAAACTTTTTAGCTCCATGACTTTCCCCAAGTAAGCTGTATTATGTCCATTAAACATGTATGGCTAGGGAGTGGGGAAAGCTGTCAGAGCATCCAGGAAGTACAGGTTCATTTCCGTACAAGTGAGGAAATTGGAGTATGGAAGAAGATGCTTATAAAACAGCAGGTCAAGGAAAAGCTCGTATACTGTCTAGCCCATGGTATTATAAACTCCGGAGTCCCCGCTCCTTAGTTAAGCTGTAACCCTGAAAGCCCTGGGTACTGAGAAATGGTCTTGGATGCCTGTTTACCAGTATTTGGGTCTGGGGAGAGAGCTCAGCAGGTGATGCACTTGCTGTATGGGCCCGAGAACCGATCAACCCCAGAATCCTCATAGCACTGGAAACAAAGCCAGCTCCTCAGAGGGGCAGGTGCCACATGTAATAAAATTCTGTTTTAAAATAGGGCTGGGCTGTGCATGGTAGCAGCACGCACCTTTAATCTCAGCGCGTGGGAAGCAGAGGCAAGCGGATCTCTTATAAGGCGGAGACCAGCCTGGTCTGCATCATCGAGTTCAGGCTCCCCAAGAGCTACATAGTGAGTCCTTGTCTATAAGTCTGTCAGTAGCCAACCTTACTTTGTTTTTTCTCGAATACATTCTTGTATAATCTAGGCTGGCGCCAAACTTGACTCCTGCCTCCCCCTCCTGTACTGGTTAAAGGCACACTACACGGCAACACGTGGCTCTGCTGAGAAGTTCAACCAGTATTCTCTGAAATCTTTTACCTCAGAAGTAGGTGAGGCGTTCTCCAGCTGCTCTGACATAGTTGGGCTATGACTCTGATGACAAACCTGTCAGCTGAGCCTTGGTGTGCACAGAGTAGCTAGTCTGCCCATTCTCTCTTAACTAGTGTAGCCTACACACAGAAAAGATAGAAGCCAGGCAAAAGGGCAGACACCTGTAACAGTTCTCAAGTCTGAGGCAAGCAGAGTGCCATGAGTTCAAGGCTAGCCTGGGCTACCTAGTGAAACTATCTCAAACAAAAAGTAATGATACACCCTGTAACCCTAGCACTGAGGAGATAAAGATAGGAAAATCAGAAATTCAAGGCCAGCCACCTGCCAGTAACCCCAGTTCTCAAAGGCAGAGGTAAGAGAATGGTCTACATAGCTAGTTCTAGGCCAGCCAGCACTACATAGCAAGCCCCATCTGCTCAAGCAGCTCTTATGACAGTGCCTGGAAGAAAACCAGAAAGGGAAGGGAGGGTATCAGAAGGATGCTGTGTGCTCTAAAGTGGGACTGCCGTGCTTATCTAACTATGGGGAGCCCTGCGTGAGAGGCCAGGCAGCATTAAGCAGTACAGTCATGAGAACAAGGGGACAGGTGCTACACACAAGCCTAAGCTTTGAAGGGGAGGGAGGGGCTCGGTGGTGCAGATCAGTGGTCATTCGCTATGTGCTCAGAATGTGCTAAAACAAAGTACTCTCCACTGGTGGAAAAATTGCAAGGGAATAAACTGACACAATAGTGTGACATTTAGTGGTGGTCCATCTGCAGGGGATAGAAACAGGAAAATTCCCAAATAGTTTGAAAAGTGTTGTGAAGCACCAGACCTCGCAGATAACTAGGGTCATCTTATTTAATCCTCAGTTTTGCCTTGTTTCGGGGAGTTTGATGTGTCCTGCTCTGTAACTGTAATTCCAGGGGGTCCTACACCATCTTCTGGCTTCCATAGGGATCGGGCACAAATACAGTGCACATGTGTGTGTACAAGCAAAACACTTTTACACATAAGAAGTGAGAGATGGGGGTTGGGGATTTAGCTCAGTGGTAGAGCGCTTGCCTAGGAAGCGCAAGGCCCTGGGTTCGGTCCCCAGCTCCGGAAAAAAAAAAAAAAAAAAAAAAAAAAGAAGTGAGAGATGCAGGCATTGTGCTACATACTGTAGTCCTAGCAATTGGGAGGCTAAGGCAGGAGGATTGAAAGTTCGGGACAAGCTAAGCCGTAGCAAGACTGTCTCAGAAACCCAACCGTGGGTGGAGGCAATGCGTGTGTCCAAGCAGACGGAAGCAGGGGGATCACTCGTTTGAGGTCAGCTTGGTTTACTTACGTCTCCAGGGGGAGTTGAGGAACTCCATGTGACGGGATTGTTGATGAGCTCCAGGTATGTGGGTCTGAGAGTAGAGAGTGTACTCGGTTGACAACAGAGGCAGGGAGCAGAGACTTCATGAAGAAGTTCTGACAGAAAGACAACAGCTTCAGGAGACTGACGGGAGGAAGACATTTTGGTAGAGGAACAGACAACGATGGAATGGCACACCAGCATGGACACAGTGAGGTGCCTCTGAAGACTGTCTTGGGACCAGACCAGGGCACAGGAGGAGGAGTCAGCTCTCAGAGGATGTGAGATGCACGGTGTAGGAGCCACCAAGGGGATTTCAAACAGGGATCTGCTCGGATCTGGTTTAGATTGGTCAGTGCCAAGTTGTGTGGAACAGGAATTTACTCTGATTGTTGAAGATGCACTCCCATGTGCAGGGCACTCCCCTGTTTGTGTGCATGTCGGGGCAGTTTTAGTTCTAGCGTCCAGTTAGTTTTTTTTTTTTTTTTTTTTTACTGTATTATATTTATTTTGTGGGTGGTGGGGTGAGAGGAGAGGCAAGTGCCCACAGTGCACTAGCAGAGGTCACTGGACAGCTCATGGGAGGTGGTTCCTTTTCTGCTTAGCTGGCCCTGGAATTTGCTCTGTAGAACAGGTTGGCCTTGAACTTTCTAGGTCCTCTGCCTTGCAAGTGCTAGAATTAACAGGCTGGTCCCCACCTGCCTGGCTAAAGTGGATTTAATGGCAGGCTGTCTGCTGGGTTTCAGATCCTGGCGTTGGTGTTTGGAACGGGGGTGGTGGTGTGTGATTGTGTTTGCAGGTGTGCATGTATAGGCCAGAGGTCAGCCTCAGGTATCATCCCGTCACTGAGACACATGCCACCACACCCAGCATTCATTTGGATACTGGGGATCTGAATTCCAGGTCCTCATGCAAACATTTACTCACCATGTACATGTCTGGATTTTGGTATTTAAAAACAATTTTAGATTATTTTTCTATGTATGTTTTTACCTACATGTATCTGTGTGCACCACCTTTATGCCTGATGCCTAGGGAGGTCAGAAGAGCATGTTAGATTCCCTGAAATTGGAGTTGCAGGGGGTGGTACCACTGTGTGTGAATGGAGTTCAGAACATAACCTTGGGAAGTTGGTTCTCTCCCTCCACCATGTGGGCACCAGGGATTGAATTTGGGGTGGGAAGGCTCAGTGACAAGGCTCTTTACCAACTCACTGGCCCAATGTTGGGGGTTTGTTTTGCTTTTTTATATTACTCCAAGCAAGGTTCTTAAATTCTCCCTCAATTTGTTTATAGAGGTGTAGTATGTACCATACAGTGTATGATTAAATCATACAAGACAATGCGTGTAAAGCCCTTCAAGGACCTCAGCAGTGTACAGATGTGGTTCATACCTTCACAGGGTTCACTGGCTATGGGAATATAATAAAGACAGATCTGAGCTTCAGATATAGCTCAGTGATAAAGCACTAATCTAGCATACACAAAGTCTTAGGTTCAGTTCCCAGTACCACACACCCCTAGGTAGGTAGATAGGAAGGTAAGAAGATAGGATCAATACAAGGACTGGGGCTGAGGAGGTGAGGTGCTCAGTGCTTAGGGCACTTGTTCTGCAAGCCTGAGAACAAACCCAAGCGCCAGGCATGGTTCTGCCTCAGCATACAGGTCTGAAATTGGCAGTTTCCTGGAGCTCGGTGACCTGCCAGCTAAACAGAAATGCAATCCACCGTATCAGTGAGAGACCCCACATGAGCCCACTAAGGCGGAGCTCAGTAGAGGAAGTCAAGCCAGTGTCCTGCACCATGAACTCACAAATCTGTACAGACTAATACTGATGAAATATCTGCTAACCCTCAGTAAAGCAGCTTGCTCTGCTCCTGCGGGGACAGGCATCCTCCATCCAAAAAGGTTGGGGGACACATGTCCTTAAACACCTCAGGCTGGTATCAGCCTTCCTAGTGCTGAGCTTTCTGGCACAAACCATGTACAGGCCAGGAACTTACACTGCAGTGACTGAGAAGCTGAGGCACTGAAGATGCAGCCTGCCTATGTGACTGCCTGTCATCAGCCTAGACTAGGGATGCGGATTGGGAGGGCAGACCTGACACAGGCCCGGTAGAGGCTTCTTGGAACAGTAACATTGAGCTGCTTGCTGGAGATGAGCTAAAGATAGGTGAGAAGAAGGAATGTTATGGAGGTTGTCAGCAAATGTCACACTTGGGGGGAATCTATATTATATATGAGACACTGTCTCTGTCTTCAGACACACCAGAAGAGGGCATCAGATCCCATTACAGATGGTTGTGAGCCACCATGTGGTTGCTGGGAATTGAACTCAGGTCCTCTGGAAGAGCAGCCAGTGCTCTTAACCACCGAGCCATCTCTCCAGCCCCGAGACCCCTCTTTCACAATGTCTTTCTAAGATGAGATGTAGAGGGGGAGGAGGGGGAGAGCTTACGAAGACACAGACTGGAGAAATGTCATCAGGAGAAAGGACAGGAAAATGATTCAGAGGTGCTATCTTCTGGAAACTAAAAATGATTCATACACTAGGCAAGGCCAGAAATGAGAAGAAGGAAGCAAGAGACAGGTCATAGGTGGCCCTTGACCTACCTTTATCCTAAAGATTTTGAGGCAGATGGGTCACACACCCATGATGCAAACATTTTGGGAGGAGCACTGCATATTTGAGGCCAGCCTTCACTAGACCTAGCGAGTTACAGGCCAGCCTGGGATACTTCTCTCAAAAAAACCGAAAATAAACAACTCTGAAACGGGCATGGCAGGTGAAGGGGGCGGGAGGCCCTGTGCTGTGGCTGAAGAAATAGACGCTCAGTGCAAAGGCTTTGGCTGCTCTTGCAGAAGACCTACCTAAGTGTGGTTCCCAGCCAGGCAGTGGCTCACAAGTGCCTGTAACTCCAGCTCCCAGGGATGTGACTTCTCTGACCTTCCTGCACTTGTGTACATACCTACATGCAGACAAATAGGTTTTAAAGTTTGAAAGTTGTTTTAAAGAGGCCAGCCTCACTAGGCAAGGTAGTGCACACCTTAATCCCAGCACTCCAGAGGCAGAGGTAGACCAATCTCTGTAAGTTCAAGGCCAGCCTGGTCTACAAAGTGAGTTGCAGGACAGCCAGGGCTACACAGAGAAACCCTGTCTGGAAAAACTAAAACCAAAACAAAGGCCAGCCTGGGCTACATAGTAAAACTTGAAGATATAACTTCCTTGGTAGAAGTGTGTGTCTAGAATCCCCAAAGCCCTGGTCTCTGGTACCCTTTAAATCCCTGTGTGGTACATGTCTATAGCCCCGACATTTGGGACATGGAGTCAGAGGGTCAGAGGTTCAAGGCTACATAGTGGATTCAGGTATACAAGGTCTGTCTCAAAAAAAAAAAAAAAAAATTGTAGCACCTAGGCATGGTAGCACACATGTGGAATCTCAACACTTTCAAAGTTAAGATAAAATAATGTAGAGTTAAAAGGTTAGCCTGGGGGGTTGGGGATTTAGCTCAGTGGTAGAGCGCTTGCCTAGGAAGCGCAAGGCCCTGGGTTCGATCCCCAGCTCCGAAAAAAAGAAAAAAAAAAAAAAAAGGTTAGCCTGGATGGACTGGAGAGATGGCTCAGTGGTTAAGAGCACTGACTGTTCTTCCAGAGGTCCTGTGTTCAATTCCCAGCAACCACATGGTGGCTCACAACCATCTGTAATTGGATCCCATGCCCTCTTCTGTCATGCAGGCATACATGCAGGCAGAAAGCTGTATGATGTATACAAAATAAATATTTTTTAAAAAGGTTAGCCTGGGCTACGTAACAAGTGGGGTAGGAGGGTAGTTCAGTAGTGAACACTTGGGACAATATGCACCAGCCCTCTGGGTCTGATCCCTCACGTGTACATGTACAGAGATTCCTATTCTTATATGATGCTACTCAAAACTCTAGAAAATACAAAAATAGTGATAGTTTCTTTAAAAGGTAAACATACAGACTATGTGGTAACATACATCCAAAATCCCAGCCTGATCTACAGAGTTGAGTTCCAGGCCAGCTAGGACTACACAGAGAAATCCTGTCTTGAAAAACAAAAAGAATTGTTTTGAGATACAGGATTTGGGGAAAGATGGAAATAAAAAATGAAAATAAAAAAACATTTCTGTTCTGAATTACTGGGTAAGTGGTGATGATACCATAATCAAAAGAAAATAAAACTGGGAGAGGAGAGGGTGCAGTCAGGTGGGGAGGCACTGATTTTGTGGATTTAGGACATACTGGCAAAACTATACAGTGGAAGTGGGAAGGTGGAGGGCCAGGGCTGCAGCTCAGTGGTAGAGTACTCTCCTCAGAGGTGTCAGGGCTGCATGTGATCTCCATCCAAACAAGGTAAACAACAGAAGCCTTGCTGAATGTGTGCACAGAACTAAGACCGAGGGAAGGTGAGCTTGCCTCTCATGTGGTCTCAGGTGGAGACCCCAGCTTAAGCTACAAATGCTAGGGACTGGGGCCCAAATTGAATGAAGAAAGCTCATCAAAATTGGGAGAATCGAGCTGGAGAGATAGCTCAGTGGTTAAGAGCACTGACTGCTCTTCCAGAGGTCCTGAGAGTTTAATTCCCAGCAACCACATGGTGGCTCACAACCATCTGTAATGGGATCTGATGTCCTCTTCTGGTGTATCTGAAGACTGCTACTGTGTACTCATACATAAAATAATAATTAAATGTAAAAATAAAACAATCTGGGCTAAGAAGAAGGCTCAGCAGCATTAAAGCACATGTGTGACTGGTGACCTCAGCTCAGTCCCTGGAGTCACTTAAAGCAGGTCCACCAGGTAGTGATGGCATATGATGCCTTTAATCCCATACTGATTTGAGGCCAGCCTGGTCTACAGAGTTTCAGGACAGCCAATGCTACATACAGAGGGAAACCCTGTCTCCAAAAACAAGAAGCCAAATTTGATGGCTGAGATCTGTAATCCCAGTGAGATGAGAGGCAGAGGTAGCAGCATTAATGGAAGCTTTCCTATCCAGAAATAAGAGAAATCCTGCCTCAGAAAGAAGATGGAGGGCAAGAGCCTACAACAGAGGTTGTTCTGTGACCTATACATGCCCACCATGGCCCGCATATACATACATACACATGTACATACATACGGTGACCTGAGCTAGGTTTGGAGGGAATGTAGCTCCATTTTAGAATTTTGCTTACCATCACGTAACCCTGTAGCATTGGAAACCAGCTGCGGTGTGGAAACACATGCCTATAATCCCAGCATTGGCAAGGTGGAAGCAGGGAGAATCAGAAATGCAAAGCCATCTGCTGCTGCTGATTAACTAAATATGAGGTCAGTCTGAGGCACAGGAGATTCTGTCCGAAAGAAGAGTAGAGGGGTTGGGGATTTAGCTCAGTGGTAGAGCGCTTGCCTAGCAAGCGCAAGGCCCTGGGTTCGGTCCCCAGCTCCAGAAAAAAAAAGAAAAAAGACAAAAAAGAAAAAGGGGACTGAATATCTACTTGATTTGTAACTTCTAGCCTTCCCAAAACGGTTATCAATAGATCGGTGGAGATGAAACCCTGCGTGTAGAACTGAATGCTCCAGGGCTACTTGGTAGTGAAGGGAAGAATGGTTTAAGCAGCTGAACATGGTGGGTGGTGCTCTTCATCCCAGGAGGCAGAAGCAGGAAGACCACAGCCAGTCTGAACTACAAGTCTGCAGCCTGCCTGGCATGTATCTCGGAAAGGGGGAGGGGAGTAGACACATGTGAGGGACTGCGTAGGGGATAAGTAGACCTGGGCTCTCAGAGGGAGAGCATGGGCCGAGGTCAGGTGCGAGTGGTTCTGTTACATGACAGCCCCAGTCAGCATACATTTATTGAGCTCCCACTGTGTGCCAGCCTAGATGCTCTATTTCGTCAGCTGGGTAGGAAGTTAGTTATAAGGAAAGGGTGTTGTCCTTGTCCTGTCTGGACTCACAGCAGTTTATGATTAGAAGTAGGCAACTGGTGGCTGACCCTCTCTGGCCACTACCTTCTTTATTAGGAAGGCTGTAGATTGAACCCAGAGCCTCACATATCTGGGCTAGTCCTTTACCACTGTCTAGTTACTCCCAGCTCTGTGAACTCAAATGTTAAAGTCACTTGTTGCATTGAGGCAGAAGCTGGGTTGGGAGTTTTAAAAGAGCAACCATAAGAGGATGCAGAAGACAGGCTGAGCTGGGCAGTGAAGCACATCTTTAACCTCAGCACTTGGGACACAGACAGGCAGGCGGATCTTCAAGTTCGAGGACAGCCAGGGCTACACAGAGAAACCCTGTCTCAGGGAAAAAGAGGGGTAGGATGGGGGATTGAAAGAGAAGGGAACAAAAGAAAAGCCCGCCCCAAAATAATAGGTAAAAAGGACAGCAGAAGCCAGAAGGATATGCAGCCATGGAATCATTGTTCTGAAGGCAGCCGAGGATGCATGTGGACAGCAATGGTCCAGGAACAAACTGGAAACCAGGAACGTGAGTACCAGCGCCTAGTCTCTTAGCTTAGGAGGCCTCAGCTGCCTGGGAAGAGGGCCAGAGAACAAAGGGTAAGGTTCTGGTGACCAACAGTGTGAAGACTCCGCCTGTCCTACTTAGATAAGAAGCCTAGGAAGTTACCATCCACTGTCCAACAGAATTCTTTCCCAAGTTAAAGAATAGGTGATTCAGCTGTGGCGGAAGTGAGTAACTGGGAAGCTTCAGAGAGGCCACAGGGATGTGGTTGGAATTTGAGACTTGTGAGTTGGACTGAGTTGGGTGCCTAGTAAGGTGGAGAGTGGGGATGGTTCAGCTACTAAGGGACTTGTCATCACTTAAGGCTGTGAAGTTGAGGACTTACATATCTGAGGTTTGTTCTGTTATTTTAGGAAGATAGAATTTTGTTTGTTTTGAAGGGGGGGGGGGTGTCCTGCCTGAAGCCCAGGCTGGCCAGCACTTCCTTAAATGGGTACTTGACCTTGAGTCTCTCCCTCCCCCACCCGCTGCTGAGCCGTGCTTCCAGCCACTGCTGTTTTCGTGGCAGTAGTTCCCCAAGCTTAATTAACACACAAACAATTAAAGAGTTAATAATCCAGAGAGAGTGGGTTGGGGATTTAGCTCAGCAGTAGAGCGCTCGCCTAGCGAGCACAAGGCCCTGGGTTCGGTCCCCAGCTCTGGAAAAAAAAAAAAAGAAAAAGAAAAAAAAAAAAAGAATAATCCAGAGAGAATCCAGTTTCAGTCCCTGGCACCCAAATGGCAGCTCACAACCGTGTGCAAGCTGCAGCCTCTGCAGGCACCAGGCACACTGGCGTACAGACAGACATGCAAATACTCATACTCATAAAATACTGCTTTAGATTTAAATACTCAGATACATCTCGAAAAGAAAAAAGAATGGTGACCTCTAGGGGAAGCTCATCTGGGTCACTGGATCTTAACCTCATTACATTGTTTTTATTAGCATTTACTAATGATACTCAGTGGCTTTGTTATGACACTTTGCACACATATATATTTGGATATTTTATTCTTAGCCACACCCATCGCTTCCCCCTCACTCCCACTGATCCCAATGAATTTGATTAGAAACGCCTTGTTTAGGAAGCCTTTCCTGTTTTATTTTGTTGTTGAGACAGGGTGTCTTGTTGTCCAGGGCTCTTCTTAAGCTCTGTGTGGCCAAGGATGACCCTGATCTCCTGTTTCCCTCTACCTTCCTAGTGCTTCCAGTACAGATGTAAGCAAACCATGGAGTTGAACCCGGGGCTGCATGCGTGCACCTTTCCCTGGCTACCCCCATCCAAATGGACTTTCTGCACAAGGAAAATTAAATTATCTAATTTAGAAAAGAACTAAGAGACTTGGAGAATTGAGTTGGTGGAATATTTAAATGAATCCAGGATTCCATGAGTGTGGAGAGATGGGGTGAAGTTCAGGGTCTTCCTAGAGTAGGAAAAAGAACAAGAAGAGGCAAGCGCTTACTCTGATGGGATTGAATCTGAGGTGGGAAGGGCCAGTGGCCAAGAGCTACCTACTCAGCAGAGCCTGTACCTCCGAGGGCCCTGGTTCAAGCTCCAGGGCTTCAATAAATAAAAGTCTGAAGGATGAGCTACCGTGTGGCAAGCTTCTGTAACCCCAGCAGCACTGGATAGCTAAGGTAGAAGGGTCAGCAGTTCAAGCCATGTGGCAGGTCGAGTCAGCCTGGACTTCAAGAGCCCATCTTTAAAGAACAGAAATAAAAACCATGGAAATCTAAGTTACTAGGAAACTGTATTTGCGGGGGTTTACAGGATGGCAACAAACCGAGCAGAACAAATCTAGTCTAAAATTTCCCAAATTTGTAAGTCTGCTTTATGAGGAAAGAAGAGCAAAAGAACCTGCCCTGGGAGGAACTAAGAAACCCTGGAGGGGGAAGGGGCAACTTCCTCTGGCTGAACGGACCTCGGCCCCGCCCACATGGAAATGTGTAGCCCTCACTAACAGCCTTTGCCACCCTTAGCCAAATGAAGTGTTGGCATGCGTTGTACATGTGATGATAAGCTCTCAGTTGGGTGTTGTGGTTCCTGTGACTAATCCCAGCTACTACAAAAGTTGAGGCAGGAGGATAGGGGATGGGTGGACACCTGACGTCTGCCTCATAAAAATCGTTTTAGTACTAACCAAGAAACCCCTTGGTGCTCGATTCTCTGAGTGGTGAGTGGTAGTGTTAAGTCCTACCTCTGAGAGAATGTTATATATATTAAAAAAAAAAAGACGTGGGGCTGGGGATTTAGCTCAGTGGTAGAGCGCTTACCTAGGAAGCGCAAGGCCCTGGGTTCCGTCCCCAGCTCCGGAAAAAAAAGAACCAAAAAAAAAAAAAAGACGTTTGGAGGGAAAAAAATTAGTACAAAGACCATGTCATCCAGCCCAAACAAATGGAATAGAATCTTTATTTACTTACCTAACAAGCATTACATTCCTTTCTAGATTTAATTTTTCTGTTATATTTTTTATGTATATGAGTGTTGCGGGGGGGGGGGGGGGCTGGAGAGATGGCTCAGTGGTTATGAGCACTGACTGCTCTTCCAGAGGTCCTGAGTTCAATTCCCAGCAACCACGTGGTAGCTCACAACCATCTGTAATAAGATCTGATGCCCTCTTCTGGTGTGTCTGAAGACAGCTACAGTGTACTCACATACATAAAATAAATAAAATTAAAAAATCTTAAAAAGAAGTGGTTGCCTACAGGTACATATGTGCACTACATCTGCGTATGGCTGGAAGTCAGAGGAGTCAGGTTGTGACCCACCATAGGGATGCTAGACACCAACCAAACTGTGTCCTCTCTCAGGAGCAAGACATGCTTTTTAACTAAGCCATCTCTATTTTGTGTGCATCTGTGTTTTACCTGCATGTGTGCCTGTGCAAAGGTGTCTGATCCGCTAGAACTGGAGTTACAGTTGTGAGCTGCCATGTGGTTGCTGGGATTTGAACTCAGGTCCTCTGGAAGAGCAGCCAGTGCTTTTAACAGCTGAGCCATCTCTCCAGCCTCCAAACACTAACTCCCCCCCCCTTTCCTTCCTTCTTTCTTTCATTCGTTCCTATCTTTCTTTCCATTATAAGTACATTGTCATTATCTTAAGACACACTAAAAGAGGGCATCAGATTCCATTACAGATGGTTGTGAGGCACCATGTGGTTGCCAGAAATTGAACTCAGGAACTCTGGAAGAGCAGTCAGTACTCTTAACCACTGAGCGATCTCTCCAGCACCACTAAATTTTTTACTTTTAAGATTTATTTTATATATGTGAGTACACTGTAGCTGTCTTCAGACACACCAGAAGACAGCATCAGAACCCATTACAGATGGTTGTGAGCCACCATGTGGTTGCTGAGATTTGAACTCAGGACCTCTGGAAGAGCAGTCAGTGCTCTTTACCGCTGAGCCATCTCTCCAGCCCCACTAAATTCTTAATACCAATCATTAAACTATTTTGTGTGGCTTTGAAAGTCCTTATGATTATAGTTTTTCCTCTCCTTAGGTGTCTGTTTGAATGCTAACATGCAATTTTGTTGTCTCAAATGACTGTTTTATATTCTTGGTGGCTTCTGGGTTTTGAGACAGGTTCTCATGTAGCTACATTGGCCCTAATTCCCTAAGTAGCTAAATATGACCTAGAACTCCTGAAGTTGAAACAGGAGCCTGCTCCTTGGGGCCAATCCCACAACCTGAATCATGCCATGTTTCCCTACATATTTCTGGGGGTAACAGGGAATTAAGAAAGCAGTCTTGTCATTGGCCAGCTCTTCATTTATGGTACCTCCATACCCTTTGTCATGTTTGCTCTGCTGAACTAAATCACATGACGCAGAATTCCCCATCCAAACCTTTCAGGTCTTTCCTTTGTCCTGGGGATTTTGGTCTGGAGACTCTTCAGGGGGACTTTGCCTAGGAATTTTGGCCTGGAACTTGCTATGTAGAGCAGGCTGGCCTATGTAGATCCACTAACCTCTGCCTCCCCAGAGCTTAGCCTCCATTCTCACCCCTCTCCTTAATTAATTCTTTAAGAATTTCATACAGTGTATCTTAGTGGTGTTCACCCCAACGCCTCCCAAGCCCACCTCCCACACCCCCGTGCTTTGTGTGCTTTGGTTTATGTGCTGGGTGTTTTGCTTACATGTGTGTCTGTGCCATGTGGGTGCCTGGTGCCCACAGAAACGAAAAGAGGAAGTCTGATCTCCTGGAAGTGGAGTGACATGTGGGTGCTGGGAACCAAACCGAGATCCTCTGGAGCCATCATTTTTAATAACCTGTGAGCTCCCCTTTGTGCTGTAGTTATTCCTGGGTGTAGGGCCATCCACAGGAGCACTGGAGCCTGAAAACCGGTGCTCCCTCCCCACCTCTCTTGTTAGATTAGTAAGTTTCTCTGTGTAGCCCTGGCTGGCTATCCATGAACTCACTCTGCAGACCCAGGCTGTCCTGGATCTCAGAGACCCACCTCCCTCTGCCTCTGCCTCTGCCTCTGCCTCTGTCTCAGCCTCTGCCTCTGCCTCTGCCTTCGCCTCTGCCTCCAAGTGCTGGAATCAAAGGTGTGCACCACCCCACCACTGTCGGACATACTGGCTTGATCTTAGGAAGTGACCACAAGCTGCTGTACATTCCCAAGCGCAGTGAGTGGTCTTGTCATGTCCACAGTACAGCATTTTCCTCTGGTTCTGCCTAACCTCGCCAGGGTGGTGTAGGTGGCCCATCTGTGGCTGAGAACTGCCATCATTTATTGTCCATGCGTTGATCACTTGTGAGGTTTTGCATTAATTGCCATCCACTGCACCAAGGTCTCTGGTGAGGTCTGAGAGCCACATGTATCTATGGGCTCAGAGACATGAATCTAGAGGGCAGTTTCATACTACGTCCATTTAGCAGTAGACAGTTACATGTTCACCTCTGGACCTCTGAGCTCCCAAACCATGGGTTTTCGCCAGTGAAGAGGCCTTAAATCTAGTCAGAGCCATTAGTGGCTCACACCTTTAATCCCAGCACTTAGTAGGCAGAGGAAGGTGGATCTCTGAGTTCGAGGCCAGTCTGGTCATCTTCAGAGTGAGTTCTAGGACAGCCAGGGCTACATAGAGGAAATCCTGTCTCCAAAAAAAAAGAAAAAGAAAAAGATTCACCCCAAAAGCCATTACTGTGCCTGTCTTGCCACACTGATTGTTACTGCAGTTCAGAGGTCACAGCTGAGTAAGGCTGTTGACTCCCTCCCCAGAAGCCTAAATATGCTTATGCTAATAAAAATGTAGTTTTAAAAAGACCTGAAGGCCAATGAATAACTGTTTCTGACCTTGGAAACAGCAGCCTTCTACAAGGTCCCTGGGTCTAAACAAATGCCATTAGTTGTGGAAATGCCCCTTGTTACTTGCCTTTGAAACCCTCCAGTGACCAGCGTGAGCTCTGAGAAGGATGCTGGAGCCACACTGTGGTGCATGAAAGGAGACCATGATAAACTGACCATAGGAATGAAAGCTTTGACTTCTGCACTTGGAGGCAGAGGGAGGCGGATCTCTCCACAGACTCTAACTGTGGCTCTAGTCACAGCAGCCAGGAAGTGGAAACAGCCCAGATGAATATATAGACGTGGAGTGTGTACACATAGAGTGGAGTTGATTCAGCCATATACAAGAATGACAAATACGTTTGTCTAGACTGCACAAATATTGGACTTGACAGTAGAAGGGGGCTATTTAAGAGGAGGAAGAGGGTCAACAGGAGGGGGAATATGTGCAAAATACATGTTTAATATACATATATGAAAATCCCATAATGAGCCTCTGGTTTTGAGCAGTGAACATATGCTAATCCTATTTTAAGAAGATGGGGACCACTAAACAAAAATGCCTCTACTGTGGGCCACGTTCCTGAAAAGCTGGAGGCTGCTGTTGGTGGGAGACAACAGCCACGGGTTCCACTCCCCTCAACAACTCAGTTTGAGCACCGCACTGGGTGTGCTCGTTCACAGACAGGAAATAAATCAGGATATATGTTTGCCCAATTGGACCTGATGGGAAATATGGTGCTTTATGGGGTTTATCTTTTTTTTTTTTTTTTTTTCCTCAGAGCTGGGGACCGAACCAGGGCCTTGTGCTTGCTAGGCAAGCGCTCTACCACTGAGCTAAATCCCCAGCCCCGGGGTTTATCTTTTTAAGCCTGAATGTGACTGGCCAGAGTCCATCATCCTGACAAGTATATAATTAAAGCTTGTTTCAAATTTGTCTTTAAAAAATAAAAGAGGGGGTTGGAGAGATGGCTCAGTGGTTAAGAGCACTGATTGCTCTTCCAGAGGTCCTGAGTTCAAATCCCAGCAACCATATGGTGGCTCACAACCACCTGTAATGAGATCTGATGCCCTCTTCTGGTGTGCCTGAAGACAGCTACAGTGTACTTATAAATAATAAATAAATCTTTAAAAAAATTAAAAAATAAAAGAAGGGGGTTGGGGATTTAGCTCAGTGGTAGAGCGCTTGCCTAGCAAGCGAAGCACAAGGCCCTGGGTTCGGTCCCCAGCTCTGGAAAAAAAAAAAAAAGAAAAGAAAAGAAAAGAAAAGAAGATGGGGGCTGTCAAGAAGGCTCAGAGGTTAAGAGCACTGACTGCTCTTCCAGAGGTCCTGAGTTCAATTCCCAGCAACCACATGGTGGCTCACAGCCTTCTGTAATGAGATCTGATGCCCTCTTCTGCTTTTCTGGTGTGTTTGTAGACAGCAACAGTGTACTCACATTCATAGAATAAATAAATCTTCTTTAAAAAAAAAAAAAAAAGAGATGGACTGGGCTTGCTTTTTTGTTTGTCTTTTGGAGGCCGGGACTCATGTATCCTAGTCTGGCCTAGAACTCAACTTTGTAGCCAAGGATGACCCCTTAAACTCCTGCTCCACCTGCCTCTACTTCCCAAGGGCTAGGATTACAAGCGTGTACCAGCATACTCGGTGCAAATGGTACTCAGGCACAAACACCGGGTCTGTGCATGCTAGGCAAGCACTCTGCCCATGCTAGATCCACACAGTCTCTGTGAAGCCTTAGTAAATCTGTCAGCAGATTCAGATAGAAAGACTGGATAGAATTTACATAACATCAAGTTTTCTCAAATCATCCCTGGATTTCCTCCTTGGATCATGCTCTCAGAGTCTTTCCTTTCCCATGTTAGAAACAAAATCTCAACATTAGCTCAGGCTGACCTAGAACTTACCTGTCTGTCCTCCCACCTCAGCATCCTAAATGCTGGGAGGTTACATCTGTGCATTGCCAGACAACACACAGTGTTCTTTTCAAAATTACATTCAAACTGTTGTTCACCTTTATATACTTGTTTGGAGGAATGTGTGTGCAGAAACCTGAAGAGGGCAGGTACGGGCTGTTCTATGTTAACCTGAGAGAGGTGCTGGGAGCTGGAATGGTGTCCTCTGGAAGGGGAGTGAGGATTCTTAAGTGCTGAGCCACCTCTCCAGTCCCAAAATAATAGTAATAAAATAAAAAAAGATTATTACATTTATGGCATGCGTGCATGTCAAGTGCAGCTGTGTGTACACGGAGGGCAGAGGACAGCTTTGGGAAGTCAGTTCTCTCCTCCACCACATGAGTCCTGGAGATTGAACGCAGGTCTTTAAGTTTGGAGGGAGGTGACCTTACCCTGAGCTGTTTTGACCTATGCTTGTTTTTAACCAGAGCCAAAATTCAGCCAACAGAATTTCAAACTGCAAACTGGGTTGTGGTCCTGCAGACCCGTAACTCCAGCACTTGGGAAGGGTAAGCAGGAAGCTCAAGAATTCAAAAACTGTCTTTGGCTACAGGGAGTCTGAAGTAAGTGGGGCTACATGAAACTGAAACCCTGGGGGGAGGGGGAGGAGAAGGAGGGGGAGAGAGAGAGAGAGATTTTCAAACATCAACAAGAGCAATGAGGCAGGTTTTTGGTTTTTGGGTTTTGTTTTGGTTTGATTTTGGCAGGGACAGTGGACTGTGACTAAAGCTATCCCACGTGAATCCTAACTCAGCCTCACAAAGGAAAGTCCTGGCATCACTCAGTTGTCATGAGTCTTGCTTTGACATTAAAGGTCATTTCAAAGTGCTTTTTATGATTAGGACAATCTGAGTCATTCTCCCGCTTCCTCTACTGGATTTCTGCATCACTTCCTCTTCTAATGGTCCTAAAGTACGCAAAATACCCAGGATGGGTGTGGCAGTACGTGCAAACCCAGATACTTAAAGCTGGAGGCAGAGGAATGGCTTGAGCCTAGGAGTCTTGAGTTCTGCCGGGGCAACACAGTGAGATCTGGAAAGAGGCCAGGGAAGGAGAGGAGGGGAGCAGAGAAGGCAGGAGACATAGAACCACCAGAACTTGGTGACACAGTGCTTGCCTGACATGGATGAATCCTTGGGTTTCATTCACAAGACCACAGCTGGGGGTGTGGCTCAGTCACTCAAAGCCCTAGGTTTACTCTCCGGCACCACACTGGAGGTGACCACATGTCACACAGCTCTGGCCTGAGCACTCAGAAGGTGGGGGCAGCTTACCTTTAGCTACACAGTGAGTTCTCGGCCACCCTGAACTCTGCAGATTCTGGCTCAGACAAAATAAAACAAGAGAAAAGAATAAAAGTACAGGGTTTTGAGAATTTGGGAACTAGTGGGTCATTAGAGCTCCCTGAGTTCTGTGCAGTCAGTCACAAGTGATGTAAACAAGGTTGAGAAATCCTTTTTCCTGGCTGCATGACCTCTGTCAAGTAGCTTCTCCTAAATCCAGATTCTCTCCTCTAGATGACTTTTTAAAAGGTTTTTATTACTCTAGTCATACGTATGGACGTATGTATATGTGTCTGGACCGAGGTATGCGCACGTGAGTGCAGGTGCCTTGCAGACCAGAGAGGATGTGGGTTCCTATGAGCTTGACTTGCAGGTGGTTGGGAAACAGCCAACGTTGTGCTGGGAACCAAACCAACCGCTGAGCTCTCTCTCCATCCCAACTGATTGATTTAGCTATTTTTGGGCTTTTGTTTTTTGGGTTTTTTTTTGTTGTTGTTGTTGTTGTTTTGAGACAAAGTCTTGCTATACACCCCTGGCTTGCTACACAGCCCTGGTCTTGCTACACAGCCCTGGTCTTGCTACACAGCCCTGGCCTTGCAGCTGGGTTCCTGCCTCTGGGAGCTGGAATCACAGGTGTCCACCACAGTACCTGCTCGGAGTGAGCTGATTCAAGGCAAGGCGAAGGTGAACTCAGAATAGATTGCTCTGTGCTGCAAACTGACTCCAGAGATTCCTCACTGGACCACGAGCTGTACCCGGGGGGGGGGGGGGGGGGCAGTGTTGACTACGTTTGTTAGAAGCAAACTACACACTCTCAAACTTCTGAGACAGGAGGATCACAAGTTTGAGGTCATCCTGGGCTATGGGCTGGAGATGGCTCAGTGGTTAAGAGCACTGCACTGCACTGTACTGCTCTTCCAGAGGTCCTGAGTTCAAATCAAATCCCAGCAACCATATATATGGTGGCTCACAACCATTTGTATACAATTTAAAAAAAAAAAAAAAGAGGGAAAGAAGGGGAAGAAACCTCACAGGCCAGCACCTTTATTAGCACAACTGAGGTCTGTCGGTGTTTGAGCAGCATAATTTGTGCTCTGAGGCTGCCTTCTGCCTTTCAAGATGTTTACTGATGGGCTGGAGAGATGGATCAGTGGTTAAGAGCACTGACTGCTCTTCCAAAGGTCCTGAGTTCAAATACCTGCAACCACATGGTGGCTCACAATCACCTATAAGATCTGATGCCCTCTGGTGTGTCTGAAGACAGCTACAGTGTACTTATATGTAATAAATAAATCTTTAAAAAAAAAGATGTTTACTGACATCACTGGCAAGCCTAACGTTGGCTCACACTCATAACCCCAGTACCCAGAAGCCAGAGGCAGGAGGATCACTGAGTTTGAGGTTAGCTTGGACTACATAGAACCAAGTCAGCCAGGCTACAGAACCAGAGCCTGTATCAAAAAAAGAGAGACCCACAAACACAAAGATTGTCAAATGCCCCCTGGAGTTTCCTAGGAAGAATTCCAGAGCCTAGCCTCAGTTTCATGCCTCAGTGACACAGGGGCTACCACAGCATCAGGTGGGACTTTCCTGGGCTTTGGAAATGCTTCCTGGTTCAGAGACTGACTTCTGCTAGAGGATCAGGGTTTAATCCCCATCACCCAAAAGACTGATCAAGTCTGTGACTCCAGTCCCAGGGGACCCAATCCCCTTTTCTAGATGCTGAAGCACACACTTCCAGACATGCACCCTTATAGACACACACCCACACACCACACCACACATGCTCCCAGGCATGCATGCGCGCACACACACACACACACACACAGATGGGAGTCTCCCCTCTTTTCCCCTCAGTGGGTGGCCTCGAAAGTGGCACCTGGGGTGAAAATGGGAAGCCACAGCCTCTGTCCTTCCTCTTGCTCATGAAGGGGATCCCCCAATTGGATAAAAGTTTACATAATTGGTAAAAATATCACAAAATATTTGCAAAACTTGGTTTTACCTGTGAGTGCTATAAATCAAGGTCGGGACTTGAGCCCCTTTTAGGCTGATGTACAGAGGTCATAGGTCAGCAAACAGTGCTTGCCTAAGCCTGGAGCCGCCCAGCATTGAAGACACCAAGAAGGAGGGTCAAGAGTTCAAGGCTACGAGAGACGTCATCTCCCCTCCCCCACTCCCTAAAAAAAAAAGACAAAATAGAAGCGGAGTGTCTGCCTCACACCCTGAGTTTGATCCTCAGAACCAGCAAATTAAAAACAAAGCCTTTTGGGGCTGGGGATTTAGCTCAGTGGTAGAGCGCTTACCTAGGAAGCGCAAGGCCCTGGGTTCGGTCCCCAGCTCCGAAAAAAAGAACCAAAAAAAAAAAAAAAAACAAAAAAAAAACAAAGCCTTTTCTTGCGGGGCAGTGGTGGTGCATGCCTTAAATTCCAGCACAGTAGGAGGTAGAGGCAGGTGGATCTCCTTGAGTTGAGGCCAGTCTGATCTGAGGAACAAGTTCTAGGACAGCCAGGGTTGTGTCACACAAAGAAACTTTGTCTCAACAAAAACAAAACCCGTTTTCTTACTGTGAGAGGGAGTAAGGATAGGAGAGACCAGAAAATGTGCCTTTGATTGGAGGTTACATGGAGACATATTTTTTCTTTCTTTTTGAAATGATATGTCTCCATGCCCACCTGCAGGTCTCCCAAGTATTAGGATTAATGGTGAGCACCACCTTGGAGGGCCCCTGCAGAGTATGTTAATAAAGGACCTAGCTTAAGGGTTTAGAGTGAAAGAGAGGTGCCTGAAGCCCGTGAGACATAGGAGCCGGGAGGCGAAAACAATGTTGTTGTTTTTCTGCAGTCTTCCTTACTTACTACCACTTACTTCCCCTAGCCTGCACTTACTGGGGTCCTTGGCCACACTTGAGCAATTCAAACTATACAGTCACAGAAAGGCAGGAAGCAGATGGTTGCTATAGAGATGGTCTACTTACACACTGGAAAAGGACCAGGATGAACAGCAGTTCCTGCTCTTGCTTGGGCTGACTTTTCCTCTTAACTTGCAGCATTTATTTCTGTGTCTCCTTTTCTCATGTTTACACTTTCTCCCGATTCCCTGCTGGTTCCCAGCTCTCCCGCACTGTTCTGAGTTCCCTCTTTCCCCTTGGGAGATCACAGTTTAAACTGAATTACAGGGGGTTTAGGGGAGGGAGAGGAATAACAGCAAAGTATGACATAAATGTATGGAAATAACGAAACCCATTACTTTACATGCTAATTTAAAAAACAATGTTTGAAAGCTGGGAGTAGTGCCCCATCCCTGTAATCCCAGCTCTCCAGAGGCAGAGGCAGGTGGATCTCGATTTGGTCACTCTGGTCTACAGAGTGAGTTCCAGGACAGTCAGGGCTACACAGAGAAAGCTGGTTTTGAAAACCCCACAACAAACAAACTTAAAAAATAAAGCAACCAAACATTAATTAACTGGACGAGGTGGCTTATCCCTACAGTCCCAGCTCTCAGAGGTAGAAGCCAAAGGATCATAAATGTATGGTCCAGGCAGCAAGATCCCTCAGCAGGCAGAGGAGCTTACAGCCAAGTTGAGGTCATAAATTCAATCTGCAGGGCCTAAGGTGTCCTCTGAGCACTCACTGCCACACACACAAACGAATAAAACATACTAATATTGGGACATCCCTAGCTACATAGCGATAAAAGTCATACTTGCGGGGTTGGGGATTTAGCTCAGTGGTAGAGTGCTTGCCTAGCAAGTGCAAGGCCCTGGGTTTGGTCCCCAGCTCCAGAAAAAAAAAAAAAAAAAGAAAAAAAGAAAAAGATAAAAGTCATACTTGCCTAATCTAATATAAGGGATGAAGGGGGGAGCAACAGACATTTTCCTAGGCTTGGGGTGTGTACTGTGCAAACCTATTCAAGAGGCTAACTGCATGGCCTAACACACTGTTACAGTTACCACTTTAGGATTCATGGGACATTCATGGGAGTTTTTAGAAAATAAAATACTTGTTTTTGTATTTTCTCTCTTGGGTGAGTGGAGATGTTTGCTTTTGTTTAACAGGATTCTATAATAGACTGAGCTGGCCAGGAACTGGGTGAGCTCCAGCCTCCAAGCTTGGTGTCTTCACCTCAGCAATCCTGGGGTTACAGCTGTACCTACCTTCCACATCTATCTGTGGAATACTACAGGTCAAACCCAGGGCCTTCTGGATGCTTCTGGTCCATCAACTGCTCTCAGCCCAATCCTTGTAGCTCATAATCTTCAAGGACACATACCTCTACCCTGAAAGTACAGAAGACTCTCTCTTCTTTAATTTGACGACTACTCCATGGCTCTGCCTGTAAAGTGTAGCCTCAGACTCTGGGAGGTATATGTCCTGGCACCCTGTGAAGGTCAGAGAGCAACCTGAGGCACTCCATGCTCTCTTTGTCCCCTGGGGCCTGGGATCAAGTTCAGATCATCAAGCACCTTTACCCCTAAGCCACCCTCCTGTGTTTCTAAGGGTATTTTTTCCACTTCTACTGCTCATTATAGGACACTCTGTTTCTGAATGTTTTGGTTTTAATGTGTTTGGACATTTTGATTTTTGAGACAGGATCTCATGGTAGCCCAGGCTAGCATCAGAGTCATTATGTAACAGTAACAGCGGATGACCTTGGCCCTTTGCCCAGCTGCCTGTCAAGCACTGGTGGAGTCCAGGGATAAGTCACCCCTCCTAGCACCGGCTTTTGTTTTTGTTTTGTTTTTGTTTCTGAGAGACAAGAGACTCTCTCTGTGGCTTAGGCTAGCATTGGATTTAGAATTCTGTCTTCAGCGTGCTAGGCTTACAGCTATGCACACTAGTACATTATGGTACTGCAGGAGACTCAATTATTCCTTTGCCTCTAGTCCCTTCTGCTGATTCATCCTAACCCCACAATCAGTAATGAAAATTAATTAGAGCATACACCATGACACTCAATGTCATGTTTCCCAACTGCTTATGTAGTCCTAGGACTTGGGGAGACTCTCGCTCCAGTCACGGGTTGGGGTACCCCCAGGAAACACGAGAAGCCGGTCTTGATGTAATCAGCAAGAGGCAGTTTTATTTACGAGATCTCGGGCTGACACGTATCTCACACAGGAGATTGAGTCAAGCCCCGAGCCTCTCTAGGCAGGAGCTTATATAGGGAAAACCAGTAATTGGCTAGTACAAAGGGTGTACAGTTATTTTTTTTTCTGCGCGGAATTGTATTAACAAAGCATTCTAGCATCTTGGCAACATGGGCTAGGTGTCTTATCTCGCTCAACTAAGGGATGACTCATCAGGGAGTGAAGGAAAGGAAGGGAGGTAGCTCCAGGGGTAGCTCCAGATGGCCAGTGTCCTTGGAGCCCTATCTCAATTCTTTCAGGCATAGTCAGACTTTGTTCATGACTAACTTTTAGAAATTTTAACCCTTCACTTACACGAATCCAAACCCATACTATACCCGGGTGGGGGTGGGGGGGAACCTTGGAAGAAGCAGGAGAATTAATTAGCTCAAGTTATCCTCAGCTACACAGCAAGTTCAAGGCCAGCCAAGGCTACTTGTGACCCTGTGTCTAAAAGCTTTAAAAGAGAGATGGTTAGGTGGCTCAGGGGTCAACCTAATATGCTGCCCTTCCAGAGGACCCAGGTTCGGTTTCTAGAAGTTAGCTTCCTCACCTCTGACTTCCAGATGCCTCTGCACTCATGCGCACATGTACAGAACTTAAGATGATATTGTTTTAAGGTCAGGCTGAGTATGCCGCTTGTATCATGACTATACTTCCAGAATGCAGCAGGCTGAGGCAGGGATGGCTTCCAATTGAAGACCAACCTGGGCAAAACTTTCTCTTCCATAAAGCTTTCTTATAAGTCATCAACCACAAATGAATTTCTCTCAGTCCCAACATTTAAGTTGTCACCTCCTATGTGTCCCATCCCAGCTTATGGTTACTTCTTGTTTCGTGATTAAAAGTTCCTTACTGAAATATTTCTTAGTCAGTACAACTGCAAAATGCCTCTCTCCATATTCCCTGCCACATCCTATAAAACTAGGATTCTACTTCTTGTCTTACAAATAACCATGTGGTCCCTGTTTCCTTATTTACTGTAACTTAACATTTATTTATATTGGGTAGTGGGAGGCAGAAGCAGGCAGATCTCTGTGAGTTCGAGGCCAGCCTGGTCTACAGAACAAGTAGCAGGGCAGCCAGCAATACACAGAGAAACCCTGTCTCCAAACACTGAAGACAAAAATGTATAGATTTAATGCGTGTGTGGAGGTCAGAGACAATGTTCGGGACTCAGTTTCCTTTCCACTGTGTGGGTTCCAGGGGTGTGACAGCAATTGTCTTTACTCCCTGGGCCACTGTCTCCCCAGGCCTTCTTTTGTTTTGTGCCTCCCAAGTTCTGGAACTAAAGGTGTGCAGCCACTTTACAGGGTTTTAAATCCAGGGTTTTTGTTAGGCAAGTACTCTACCAATTAAGCCACATTCCCAGCTCCCTTGCTTGCTTGCTTGCTTGCTTGTTTGTTTGTTTATTTGGTTTGAGACAGGGTCTCACCATTTAACTAACACTGGTGACTTGGAGCTTCCTATGGAGGCCGAGTGTCTTAGTTAGGGTCTGTCTCTATTGCTGTGGTGAAATGCCATAACCAAAAGCAGCCTAGTGAGAAAAGGGTTTGTTTGACTTCTGCTTGCTTCCACATCACTCACTGTTCATCACCGGACATCAGGGCAGGGACCTGGAGGCAGAAGCTGATGAAGAGGCTGTGGACAGGAGCTGCTTAAGTGACTTGTTTCCCATGGCTTGCCCAGTCTGTTTTTTTTTTTTTTTTTTTTTTTTTTTTGTTCTTTTTTTTTTCGGAGCTGGGGACCGAACCCAGGGCCTTGCGCTTCCTAGGTAAGCGCTCTACCACTGAGCTAAATCCCCAGCGCCCAGTCTGTTTTATTATAGAACCCAGGACCACCAGTCCACGTAACTCCAGCTTGTGTGAAGTTGATGTTAAGTCTAGCCAGTACACTAGTACAACAAAGATCTTCACCATTCTATGCTGTGCTGGGGGTCAACCTGGGACTTCCACAGGGGCAAGCAAACTCTATCATTATTTTAGACAGCAGGCTCATCATGTAGCCAAAAATGATCTTTAAATTGAGTCTCCTGCCTCTGCCTCCCCGGGACTGGGGAAGCACTTCTACCAATTGAGCTATAAGACCAGTCACCATAAAGGATTCATTTTTTAGACTTTTGGTGTGTTTGAGGATGGGTAGGGAGCTAGGCTCTTCTGGCAGCCGAAGGACAACTCTGTAAAGTTGTCTTGCTCCTTCACCTTTAGGTGGGTTCTGTGTATTGAACTCAGGACTTTAGGATTGGGTTTCACTGGCAGGAGCCTTTGACCAGTTGAACCTGGCTCCACAGAAATAATCCCTTAATAGTAATCCATGAAGTGTCCTCATTTTGGAACGCGTGGAGCGGACTCCCCCTAATTTCTAAGCGAATCAATGGTTAAGAGTGGTATGGTGCAGGAGTCTGGAGATGCCTCTGAGAATAAGAGCCCTGGCTGCTCTTCCGGGTGACTCAGGTTCAACTCCCAGCACCCACCTAGAGGCAGGCACACGTCCACACATGCACTCAAGGAAAAAAAATGTTTAAGAACAGGTATGGTAAAAAAACAAAACAGGATAGATAATGCAAGCCTATCGAGCCAGGACGAGAACTGCCTAATGTTAGGACCTGCCTGGGCTACGCAGAGTTCCAGGGCAGCCTGAAATTCAAAAATTGGCACAATGCAGCAGGCACTCTCAAGCAGGGACTATTCCCAGGGAAACCAAGCACTTGGCCAGCGGAGATGAGAGTTGCACAGGACATAAAAGTACAATCCGCGAGCCAAGCTTAGCAACCGCGCTCCGCCAACGGTACTCCTCAGAACCGCGAGAGCACTCAGCCGGAAGAGCCACGGAGTGGCCCGGCCAGCTCCCGGAAACTCCCGCCCCTCTCCCCTTTTACGGGAAGTCCTCGCTTGCGTCAGAGCGGCCCTAAGGCGGTGGCAGGGCACAACCTTCCTCACTCCTGACTTCCGCCTGCCTCGAGTCTGGAGTCGCGGCCTTCCCCGCTCTCGCCCCCCCTGAGCCTGCGGCGTCCCACCATGTTTGGCCTTCGGAGAAACGCGGTAATCGGCTTGAACCTGTACTGCGGCGGCGCTAGCCTCGGCGCGGGCGGCGGCTCTCCGGCCGGGACGCGCCTGGCGGCCGAGGAGGCCAAGGCGCGGCGCGAGGGGGGAGGGGAGGCCGCTCTGCTGCCCGGCGCGCGGGTGGTCGCCCGGCCGCCTCCGGTGGGCGCCGAGGACCCCGACGTCACCGCGTCGGCAGAGAGGCGGCTGCTCAAGTCGCCCGGCCTCCTCGCCGTGCCGCCTGAGGAGATGGCCGCGTCGGCCGCCGCCATCATGTCTCCCGAGGAGGAGCTGGACGGCTGCGAGCCGGAGGTGCTCAGCAAACGCCCGGCGGTGCTGCCCCTACTGGAGCGCGTGAGCGAGGCGGCTAAGAGCTCCGGAGCTGACGGCTCGCTGCCCTCCACGCCGCCGCCGCCTGAGGAGGAAGACGACGAGCTGTACCGCCAGTCGCTGGAGATCATCTCCCGCTACCTGCGGGAGCAGGCGACGGGCTCCAAGGACGCGAAGCCTCTGGGCGAGGCCGGCGCAGCGGGCCGGAGGGCGCTGGAGACCCTGCGGCGCGTGGGCGACGGCGTGCAGCGCAACCACGAGACGGCCTTCCAGGGTAAGCGGCGCCCAGGGAGGGCCGGGCCGTGCGGGAAGAGCCAGAGCCTGGCTCTGAAACCAGAATTTTCTGGCCGTGAGTCATTGTTTCCGCCCATCTGGCTGTTGGGTTCAAAGGCCGGAAAGGGTGGGATGTCAGTGTCGGCGTGGGGTCCGTCTGACTGTTCTAGAGCCTGGTCCCCTCATCGTGGGTGGGCAAGGGGGTTCCTGCCCCGCTGCAGACAAAGGAGGCCATGAGGTTTCTTGCTTTTCTTCTCAGGCATGCTTCGGAAACTGGACATTAAAAACGAGGACGATGTTAAATCTTTTTCTCGAGTGATGACCCATGTTTTCAAAGATGGCGTAACAAACTGGGGCAGGATTGTGACTCTTATTTCTTTTGGTGCCTTTGTGGCCAAACACTTAAAGAGCATAAACCAAGAAAGCTGCATCGAACCTTTAGCAGAAAGTATCACAGACGTTCTTGTAAGGACGAAGCGGGACTGGCTTGTGAAACAAAGAGGCTGGGTAAGTTTGTTTGCCTTGTGGTTTAAAGAGGCCATGGAGGAGTGGAAATGGGGTGCAGGGTTTTGGTTTCGCTATGTTTTTTTAAACAAAGGTCCTCTCTGGCTTCAGATCTAATTTGTGTATCTCTTGTTGCTTGATGGTGGTCGTTGTAGGTGATAGGTCCAGAGAAAATCTGACTATGACAGTCTTGAATTGTACCAAAAGGTCTTGTATCCTGTAGGTTGTTCTAATTCAGTTGGATAATCTTCAGAGCAGTGGATTCAAACCGTGACGAAGTAAGAGTCACCTGTGGTGACTAGATTACATTCCCAGTGGGCCCCTCATTTTAATCAAATGGATAAGGGGTAGAGCCTGCATTTTAGAAGCTAATACCCAAAGAGCTCTGGTGTAAGGTGTACTCAAGGAAACATTGACCTATGGGAGAAATACTACATGGGGTTCCAAAGAGTAGTTAGGATTTGTCTTTTACCTGAATAGCCCTCAATTCTTTTGTTCAGATTGTGCTAGAATAATTGAGGTGCAATATACAGTTGCCGTAAGTTAACTGTTGTGAATGGTTACTCACTAAAAAGAACTCCAGAACTCTCTCTCTTGCATGACAGAAGTAAATAATTGGTTTACCTTTGTTTGGGGGATGTTTTAATTCACCCTTTCTCTGTATTTAGTGTTAAAACAGCAGAAACCCATACTTGAAAATGTGCTTTTCTTTTTTGTTTTCTAGGATGGGTTTGTGGAGTTCTTCCACGTACAGGACCTAGAAGGCGGCATCAGAAATGTGCTGCTGGCTTTTGCGGGTGTTGCTGGAGTAGGGGCTGGTCTGGCATATCTAATAAGGTAGCTTGTGAGTGCAATAGGGGACTCTAAAACCTCCAGCCACCAACTACATGCTTCTGTGAGAACAAATGTGTTTATGAAGGTGCACTTGAAGCTGCCCAGGATTATAACACGGCAGAAAGAAAGTGGCTACAGAATTGTGGCTAACGAGAATAAATACATGGGAAAAGTGCTCCCTCTGGAAGAGTCACTGTCTGAATGAAGCAAAGTTCACTCTCAGCAAACTTTGGGAGGCCATGGAGGACTTCTAGAATGAATGAAAAGGGTGAATGGAAAGGTTTGATTTCCTTGTCTGGAGATGGAAGAGTGGCCAGTCACCAGGCTAGTCCTAGAGTTCAATAAGTATGCAGCACCCTTTACTTTGCTCCTAGTGCTGACAGAGAAGCCCTAACAATGGTGGTGACTTGTGTAAAATGGATGTTTAACCTACAAATAACCAATTTGGCTAGAAGCTGCAGTGCTGTACAAGAGGGTGAAGGAGGATGTGCTCTGAGCAGGCCCAGGTGTGCGTAAGTTTATTAGTCTAGTGATGGCCAAAAAGTACTTGACTTAATAAGGTTCATTAATTAGTTACAAAACTGAACAGCCTCAATTTTTAAGAAAACTTATGAAATGTATTTGTCTGTAAAAATTGTATATATTTTTACAGAAAGTCTATTTCTTTGAACATAAAAAGGAAGTCTTGGATTTAGTTTTTCCATACCCTTTTGAAATTTGCAACTTCTCTAGTTAGAAATGTATTTCTTACAGCTTTTTAAAACTTTGTCATGATCAGTTCTAGTGTATATGCAGAGCCAGTTGTGTGTGTGGACTGGTTGTAGTAGAACAAATCCGAGTTATAACTATGCAGGGTTAATTATCCAATCTGTTTCTGTATTTAAGGATCACAGGTAGATGTAAGACATTTGATCCCCTGTTGACTTACTAAATTGTAAAATGCTTTGGGAAAGCAGACTAATCTTTACCACGGTGCTATTCACAGGCTTTACTTGTTTAACACAAGTTTAAGCCTGGTGTCAATAAAACAAATATGTATTTCTTTTCTACTAATGACTGCCAAGCTTTGTTTGGAATTTTTGTATTGGTCTTTCTAGGTGTCTCACCTGTCTTATTGAATTAACCTTGGCTTCTCCTTCCTTTACATGTTGGCTTGTTATGCTTCCTGTTCCCCTATAGATGTAGTCGTCTGCATTTCCTCCCTGTGCTCTTTCCTGGCCATGTTATCTGCATTAGAACCCTTAACCCTAACCCCAAAACTTCAAACCTAAGTAATCCTTCCCCCATCCTAAGTCAGTCACCACAACTTTCTTGTTAGAGGATAGTAATACTTCCTCTTTGAGCCCTGTGACCAACAGTAACTAGGTATGGACATTCTTGGAATGGGATGTTTTCCATTGTTACTTTATCCTCTTTTGGTAAGAAAAGCATCAAAGGTCCCCTTGGGAATTTCAAAAGTTGGAGTGAGCTACATCATAGCTTTATAGTTTGCTCCAAGTGTGAATATGTTCTCAAGTTTAGAGAAACATGGGTTTCGTTAAACCCAGTTATATAAAAGCCACTGGTAAACTGAAGGTGTTTAAGCTAGGGTCATTTGAAAGCTTCAGCCTCAGAATGTGACCTTTAGTCAAGGCTGCAGATAAAAATAGGCATGAATCAAATGACTAAGAATGTAATGGGGAAGAAGTACCCTGCCTACCCATCTCAGACATGAGGCCATCTTGGTGGAGCAATTTGTACCTATGTATTTATCCTTGATCATAATTTGCTTATTTATGTTTATCTCTTTGGACTTAAGAGCACTTTATGTAGTTGAATAAACCCTATAGGTTGAGGTAACTAAAAGGTTGGCCTCATAATCCAGTCATGGAAGTTTTGTTTACTAGGAGCCTGACTTCCCAGCTCACAAGGTGTGAAAGCTGAAGTACAGATAGGATCTTAGTAGGTATTTTCGGTCCAGGGCTATGAAGACTTGGAGAGTTCAAATGGTTGGGAAAGGGATTGATTTAGAAGGAAAGCAGCATGTGGTCTGAGTGCTGACTAGATGAATAGTTGAGGCACATCCTCCAAAGTGTGAAGAGGGAGGGGCTGTTTGGAAAGATGGCTCTCAGCAAATTCTGTTTGTCTTACACGTCTCTCAGGGAAAAAACATGCAGTCTTCAAGCATCGTCCATGTACATTCTGTCTGGGGTGAACACCTTCATTCCGTAGAGCACCTAACATTTTAACACCTGTTCCCGAAAGGGTTAGGACCAACTGCAAGTTAATGTGGGTTGTAAATGTTCCCCAGTCTGTTTCTTCTGAGGAAAAAATAAACCTTTTCCCCCCCAAAGTAAGGTGTGGTATGGGTCTTTTCTTATCGCCTTCTTTTTTGCACAAGCCTTTTAGGGAAGTCAGCTGAAATGTAAGTGAAATAAAAGCAAAAGTCACGATTGATTTGCTTTACAACAGGAATATAGTGCCTGTAATTTAAATTTGTGATCAATGTATTCCTGCTTAAAAGATGGGCGAGAATGCTTTTTGATTTCCTTAGAAACAGCCTCAAAATAGCCCAGGCTAGACAATCTTAAAAACTTGGGTTCTCTTAGCACCACACCTGGCTTTCTCACCAACAGACTTTTTGTTACCCTAAATTCATTAGCCAAGGCTGACCTTAGCTATCTCTGGTGATCCTGCTCTGCTTCAGCTGTGATCTTGAGTGTGTTTTCCCTGCCTCTGCAGGAAGTATACTTGGGGAAATTAGTTCTCCCACCCACCAACCTAGTAAAGACTCTCCTTTTGCGAGTTACCAAGTATCAGTGTGCATGAAAACAATGCCAGGAGTTGTACAATGGTTCAACTTGTAAACCAAGGTTCTTATCCCATGTGGCACTTGGGTGGCTAGTGCCCTTCCCTTACCCACTAAACCATCTCAACAGCCCTATCTGGTGTGGGTTTTTTTTTTTTTAAATGTAAAAAGGTTAGCAAAGCAATGACTAAACACACTTTTTTGAGATGAACAAGATTACTCATCTAAAGTTTTTAGTAGTTCTTGGTTTTCAGTGCTCCTTCCAAGGAGGTGCGTAAGCTGGTTAGAATAACTATCCTGTCTTTGTCACATACCTTGAAAGGGAGCTGGTCACCATGGCAATGTGCAAATTTGAGGTTTGCATAACTGGTTTCAGCCACAAACACTAATCATGCAAACAGGATCTGCACCTCCTACTTTTTTCTGCTTTAACATCTGTACCGTCTTAACATGGGTTTATCATTAGATGGCAGCAACTTTATTGCAAAGCCGCTTTGTGGTGGGCATACTGGCATGCCCGTGACCCCATCCACTGCGCCGAGGCAGAAGTGCCTCCTGGAGTTCAAGGGCAATGTGGGCTGCATAGTGCAGTGCTCTAAAAGTTGGGGGGTGGCAGGGAAGGAGCTGAAGAGATGGCTCTGCAATTTAGGAGCACCAAGTTCAGTTCCAGCATCTATGTAAGATAAACCAAAATTACCTTAGTAGAGCTCCAGGGAATGTGATGTCCTCTTCTACCTTGATCCCTGTTCACAAATTGTCAACAGACACGAAAGGGAGTGACTCGCTGTTGGGAATGTGGTTCACTGGATGCAGCACAAGGTCTGCATGAGTTTGGTTCCTAGGACTGAAAAAGCAGAGTGGTGTCCCAAGTACTCCCTTAGCAGGGGCATGCTGAGACAGTGGTAGCCGAGGAAAAGTAAAGCTTAGCATACTCCCAGCAAGAGGAGTACACCAGATTCAAGGTAAGATCCTGACAGGAGCCCAAAACAGACAAGTGTCCAAGTCTTTTTTTTTTTTTTGGAGCTAGGGACCGAACCCAGGGCTTTGCGCTTGCTAGGCAAGCGCTCTACCACTGAGCTAAATCCCCAACCCCTAAGTGTCCAAGTCTTGACCTAGCGGAAGTTCTGCTCAGTACTGCTGCTGCTGATAATTGGTGTTGGGCGGGTGCTTTTGACAGAGCTAGGCTTGCATCAAACTTTGGACACTTGTGCCTCAGCCTTGTATGCCACCATGATGGTCCCATTGATTCTTCAGGCCACGGAGTAGATGTGAGGCATGGAGTGGTGATGCACACCTGGGAGTCCCAGTGACTGGGTATGGAGGCCTGAGGTTCAGGGCTTAAGGGGCAGCCTGTGCCACCTGGGGATGTTGAATCTGGTTTAGGCTGCCTGAAAACTTGTTTGGAGAAAATGGTAAAAGGTGGGTGTGGTAGTGCATATCTTAATTTCACCACTACTTGGGAGGAGTTTAAAGCCAGGACTTACTCAAAAGTAGCCTGAATCACTAGAAGCTTCAGTAAAACATGCACATGGACACGCACGCACATCTGACATAGCTGCTGTTAGCATGTGCTGGTGTGAACCCAGAGCCTTCTGAATAGTAGCGAGCAGTCAAACAGCCGTCTAGCTGTTTTCTTGTCCTGTGATCTCGAGTTTCTCTGAGTTGTTGGTTGAGAGGCACTGGAGTTTCAAGCACAGCCTCCTGGATTGTTTGGCTAAGCTACACCTGTTTGTCTGGTCCAGTAACTCAGAGCTAGGTCGTGCTGTTGCTGAAGAATCCTTTCCAAGGTGGGAGTGTCACTCATTAGGCTGTGTATTAACCTTTGCAAGGTTCTAAGTTCAGCTTTTCTGAGACAACATTAGCACTCTAGCCCAGGCTGGAATCAAACTTGGGAGGGTGGTCTTGACTCTACCTCTCACATCCTGATGTGAGGCAGCCATAAGGCCAGCTTAAAAACACCCAAAAACAAGTTTTGGTAACTGGAGGATTTTATAAAAATGAGTGTTGAGCGTTTAAAAAGTCCCATTAGTGCACAGCATGGCTGCAGCTAGAAGCCCAAAGCACAGGTGGGTTCCTGGAGCTGAAGAGTCTGCAGAGTTTTCTAGTGCTTCAGGGCTACACATGTTCAGTGATTTCAGAGTTCTGCCTTCATGAACCTCCCCACCCCCTCTTCAGAGGCTTCTAGAGAGTCAAAAACTTAGTTCTCTTAGCTCACAGTAGTTAGTGTAGGCTCAGCTTATCTCAGCTATGTGAAGCATCTGGAGTGGGGAGGGGCATCCGCCGGGAGGCCGGTGAGTCAAAGGGCTCAGAGAATTGAGTGTTTTGTTTTGAGACCAAGTGTCACTGCATTGCCCAGGCAAAACCTGGACTCCAGTGACTTCTTACCTGGGTCAAGGGAAGAAGCAGCTGGCTTTGGATCAGTCATTCTTTACTAATGATTTGTGACAGGGTATCCTTGAAACTCTTGAACTTCTGGTCTTCCTGCCCACACCCCAGGTGCTGAAGTTACATGCCTTTGCTACCTACCTCACCAGGCTATACACTAATAGTAGTTCTGAGGTAAAAGAGAGGCTCTGAGGAAGTTATGTTGTCTTGACTTTCTTCGAAGTCTTACAAATCTGTGTGTAGACCAGACTGGCCTTGAACGTGCCTTTCCTACCTTTAGCTCCTGTGAGTTTCTACAAAATAATAATAGGTTCCAACAGCTGGGAACTGTCTCAGAGTCCCATTTGTTTGTTTGTTTGTTTGTTTGTTTGTTTTAGTTTTTGAGATAGGCACTATGTAGCTCTGGCTGTGTAGACCAGATGGTCTCAGACTCAAAGGGATCTACCTGCCTTGTCTCCTAGGTGCTAGGATTTATGGCATGTGTCACCACACCCTTTGTCTTTAACCCTTTGTCTTTAGTTTGGAGACAGGGTCTCAATAATGTAGCCTTAGCTTGCTTAAAAGTTGTTATATAAACCAGGAGATCATGCTGGTCTCAAACTCCCAGGATCTGCCTTCCAAATGCTGGCATTGAAGGTTCATGGCCCAGCCAGCTTTATTTATTTTTAATTACCTATATGTGGGAAAAAGTTAATATGGATGTGAGTGGCTCCGTTCCTAGGAGCAGGGATTACAGGCATTTGCAAGCCATCTGGTATTCGTGCTGGGAAACAAACTCTGGTTTCTGTAAAGAACACATATGTTCTTAATGGCCGAGCTCTCACCAGCCCAGAGTCTAGTTTGGAGTTTTACTTTTTTCTGCTGGGACAGTGATATATAGTGCTATATATTCTGGCAACTGGCTACACATTGATCTAGCTCCTAGTCAGCTCTGCACTTCAGAGGGGAGCAACTGATATGACCCCCACAGTCAATATCACAACCCCACAATGTACTGTGGGAGTTGTGATATTAATTAACATTGACTAGCTTAAGTGCCTTGTCTTAGTGGAGACATTTTTGCTCCATAGGCTCTGTCCGTACCTCAGTTTCTGTGCTGTAGCCTATTAGGCTAGAGATGTAACCTCACAGCTGCCAGGGCCTTCACCTTCCAGACCCTCACAGCCAGGAAAGCATAGGACTCTGCAAAACAAAATTTAATAGGAACGACCCCTGAAAGTTACTAAATTCGTAGTGGATTCTATTAATTTTGTTCTCGTGGGAGACTTGATTACTGCTCTTCCCATCCTGATTGAGAAAACCAGTTTGCTCTGGCTGCCCAGACTCCCCACAGACTGCATTTTTCTTGCCCAATGAGCTCATTGTTTTGGTTGCTTTGCTGGTATTAACCCACCATGCCTGTTGGGGAGATCTCAGCTCCTGGTCTCCTAACTGGCCGGAGCTGCATTCCATTCAGAATCTCACCCCAACCCTCCTGTGGTCACATGTGTGTGTTTGTTTATTCAAGGTAGCCTGGGACAAGGTGTGCTGGGCAAGAGATCAAGAAAACAGTCAAGGAAAAGCTTTTGACTGGGAGCTTGCAGCTTTTTTTAAGAACATGGTTTGCTGTGTGTACTAGGTGGGTCTCAAACCTGCAGCAGTCTCCTGCCTTAGCCACCACAGCAAGCCAGAATTGTAAGCATGAGTCAGCGGGCCTTTACTCCCTGCATATGTATCTCCTCTACCTTTCTTTGCTCAACCCACACCTCCATTCCCTAGTGTGCCCGGAGCAGCCTCTGCCTTGGAAGTGGTGATGTGGACAGCTGGGCTGCGGCAAAGCAGCAGCTGCTAGGTTTGTTGGCGCTTCCTGAGGATGACAGTCTTGTTTACTTCCTTTTGACCCCGAGAAACCCAGGTCTGAGCACAAGCACAGCCTGCAGGTGACTGCTGTGCAGAGTGCTGTTTCTCCTAGTGTGGAACATTCTAGATTACAAAGTATGAGCCTGAGAACTGCTTTTCCTCTCCCATCTCGTCATTCAAAACAAAAACAAAACACCATAAATTATGCTAGCAATTTCAACACGAGAGGCAGACACAAGGATTACCTCCAGTTCCAGGCTAGCCTGAGCTACAAAAAGAAAATTACAAAGAAAGTAAGATAAAACAAAACTTAAAACAAACAAGCACACAGAGGCTGTGGGAAGTGACGTGTTTTCAATTCTCAGAAATCCCTCATGAGGCAGTGAAACAGAAACAAGGAAACAACTGTGTTGAAATGTGTGTGTGTGTGAGAGAGAGAGAGAGAGAGAGGAGAGGTGGCTTGGTTTTTTTATTTGGCTGTTGGACTAAACACAAACTCTCCCACTGTACACCCCAGCCCAGCCCTAATCCAACATTAGCTTTAGGAACAGCTACTCTGAGGATGCTACTCTTGGTGATGCTGGGTTTTGGGGAGCCCTTGCTGCCTGCCAGCTTCCCCTCCCCCCCACATCTAGTGGTTGAAGTCTGGTCTCCTCCTTTCTGTGTTGTGATGTATACAGAGCAGAAGCTAGGTATGGTGGTGTCAGAAGAGAAGTAAACCACAAGTGCCAGTGCACTGGAAGGCAGAGGCAAGTGGAGCTCTGACTTGGAGGCCAGCCTGGTCCACAGAGTGAAACCCTGCCTTAATTTGGTTTCTTTAAAAACACAGAAATGGGGGCTGGAGAGATGGCTCAGCAGTTAAGAGCACTCACTGCTCTTCCGAAGGACCCAGGTTCAGTTCCCAGCAACACATGGCAGCTCACATATGTCGGACTCCACGGATCCAATGCCTTTAGACAGATACGCAAACAAAACACAAATGAACCTAAAAAAAAAAAAAAAAAAGAAAGAAAAGGGTGCAGGGGCTAGAGAGATGGTTAAGAGTTAAGAATGTTAAATGTTCTTTTTTTTTTTTTGGTTCTTTTTTTTTTTTCGGAGCTGGGGACCGAACCCAGGGCCTTGCGCTTGCTAGGCAAGCGCTCTACCACTGAGCTAAATCCCCAACCCAAGAATGTTAAATGTTCTTGCAAAGGACCACAGTTCGGTTCTCAGCACCCACACAAGAGTGGCTTACAACTGCTGGTAGCTTCAGCTTTAGGAGACACCTGTGTATACACTTGTGCGTACACACATAGACATAAGTAAATTTTAAAAAAGAAAAACTGCTTAAGAGAGTTAGAAAAATGTATCAATGCCGAAGGAAGGAAAAACTTGTGGCATAAGAATTTGACAAAAGGGGGTTGGGGATTTAGCTCAGTGGTAGAGCGCTTGCCTAGGAAGCGCAAGACCCTGGGTTCGGTCCCCAGTTCCAGAAAAAAGAAAAAAGAAAAAAAAAAAAAAAGAATTTGACAAAAGGAGTTGCTCAGCGGTTAAGAACACTGACTGCTCTTCCAGAGGTCCTGAGTTCAATTCCCAGCAACCACATGGTGGCTCACAACCATCTGTAAAGAGATCTGATGCCCTCTTCTGGTGTGTCTGAAGAGTGAACTCACATACATAAAATAAATAAGTCATAATAGATTAATCTTTAAAAAAAGAATTTGACAAAAACAGCTGGCTGTGGTGGTAAACACCTTTAGCCCCAGCACTGAAGAGGCAGAGAGGCAGGGAGGCAGGCAGATCTCTGAGTTCAAGGATGCCAGGGCTACACAGAAACCCTGTCTTGGGATAGGGAAAAAGCTATTTTATAGCCCTTAAAACAGCATACTGAGATAAGTCACAGCATCAAATTCATTCTGGGAAAAAATTGGGTTTCCTAATTCTTACTGCTTACAATAACCTCGAATTCTGATATTTAGTCTGCCCGAATCTCCGATGCCCTGGAACCACAGTCACCATTAGAAAACACCTGGCTTGCATTATTTATTTTTTATTTTTTGGATTTTTGTGTAACTTTCACTGTCTTGAAACTTTGTAGACCATGGTGCTCTCGAACTCTCAGAGATCTGCCTCCTTAGTACTGGGATTAAAGATGTGTACCAGCTGACTTCATTTTTTAATTTCATTACATTAAAAAGTTATTGCATTTATTTTGTATGTATTTATGGGAACACCTCTGTGCCACAGCAGGGGTGAACCTTCAGGAGTCTGTCCTTGCCTACCCTGTGAGGTCCAGGAATCAAGTTCCAGTGGTCATTGCTTGGCAACTAGACCTTCTCTCACTGAACCCCTGACCAGCACCAGCACAGGGAGTGGCAGAGAGGTGCAGGTGTGCGGTCGGAAGAGAACTTGGAGGTGTTGGTCCCAGAGATCCATCTCAGGGCAATCAGTCTTGTTGCCCAGTGCCCTAACTCAGCTAACATGACAGTTTGGCTTGTGTTTCAAAATGGTTAATAAAAATCTAAAAAGCATTTTGTGATGTACTGAAATATGAAATTAAAAATTCCAGTGTCATACATTTTGATGGGAATGAAGCTTTGCCCATTTGTTCCTGTCTGTGACTCTTGTCCTGCAACACACACGGATGCACGGTTGCAACAGTGATTATACAGCCTGCAAAACCCAGGTATTGATCATCTAGTTGGCCAGAGCAAGTGCTGACAAGTCTCTTTGTATGAGAAAGAGCCTGGTGGCACATGTCCCCAACACCTGGGAGGTGAGGCAGGAGGACCAGGGGACCCGGAGTTAAGTGCTGGTTCAGCTACAGGACACCTATCTCAAAAACAACAACAGGGGCTGGAGAAATGGCTCAGGGCTTGTAAGCTGTGGCTGCTCTTGCAGAGGTCAAGTCCCAGCGCCCTCATAGAAGCTCACGACTGTCAACAGCTCAGTGCAGGGGATCGAATACCCTCTTAATAGACATAGGTGCAGACAAACACCAATGCGCGTGAAAAAAAACAATGTAAAAACAGAAAATGGGGGAACTGCTGGCACGGCGGCACGCCTTTTACATTTTTCTCCCTTAGATTTCATTTGTTCTCTGTATATGAGAAGTGTAACTCTTCAGGTTCACCAGAAGAGTCTGTCAAATCTCATTACAGATGGTTGTGAGATGTGGTTGCCAGGAATTGAACTCAGGACCTCTGCAATAGCAGTAAGTTCTCTTGACCTCCAGGAAGTAGCGCACCCTTTCAAACCAGCATTCAAGAAACAGAGGAATGTGAATCCCTGCGAGTTCAAGGCCAGCCTGATCTATAAAATGACTCCAGGACAGCCAGGGCTATTACACAAAGAAACTGTCTCAAAAAACAAAACAAAAAGAAACGAGCACAAAATGGTAACAGCCAATGGTCAGCCCTAGGGAGGACTGACTATGATATAGGGTAAGCTAATTCGGGAGCAGATGGACTCAGCACCTCTCAAGTGGATAATCTATGCTGAGTCTCTCCTTAGCATAGGAACCCAGGATTACAGCACACTACTCATGGCAAAGAATCCAATGTGGTGCCATCAAGAAGGCTGAGCTCAGTAGGTAAGGGCACTTGCTGCCAAGTGTGATGACCTGAGTTCTATTCCCAGGACCCATGTGATAAAGAACACCGGAAGTTGTCCCCTGACCTCAGCACTGTTGCACAGTGGCACTTGTATGCACCTTCCACACACAAAATATGTGGGGGATGGGGTGCGGGTGGTTCCTTCACAGCTGAACCAATCAACAGGTTTTGGTTCTGACACAGGAAATGCATGGCTTGGTCTGTTTTCCTTTTGTTGTATATGTAGGGGGCAGGGAGTGAAGGGAAGACTTTTATTCCTAGGTCCAGGCTGGCTTGGAACTCTTGATAATCCCTCCTCAGCCTCAAAGGTGAGAGCAAAGATGTGCAGGACCCCCAGCGCTCTGGGTTTAAGCAGATACAGCTGGTGCTCCCCGCCAGCTTAATTATTGAGTCTCCAACCCTACCCAGCTTCCAACCTCAGACCTGAAGCATCCTCCTTTGGAAACCCCCTAACCCCCATCTTCCAGGTAAAGGAGCCCAGCCCCATGTTGGTGACTGGTGCTAGGTGTGCTGAGATTAACCCAGACTGTTTGTCTCTTTTGTTGTCAGACTTAGGTACTTTCCTGAGACTTCCTACTTCCTGTACCAAGAAGGTGCTTTTCTCGCCTCTCCACCTGTGTGCAAGTAAACTCCTCCCCTAAGACACCCCCACTGGCCCAGGGATGGTGGGTTTGAGGATTGCTGGGGTGAAAAGAAACACCTCTATCTCTACTCAGATCTCTGTAGACCACAGGCCATTAGCTAGGTGCTCCTTGGTTGCAAGAGAAGGGCCCCTGGTTCCATTTACTGGTAAGAGAGAGGAGAGAGCAAAGTCTGTAAACCTTGGCATGGTGTGGCACATGCCTAGCACTTCAGAGGATCACCACAAGCCCCAGACCAGCCAGAGCTATAGAGGGGGCAGGCAAGAAAAGAAAGAGGACCAGCTGGAGCGAGTCCAGAAGGCTGTGGCTCTCCACCCCACATCTGCAATCCTTAACATCTGCTCGACCCTCAGCTATAATCCTCTTGTGGGTTTCTTGACCGAGAATGGCCAGTGACTGAGACACTCAAGCCTTTTGGCAGCAGCTCAGTGCTCAACCTCAGTCCTGCCGACCAGAAAGTGAAGTCTGGATGAGCGGCGGAGGGACTGGAAAGGCCAGCAGTGCCACCTTTGCAGCTGTGCACACCTGCTCACCAGGTGGCCGTCGGGGCTACGGAAGTCTGATGGCTAAATTTAGTAGAAAGGCTGCCGCTTAAATGAGAGGGTATTTACCCTAGGAAGTTTAAGTAAGGGGGAGGGGATCCCTAGCCACTAGAGCTTTTAAAAAGTAATGCACAACCCAGGGCGTCATGCAGGCAAAGTAAACTCTCTCACCCAGTGGTGCCTCAGCACAGCTGGACTTGTGAGACCACACAATTTATCTGTGTACTAAACCACCTTTCCCCCCAGCAAACATTCAGGAATGAGGGCTCCGTGGCCATGCGTTGGCCTCTGCCTGCACGCTTGCTGCCCGTGTGCATCTCATTTGCTCCCATCACTGCCCGGCAACCCCCATCTCTTAGAGGTCCAGTTCCTCTAAGTTCTTCCCTAAATTCCCCCTAGTGCACCAAACCAGGGGCTTCACCGCATCCATCTGCCCTGTGGGTTTTAACTTCCTTACTCAGACCCTCCAGAGTTTCAGAGGTCAACAAAGCTGTGTCTGGCCACACTGCCCCTTCTATCTGCGCAGGGAAAAGGGTGTTTTAAGTCAGGCCTGCCTTCCCATACTGCTCACGGTTGACCTGAGGACTGCAAGGACTCTTCTCGTCACAGTGAGGAAGAAGAGGGCAGACCCACCCCACCCCTTAGAGTAACAGGCTAGAGGCTGGAAGCTCTGGGGCTATCAGAAAAAGAAAGGAGGTGTTCATGATGTTGGGGGACCCTAGAGGGCTATGGCTGCGTTCTCCACCTGTGATTGGCTCTCAAGCCCAGACTGAACTCTAAACCTGCCCAGCAACAGCCCTAAGAGGCCTCAGAAGGGAGGGGAAGTCAGCTGAGCTGTGGCCTCCACCCCAGCCCTGTTTCCAGGAACTGATGGGAGGGGCTGGGAGCGCAGCCACCCCTCCCTTGCTCAGGAACTCTGCGTTCACTGCCTGTATCTGGGAGCTGGCTTGTGAGCCCCTTTCTCTGGTCCCTACATCTTTGCCGTCCCTTCCGGGTCACCCATGAAAGAAGCACATCTGACCCGCCTCAGAGGCAGGGTATTCTTGGGCCAAAGTCACTTCCCGCTCCTTCCCCCGCCCCTCCCTGCTCCCCAGTAGTGTTTTTTGAGACTGGGTCTCAGTATAGCCCAGGCTGGCCTTGTGATCCTCCTGCCTCAGCCTCCCAAGTGCTGCGATCATCTCGTGACTTTATTTTTGAATGAAAAAAAGAAAAAGGAAGGGACATGACTGCTCCTAGGTTTGACGAAGGAGATTTACCATAGATCAGGAGAGCACAGCCTGAGGCAGCCTCATCTGGGAGAGTCCAGAGTGGTCCTCACCTTGTGAGGAGAGGAGGAGGGGAAGGAAGAGGGGAACCAGGTGCAGCAGCCAGGAGTCCAAAGGTACAAAAGGGGCAGGTAGCCAGAATGGTTGCTTATACAGGGAGGGGCAGTCCAGTCCCCTGGGCCAGGAGAAAGGGTGTGCCAGCCATATCCATGTAACAGGTAAGGACTGAGGGATGCTGGGAGAACCTGGCCATTAGGTCCACTTTGATAGATTAAGCAGGCACCTCAGCCATTTGTCCCAGGTTTGAAAGGTAACAATTTTCCTTCCTCACCCACTCTCACACTGTGCTGTCTTCCTGCTCAGCTACATCCAGCTGTGTCCCAAGGCAGTGAGCCTTGTACCATTCTAATGTAACAAAGAATTCTACTCTAGAAAACCCTTATTTCTAGGGCAACTTGGTATCCATGGAGTCTAGCAAAGTCACTGAGTAAAACTGTCTGCAGGCTTTTACTAATGGCCAAACTCAGCCTGTTTGGAGAGGCAAGGACAGGACTGGGCTGCCTCCAGTGAGGCCATCTGAAGCAAGAAACTGAAGCCTTGGAACTGTAGGGGACAGGGAAGAGAACCTTGGAGAAGGCTGTCCCCTTTACATCACCTTTAGCTAGTTATTTACTTTGAAAGAAACACAGGGAGAGGGAAGTGGTTGGGGGAGGGAGGAGGCCTGGTGAGACATCTCTGAGGAATGTGTCTCTGGCAGGACATCAGGTCCTGCCTTGGCCCCTCCTCCCTCATCCTGCAGTCACAGAGTCTGGCGAGCCAAGCTCCTATGATTCTGCTGAGCAAGGGGAGGGGGCAAAGTCACCACCACGTGCACCCACGGGAAGCAGTAAACCAAGCATCTAACAGGGAAGTGGGTTAAAGAGAAGACGGGACCAGAGCAAGAGAACCTGAAAGCCTCACCCCTGCCTCCTCCACCCCCGAGTCAGCTTGGTCCTGGCTTGAAAAGTCCTGCTGGATTCCTAGAGACTACAGGAAGAGCCTAACCAAAAGCCCACCACAGGCGCTCTTCTGGGATTCAAGCACCCATTACTGCTCCTTAACTGGGAAAAGTAGCGGCCTCTAGTGGCCAGTGAGCCACCTGCAGTTCTGGGGTGGGACAGGATCTCAGAACGTAGGGCCAGGCTGCTCAGGTCTGTCTGAAGCTCACTGCACAGCCCTGGAGGACCCCACCTTCCTCCCATCCCTAAATGCTGCTCCCCTTCCCACACCACATTCTGGCCTCACACTGCTCGGGTGGTGGGGTCCCCATGAAGATAACAAAGAGTGTATTTCTTATTTGTCACAATCAACTTTAATAAAAAATAAATTACTTCTGGGGTGGGCATCATTTTCAGTGTGAAGTGAGGGCTGGGGCTAGGGTGTCTTATGCTGATGTTTCTCATTTCCACCCACGACACAACTGATCGCTACACTGGAGAGGTGTGGTCCTTCTCGGTCGGGTAAGGTAGGGTAGCAGTGGCTGACCCCCACCCCTGCTAATCTGGGTGGTAGGAATACAGAGACTAGATGAGGCAGGGATAGGAACAAGATAAGTTAGATGTGCCGCCTGACGTGGTTGTGAGGATTGGGGCACAGAACTGGAACTTCTGGGGACACACACTCTCCATGTATCTCAGATTAGTGTGGAAATATAACCTTGCTTTCTCCCCAGCCCAGAAAAGCATGAGAGAAGCCAGCCCTGTCCACTTCCTAATTCTTTCTCAGGGTGCTTCTGAGGAAGTGATAAACGTTCACAGGGGGCAAACACCCAGGTCGGACAGGTACACTCCTTGGGCTATCTCAATGGGTGGCGCGAGAAAACCATAAGAGAGGGGTCTCTTGGACCCATTTCAAGCAGGCTCCAGTTGGGACTGCTCCAGGACATGGGCACAGGAGCGGCAGCAGGTAGCTGTGTAGTAGGGGTAGACGCAGAGCCGTGCCTGTACCACCAGGGGGCAATGTGGAGAACTGTCCTTGCATTGGTCATCTGAGGACAGAGGTCAATAGCACATGTCAGGACTGACATCGTCCCTCTGGAAGTGTGGTACCCATGCCCACCAGCCCGTCTCATATCTGCCCATATTGCAGCTAAACCCCCTCCACTGGGGTGGGTAGAAGCTCTTTACCTGGTCGCTGGTTGCAGGGTTGGCTGTTACAGGGCCGCTTCCTAGAAGGTCGCAGGTGCGGAGGACATCGGGAGCTGAGAGTGTGGTTGCTACTCAGGCACTGGACTTCCCTCGTCTGCACACCTCCTTGACAGGATTGAGAACACTGGGGAGACCATAGCCATCAGATCATATGTCTAAAGTTCTCAGGGCTGCTACCCAGGACACCACCTTCCTCTCTGAAGGACTGCGGTGGAGCATTATCCAGGGACATTATAAAATCCCAAATGGAGAGGGTTCCCTAGTCCTCCAGGTCTACAGGAAGTGGGACAACACAAAAGCCCAGCTGGGTTGTCCTGGGCTGAAAGGGGCTTGGCTGAGTCCAGGCCTCTCTGCTAGAGGCCCAAGGAGAGCAAGGCAAGGACGCCAGGCACTCACCGGACTCCAGAGAGTAGAGAACCATTGGTCCTCACAGGCCTGGCCCTGACAGGGCTGCAGGGCAGGAGGCCTGGGTAGGTGGGAGCAGTTGCTGGGAGAAGTCACATTGAATTTGGTCCCCAGTTTGGATACACAGATAATGTCTCTGTGCTGTGTGCCAGACCCACACTCAGAGGAGCACTGTGTAAAGGAGGGGAAGAGAGACCACTCTTCAGTTAACAATGGGAGCTCACCAGGGCTGGTTTCCCTCCTGTCCCCCATCTCAGGGCCCTCAGCTGACCTCACTCCAGGGCCCGGTGTACCAGCGCCATGTCTTTTCACAGGGCCCTAAACTGCAAGCACGCATGTCAGGAGGGCGGCTTCTGAGAGGGCAACCCTGCTCAGTGCTTCCTGCTTCTGGGTCCCCCTGAAGGGTCTCCCCACTCCTAAGGCAGACCACAGCGCGTCTCTGGATGCCTGTCCCACACTCGGCTGAGCACTGTTGGGAGGGAGAGTGGCCTGTATATAGGGAGGCTGCTGGTGACTGGACCTGAAGTGGGGAGGCCCCAAATCCCCAGAGTTCAGGAATGACCCCGGGGTACCAGCCTGTGAGAAGAGACAGACAGCTGGGTTCCAGTCTGTTCTTGAACTTGGTATAAAGACGAGATACTTAAATTTCTGGTCCTCTTGCTTCTACCTCTTGGGTGCTGGGGTTACAAGTGTGTCGTACACCTGGTTTATGTATTACTGAGGAGCAAAAGTAGGGCCTCACACATGCTAGACAAGCACACCCCAGCGGAGGGAGCTACACCACACCTTGCTGATTTGTATGAAGCCTATTGTTTCTGTATGTAGGATTCTTTTTGAGACAGAGTCTCTTTTTGTAGCTCTAGTCATCCTGGTGCTGGCTGTGTGGACCAGGCTGGCCTCAGACTCAGAGAGATCCTCCTGCTTCTGCCTCTGGAGTAGTGGGATTAAAGGTGTGTGCCTCGAGGCCAGCCTATATGTGTTTGTGCAGGTACACAAGGGTCGGTTCTCTCCTTCTACCACGGGATCCAGGGACCTCACTTAGATTGTCAGGCCGACCACGAAAGGAGTTTCACTTACTGAGCCAGTCCCCTGCTCTGTTTTACTTTGCTATTTTGTGTGTGTGTGTGTGTGTGTGTGTGTGTGTGTGTGTCTGCCAGAAGGGTACCAGATCTCCTGGAACTGGAGTTACCAGTGGGTTCTGAGAACTGAATGCTGGGAAAACAGGAAGTGCCCATAACTACAGCCCATTTTTTCCTTTTTCTTTTTTGTCTGGGTGGTTGGTTGGTTGGTTGGTTAGATTTTTGTTGGTAGTGGCTTTTTGAGGCAGGGTCACTTTTTGTAGCCCTGGCTAGCCTAGAACTCAAACTCACAGAGATCCTTCTGCCTTAACTGGGAATAAAAGTACTGCCATGCCCAGACTGCGTTTGCTTTTTTAAAGACAGATTGAAGGGGGAGAGGGAGGGGTGCACACCTTTAGTCCAGCACTAGGGAGACAGAGGGAGGGAAACCTCTGTGAGTTTGAGGCCAGCCTGCTCTACAGAGCAGCCAGCTTACACAGAGAAACCTGTCTCAAAAAGCCAAAACAGAACATAAAGGTTTTACTGCAGCTCATATGACCTGGAACTCACTATGTAGCCCAGGCTGGCCCAGCCTCCCAAGTACTAAAACTATGGGTATGAATAAGTGGGAAAACCCCACTTATCCCTGAGTCCTTAGGTCAAGAACGAAGAAGTTCATGGAGGCTGTGCTGGACAGGCTGTGACAGCATGGCCTGGGGTGCAGTCACCAGGGAAGGCAGATTTGCCAGAAGTACAGGACCCACCTTGGAACTCCAGTCACTGTAGAACCAGGCTGTGGTACAGGGGCCCATGTCACAGGCCTCTCTGCTGGGAGGTGGCGGGGGCCCGGAAGCACACTCCTGCTTGCCCACCTCATGGCCATTACTTCCAACACACCGCACTTGCCGGCTCCTCTGACCACGACCACAGCGCACAGAGCACTGAAGGATGAGAGACCCGAGCCTGGTGTCAGCCGTTTTCCAGCCTTGATTCTACAGAACCAGGGCTTTACAGACTGAGGGAGCCAAACACCGGGCTCCAGGTGCCGATCCTGGTGCGTCTATCTGATATTAGGGTTCCAGATAGGTCTTGTTTGTAAAGTTTCTGATGACAAAAAAGATAATAAATAAATAAATTCTTTGGATCCTACTCCTCGAGGGTCCTCCTCACCTGGCTCCAGGGGGAGCTAATCTCCCAGTGGCCACAAAGGCGCAGCTGACAGGACTGGGTGATGTTGGGCCGGGGGAGATGTCCGCAACGCTCTGGAGGCACTGAGGAGCCACCGCCTCCGAATTCCTGTCTGCAGAGCAGCTGGCGATGCTGGGTGCCAGGGCCACAGGAGCGGCTGCAGGACGTCCACTCGCCAGCCTCCCAGCTGTGGGTGAGGAGGAGGGAAAGCTGGGTGGAGATGGGTGGGGTTGACAGACTGGGACCGCACAGGAGGGGAGTCATATCTCACACTTGGAATCTGCAGTTCTAGCTGGGAAGAGGCTGCCAGGGTTTCCTTACAGTCTGTGGGACATGAAACTTTCTAATCTAATCTCTCCCTGCATCCAGGTGCTGTAAGAGCCCGAGGGCCGGAAGCAAGTCCAGAACCAGTGTTTTAAGTATCTTAACCCTCCCTGTGGGCCGTACTCACTATGGGGGACACGGTGGTCTATGGCAGGATTCAGGGGAAGCTGGGGGTCTGGCCCCCACGGCACAGCTCTGTTCATCCAACTCTTCTCCTGACTCACGGGAAACGCAGAGGAAGATGGGGCGCCAAACACCTGAAGGGAGTAAGAGGGCAGCCAGGGGAGGCAGGAAGGCTCAGAGCCCCGCCCATGGTCCAGGTTATCTATATAGATGTATAGAGAACAGGGATTTGGGCTGAGCCATGGAATCTCACCTTTGCCACAGGATGCTGAACATTCAGAGTGCCCCACCTGCTTCCAGTACCCAGCCGAAGATCCCATGGCCGTCCTGACATGAGTCGGAGGAGGCACTTGGGGAATCCGTGCCTGACGCTGGAGGGTGCCTGGTGCCCGAACTGGGCGGGGGGCTGAAGGGAGTAAGGGCTCCCCCCTCAGCATCTCTGCAGGGAAGTCCAGGAGCCAGATTAGATGCCTCCCTGCTACCCTGGAGCCCATCTCTGCGTCACCCTCCTCTTCTGGGTCTGGGGATCTTGTTTTACCAGGCTGAAGCTGAAGGGCTGGAGGCATTGTGGAAGGGCTCTCTGGGGCTGCAGAGGTGACATACTGATAGAAGACACCTGGGTTGTCCTCTTGAAAGATCATCTGAGGAGGGAAGATCACCAATGGTTTGGGGTGACCAGAGGGGCATGCACTAGGCTTCTCCCCTATCTTAGCCTCACTGCTCTGCCCTAAGGGCCCTCCCTCTCCAAGGATCTAGTGCCCACTCCAGCTCCTGTCCCAGGCTCACATAGACATCCACAGGCTGGGTGGTAGGGCCTTCTGCTGACAGAGTCTCCCCCTTGCCCTCCTCCCGAGGAGGACGGTTATACTGGAAGACGGTCCCGACGGCCGCGTAGGATCCTGGAGGATCTACAGCCCAGTTCCCATTGATAATGGAGCGGCCACCAGGCCCTCGAAGTGCTGAAAGACAGAAATCTGAGCTGAGTGATCTTCCGAAGCCTTTGTGTCCAGAAATAAGGACCTAGGCCACCCACCTTCCTCACCCTCCACCAGCCCCTTCCTGCTTGGCCCTTTGCTCGGCTGAAGAGGGTGTAGAAGGCAGATCAGAGAAAAAGGATGGCCTGGGCCAGTTCTCACCAAGGTAATTGGAACTGGGTCGGAACTGGGAAATGCGAAGATGGGAGGCTCCCGCAGGAATCCACAGGATCTTCTGATAGCCCAAGGGGCCCCCTCGGTCAGTGAGATTCCCCGAAACGAGACGGCAGGTAGAGCCGTCACCCCCACAGACTCCACAGCCATCCGGACGCCTGCCAGAGCCAAGGATCCCATCACAGCCGGGGCTCTGAGGAGAGTGAGGTGAGGCAGGGGCCACACAGAAGCCAGGCACACCTCACACCTGGCCTACTCCACTCAGGGCCCTCAGCTCGGCCCCTGCTCGGCTCTTTGTGCTTTGGGTGAGAGTGTTCTTTGGGCCCCCAAGCACTTTTGGAGTAGTTTTAGCCGAGTCTGGTAGGATCCTGCCTATGACCCACCCTTACTGGCAGCAGAGATGTTCCCTCTGGCCACCTCAGTCAGGTGTTTTCACTCTTGTAACAAATTGGGGGGAGGGGCGATCTCGAGAGTGTGTGAGGGAAGGTGCACATATACAAACCTGCCCTCCCTCACCAACACCCTGCCCTCCCTCACCAACACCCTGCCCTCCCTCACCAACACCCTGCCCTCCCTTACCAGGCAGTGTCCAGCCACACAAATGTCTAGGGATCCAGGCTGACACAGGGTCCCATCCTGCACCTTTTCAGTGTGACGGACATAAAATCGGAAGCCACGGGGGCGGCAGTTCAGTTCACAGCGCTGGGAGCCTTGAACTAAAGGACAAGATATAGATTAATTAGCTGGGGGTCCCTCCGGGAAGAAGCACCCCAGAGCCCTGACAGCCATTCTACCTTTTATCATGTGTGAGGCTTCCTGAAGTTGGTGTGGAAGGAGGGAGGGGGAGTTTCCCACGCTTAGGGTTTTATGGCTTATATCTTTGTTATGCTGTGTAGTCTCGAGTTTACGATTTGACTAAGTCTCCCATTTCATTCTCCTAAAAAGGGAAAGTTTTGCACCTGGCCATCAAGAAAAGATTCTTGTGGTTTTGTTTTAGGTGTGTATAGGATTGGGGTGCTCACGTGAGAGAAGGAGGTCACCTTGCAGGAGTGGGTTCTCTCCTCCTACCATGGGTTCTGGAGACCAAACTCGGGTCATCCGTCAGGCTTGAGGCAAGCCCCTCTACCCACTGAGCCATCCTACCACTCCTCAAAAGGGTCTCCGACACCTACGATCATAGGCTCATAGCTCATGAAGGTTTGTCAGTGTGGAGTTGACATAGCCACAAGTCCAAGTGGACAGTAACTTGGGAGTAACAGAAGATAGTGTCCTGCTGGGACCAGTGAACAGGTCTCACTCATGCCCTGCCAGATCACAGCATCTTTTAGCCAGCTCCCTCCGCCAGCCTGCTGCCTGTCCTGACCATCCACCCATCGCTTCCCAGAAAACAGCTCCCTTCTCTAGGTCTGGGCTAAGCCTCTGGGGTGACCTGCAAAGTAGGACACCCAGGAGGGAGAGAGGGGCCACCCAAACCTGAGTCGCCCTGCCAGGGGAACTAGAAACTGCACCTTCGGTGAAGGGCTCCCACTGGTACAGCTGGCCCATGAATTCCTGGGAGTCAAAGGCGGCACACTGCAGGGCCCTGGGGTCTGGCTGCTCAGGGGGGCAAGGCTGAGAAGGCAGATATACAGGAGTCAGAGCTGCAGAGGAAACCTGGGGTGTGGGCCATGGCCAACGAGGCTTGGGAACTGGTTGGTCAACTCCATAGAACACCAAGGCGTCTGCCCTGAAGTCAGAACCACCACCCTGGAGTCCAAGTCTATCAAGATGAGGACTCGGGTCAGGGAACAGTGAAAGTCTAGGGTGCAAAACCTGGAGAACAGCTCACCTCTTGGCTGCAGGCTCTCATCTGTTCACTTTCCCCAGAACATTCTGGAGTGGGGCTACTGGGAGCAAAGAGGCTCCAGTGTGGGCTGGAGTCCCTTGTCAGAGGCAGCCAGCCATCTGGGGACCTGTGAGGACTCCCCGGAGGTCTCCAGTGCCTCCGGCTCAGCTGGCTCCGGGTGACAGGAGAGAAAGGATGTGGCTGTCGCTCTGCTCCCTGGGAAGTTGGCATTCGTGGCTCAGGGGATCCCTGGAAAGACCTACTGTCTCTAAAGGAGGAAGTGGGTGCAGGGATACCCATGTCGGAGGGAGCAGAACTGGTTCTGGAGGGCACTTCTGTCTGAGCAGTTCCAGACCTTGGAGTTTCAGCTGAGGGGGAACGGGATTGGGCACGCAGTTCAGGGGGCTGCATGTGGGGGCTGTGCTTTTCAGAGGCTGGTTCTGTGCTTGGAGGCTGGGATGGAAGTGTCTCTTCCGCTGTAGAGGAGTCCTTGGGCTGTCCAGGTTTGTGAGCAAGCCTGCGGCTCCGGTGCAGGGGCAAAGCAAAGGGCACTCGCCCGTAACCGAACATCCCTGGCTTGATAGGGTCTCGAACACGGAACCTGGGAGGATGTGTAGACTTAGTCACCTCTTCGCCTGTTTCCCCGGTCTGCTTCCTGAAAGACTGGCCTGCAGCGCTGGAGTCCCCTACACCTTTCTGTTAACCCCCATTCTGCTCTGCCCTCAGAGCCTCACCTCTGGGCCCCCCGAGGCTCCTGGGTCTCCTCTCTCCCCACTTGAGAAGCAGGACCTCGAAGAGGGCCACCCCTTCCCCGAGGCTGTGGCCTATACAGGGACTGGGGATCCCGTGGAGTCTGGGGTCTGGAACCCTGGCCCCGGGGCTGGGGGGCTTCTGGATGTCTTGGGGGTCGGGGAGGGAGGGACAGGGCTGGGTGCAGTTCACATGTTCGGCTCCGGCGCTGCACCCCCACCCCACAGGGCTGGGAGCAGGAGGCCCATCGGCCCCAAGGTCCCCAGAGACCCTCAGGGACCTGGTCCTCCTCTGATGGTGTCTGAAGAGAAGGACCCAACAGCTAGAGAGGGGAAAAGGTCAGAATTAGTGTCTCAAGGTTCAAGGGTTATTAGTTGTCCAAGGTCACATTTACAGGTAGGGTCAAACTCCAGCCTTTTTTGTGGTATTTGACTAAAAGAGAGGGAATCAGCAGGGAGACTGGGTGGGCCAAACCTGATACTAGGGGCTGAAGTCTCCCTGTGGGAATGTGAAGCCACCCCCAAGGGGAGGCCGGGGTACAGTGGAGGGACCCTGGGCAGGGTAGCAGTGGCTCACTTGTCCTGGGCTCACCTCCTGATCCTGGCAGAGCTGAAGGAGAAGCAAGAGCAGCATGACATACAGCCAGAGCCTGCACAAGGAGGGGGTGGTGGACATCAGAGGGAGCCAGGCCTTACGACATTGCCTGCCCCCTCCCAGGCTCTCCACAGCCTGGTGGCCAGCTCCTCAGCAAGCAGGAGTCCCTTGTCACTCGCCAGACCCCTTCCAGCAATCCGGTCCCTGAGCTTGCTTGAGCCCTCCCCACCCCCACCCGGGTGTGTGTGTGTGTGTGTGTGTGTGTGTGTGTGTGTGTGTGTGTGTGTGTGTGTTTTGAAACAGTGTTTCTCTGTGTAACAGTTCTGAATGTCCCGGAACTCTGTTCTGTAGACAGTGCTGGCCTCAAACTCACAGGCAGCCACCTGCCTCTGCTTGGATTACAGGTGTGCACCACTACCCCCAGCTCCTTCCCTGCCCTAAGTATCAGAGATAGAGCCGTTCCTCTCACTGCTACCCGTTTCTTACCTGCCCAGCCAAAGCTCCATGCTCTTCCTGTGACTGCCCCTGGGCTGGGGAGAAGGGACAGGGTAGCTACTCTGGCATCAGGGATGGAGGGTGCTCTGAGGAGGGAGGAGCATGGTGTTACCCCTGCAGATATCTGGGGGACTGAAGGGCTGTCTCAGCACAACACCCACAGTCTGGAGGGGTGGGGGAGGAGTGGTCCACCCCTTTAGGACCTAAGGGTGGAAGCAAAGGATCTTTGTCTTTGTCATCTGCTGAGGAGAGGGTGGGGGTCTGACCTCAGCCTCTCAGTTCAGTTGAGTCTCCTCCCTGTGGCCCAAGATGGACTTATCTCCTCTGGAAGCCGGAAGAGGGCCTGTGTGCAGGCAGCTTGGACCTAGAGGTTCTTTCTCCTAATACTCCAGGTCCTAGAGGAGACAGGCTATGCCAGGCACCCATGAGGGGCCAGCCAGAGGCCTCTTAGTACCAGGGGTAGGGGCACAAGCCATAATCCCACACTTGGGAGGGGGGAGTAGGAGGAGCAGGAGTTCAAGGCAAACCTGAGTGACATGGGACCTCTAGCTAAAAAAATTGAAAATCAACCTCCTCCCCCTAACAAAACCCAAGAGCATTTGTTTCTTACCCCTCTTACTCTCTTACTCTCTTACCCGCCCCAGTCTTTCTTTTCTTCCCCTTTTAACTAAGCTCCTTATGGAGGAACAGTGTCATACAGCTTTTTTTTTTTTTTTTTTTTTTTTTTGTCCAAGGGATAAACTAAGTGCTAATAGCTTCATCTCTTGAGAAGAGGCAGTGACTTATTCTCCCAATGGGTGCCAGCATCCACAAGGCATTGGCTCAGGGTGACTTAGCTCATGTACTAGTTTTCTGCTTTTTTTTTTTTTCTCTTACAATGCTCAGCCAAAATGGCTGGGGCACCTAAGGAGAGATGCAGCCTTCATAGCAGCCCATGCGTCTGAGGCTCTCCTTCAGGTATACCTGGAAAGTCCACCCTTAAGTCTAGCTGTAAACACTGGGTAGTGGGGGGCTTCTATACCTGTCCTCAAACCATGTCTCTCCCTACCCCCAGCCCCAGCCCCTTCCTTCTCGCTGAGGCCCTGCCTACTCACAGCCCTCACCCCATCTTAGTTCTGCTTTCCAGGAAAAACACTGTTTCTGCTGGATCTGAATGGCACCATGAGAAGAATCCAAGGATTGCTGGCCAAAGTAGGCCAGCTCAGGGCATGCAAAGGTCAGAGAGGAGGCACAGCTAGGTTCCACTCCCCCTCCCTGGGACCCCAGGACATGAGAATTTGAGGAGGGGATCCAATTGGCTGAGCTGAGTTCTTGGGGCTGTGGAGGAGGTAAAATGCACTCCTCTCCTTCTTCCCCTAGCTGGGCAGCCACAGAGTCCACCACTTCCCTGATGGAAGAGACCCACCCATCAGCCCTATGCCTGCCTTGGGAGGCTGGACGGAAGGAAAAAAAGGGGTGATGAACACAACCTGTCTCTTGTCCGATGCGGGTCCCCTCTCCACCTCCCTCTGCTCCTCTCTTCTCCCCCAGGTCTGTCCCTGCTGCCTCTCCGTGGTCTACCCAGTACACATAATCCTGTCCTGAGCTGGTTTTGGCAGCTCTCTGGAGAAGTGAGGGGTGGGGGGGGGGACGAGAGCTCCTGGGCCTGGGGCCAGGCCTGGCTCCCTCTCTGGAAAAGTCCACCCCACCCTCCCCCGCCTAGGGGGGCAAGAGCTGACACCCCCTCCCAGCACAAATGTATGCTGGTTGTCCCGTTTTCATGCCCAGGGTGAGAAAGACAGAGGTCGGAGATGGGCAGGGTGGACCCTGAGGTTGGAGATGAGCAGGGTGGACCTAGGCTGAATACAAACCTATGTTGCTCCTGGTCACACCCCCTCTGGGCCAGTGACACCAAGGGAAGTGACCTGAAGGGAGCTAACCTTTTCACCCCAGGTTCACCTGGGGGGGGGGGGAATGAGCCAATGCGGGGTTGGGGGAGGAGTATGGAGTTAGTAAGGGCTGGGCTAGCAGAGGAAAGATGTTGTCCTGTCAGAAGGCCTGGGTTTTCACGGGATCTCCACCACCACCACCCTGCAAACCATCCCAACAGGTGTCCTTTCCCTCAACCTCTCACAACAGGCTGAGCTGTGCAAAGCTCACTCACCCGCATCCCTCCTGGACACACTATCCCTGCGATCCCAGAGTGCAGGCGTCGGGGCGCATCCTCCCGAAGCCCCTCAGGGAAGAGCCGGCTGCGCCAGCGCGTAGGGAGGTCCCGGTTATGTTTTCCAACTTCACTATGTGACTTAATAGGAATCTTGGCGCAAGCCCTCGCCCGGGTGATGGGACCTGGAGTCCCAGAGACCCCCTCCCCAGGAATTCGCCTCAGGGTCTACTGTTCTAAGACAGTCAGAGCCCAGGCGGGGGTCAGGGAGGCTCTACCTTCTCTGCGCCCGCTCTCTCCAGCTGCCTCCGGTGGCCACCGCGGCCCGGAGCCCCGGGACAGCGCCGCCCGCGGCAGGCTCCACCCCACGCCACCCGTGCCCCGCCCGCCACGCGCTGGCCTCAACCACCCATCCCGGGCGCCCGGGACAGCTAAAGATCATGCAGTCACACTGCAGGCACCATTCCCGCGCCCACCCGGGGGCTCGGGACCCCACCGACTCTGGAAGGGCAGCCTTTGGGTGGAGCCTGTCCTCGAAGAACCTGAGCTAGCAGCGGACCCGGAGCAAGGGGATTTGCAAACTGGACCCTTGTGGTCCTGCGCAAGCTCAGATCCGCCCAAGCCAAGGCTCTCTCCTCCACGCAGCCAATGCCATCGCCTCCGCTTTTCCCATACTGGGCAGTGAACCATGTGGCTCTGATGGCCCAGGACGTCTGTGAGCCTCGGTTTCTTCATCCATAAAATTTTACACCCTGGAGCTTAGCGGAAGGAATGCACGCTGCATTATGAGTCAGACAAATTTGGATTTGAATTTCAGCTTGAGCACATGCCAGCTCTGTGGTCTTTCATGAGCGCTTCGACGTCAGTGCGGCAGTGTCGTCTGTAGAATGGGAGAATCTGATGTGTGTGTTAGATGTTTATCCATCTCCCTGTGGAAGAATGACTGAGGAGGGGTGGAGAAGGGATGAAATCGGCTTTCGGTTTTTATTCTATTCACATTCTATTTATACGTCTCTTTTTTTTAAGATTGTTTGTTTTTCTTTGAGGCAGGGTCTCAGTAGCTCTGTCTGACTTGAACTGTGTAGAACAGGCTGGCCTTCCACTCACGGAGATCCGCCAGCCATTGCTTTCTGCAGTGTTGGGATTAAAGGCCTGCCTGTGCCACGCCTGTCCAACCTGGTCTACAGGGTGAATTCCAGCCAAGGCTGGGGCAGGGGGAAGTGGGGAGAACATATAGGGCATAGTATTGCACGTTTTATAATCTTAGCACTTGGGAGGCTGAGGCAGGAGAGGAGGACTACTGCAAGTTCAAGGGCAGCCTGGGAAACCCAGCAAGTTCTAGGGCAAGCTGGGCTACAAAGTGAGATCATCTCGGTTTCAACAACAATGAAGTACCCGAGCAAGGGTTGAGAGAGAGCTCAGCCACTGAAGGCCAGGCTCACCACCAATGTCCAAACACTCAACACACAAGTTCTGGCAACATTGTCTTGCAACCCGTAAAACAAGAGGCCCCTGGTGCACCAGACTAAGGTTTCTTGGATATATCTTGTACTTTGTTTAAATTCTTAAGGCTCCAAGTCTAGTTTGAAGAGATCCTGCCAGTGGAAATGGCCACTTTGGAGTTAAGGTGTTAACTGTGGGAGCGGAGTCTATCTCAGACAATGGGTGTGTGTATATAAACCATCCTCTGGCCCGCGGTGCGATTCATGCTGAAGCTTTGCATGCAGGGTGCTCTGGGTTCCGTTCCCAGCACTGCACGGAACCAGGAAGAAAGGTATTGTTTGTTATTTAGCAAGGTCCTGTGACTGTAGGGCAAGTTGACAGGAAACTTGCTGTGTAGCCCAAACTGATCCCAAATTTCAACTTCTCTTGCTTCAGCCTGAGTCTGAGTATTGGGATAGTTCAGAATGTTAACTTTATTTGACATTTAACATGCCTTTTTTTTTTTTTTTTTTTTTTTGGCTTTTCAGCAAATCCTCCCAATTCCCTTAGGACAAGCGCCTCCACTGGGGTCTCTCCTTGATCCTCCTCGGTTCCAGCGTCTGTGCCTCGGAAGAGCCTGGAAAAGCAATGAAAGCAATGGGTTAATGCTCCTCTCTGGAGGTGTGGCTTCTCCAGGGACCGCTGCGGACACACAGTCCCAACCTAGCGGTGTATTTATAGAGTTGTTTTCTCAGGGAAAGCCCCTTTGCTTAGAGGGCGCAAAGGCGGATGATCAAAGGCAGCCTGCCTCGTGGGGGCGGGGCGGGAAGAGGTTTTTAAGCGGCTTTCAGCGCTGACCCTGGCGATCGATCGATCGGCCTGACCCTGATTATCAGCAGCCCCTCATCTAGGAGGACACCAACTGCAGGACAGGCAGGCTCTACCGCCAGACGATGGGAAGGCGGTGGAGGGGGAGGACGGGAGGACGGAAGGGCTGTCTTTGACATTTGTAACTCTGAGAGCTGAAGGGCACAAATACTCCTTTCCATTAAGAAATGGCTGTGTACCAAAGAGCCATACAGCTGTCAACTCCCTGGACTTGGGGGTCTAGGGAACTTCTGATGACTCAGCAACTTGGGAAGGGTAAGTTTAAAATTGTGGATCCCATCTCGGACTTAAAGCGTTTTGTTGGGGCTGGGGATTTAGCTCAGTGGTAGAGCGCTTACCTAGGAAGCGCAAGGCCCTGGGTTCGGTCCCCAGCTCCAAAAAAAAAAAAAAAAAAAGCGTTTTGTTTGTTTGTTTTTCTTTTGTTTTTTTTTTAATAGAAAGATTATATAAAACCTGGGCCTAGTGGTTCATGCCTGCTATCCCAGTATTTGGGAGCCTGAGGAAGAAGGATTGCTCCAAGGCCAGCCTCAGCTACAGAGAGAGTTCCAGGGCATCCTGGATTAGAGTGAGATCCTGCCATTAAAGGACAAGCTTGGGGCTGGAGAGATGGCCTAGCAGTTAAGAGCACTGACTGCTCTTCCAGAGGTCCTGAGTTTAAATCCCAGGAACCACATGGTGGCTCACAACCATCTGTAGTGAGATCTGATGCCCTCTTCTGGTGTGTCTGAAGACAGCGACAGTGTGCTTATATATAATAAATAAATCTTTAAAGAAAAAAACAAGCTAAGAAGATTATTCAAGAAGTAGATGTTCACTCAAAAGCATCTCTAAGGGAGGAGCAAATTGAAGACAAAGGGTGCTGACCAATCAGGGGTGGCACAGCCTGCTTGCAGTCCCAGCACTTGAAAATCGGAGGTGGGGAGATCAGAATATATAATATAGGCAGGCAGCCAAGGCTACTTTATTCCCTAAGGCCCAAACAGACAACAAAACCACACTGAGCAGACTCTGTTCAGAACAGGGTGCCCCTCTCTGCTAGCTAGCTTTCAGAAGGTGCTGTGTGGCAGACATCAGTGACCCTACTTGGTGGGAAGGGTAGGGACCCAGGGGGTCCCTTCATGCTATAATACCAATGTGCCAGGCAACCTCTGCTACAGGCGCAATAGCAGGCTAAATAGCAGCTCTCTGGTGGGAACAGATGCCTGGTACTGCAATTCTGGTGAAAAGACCATGTCTTGCCAGGAGGCCAGAGGCCCTGGGGTGGAGCCAGCCCTTCTTATTTTACTGAATGAGCATGCTCAGATTGTCCTCCACTGTTCTATGTTGGTACTCATGGACTTGGGCTGATCTCAGCCTCGGTCAGAGAACCTGGTTTTTACAGTGAGTGGTTGTCAGTGCAAGATGCACCCTCGGTTGCAGTTGACAGCCCAAGATTGAAGGAGCCCTGCAAAGAAGCTGAGGCCTGGCATTATGAAGAGAGCCTATAAGAGGCTATTGGTGATGCCTCGTTGCCTTGGAAGACCCCAGCATGTGGTAAATGCCAGTACCATGGGATGATCACCAAGAACAGCAAGAGTGGAGTGGAGTCAACCGTAACCTAGAATGCTACAGAGGACAGAGCCAGAGAAATGACCTAGGCCCTTTGGAGGAGCCCAGATCATGTGTGGATCCCAGATATTGGAGCAAGAAGCTTTAAAATTGAAGTTGTCGTGGATACTCCAAGATGTTAGAGATGTTGGAGACATAGGATACCTGCTGCTAACAGGGAGTGGAACCAACCCAAGAGAATGAAGCTTGTTGCTGCTGAGTGCCAGATCTGCCAACAACAGTCAACAAGCATGAAAGGAGTTGGAGATCTGAGCAGTTCTTTTTTTTTCTTCTTCTTCTTCTGAGTTCTTTGACATTGGACCTGGAGATGTGGAGTTTGGAGTTTACCCAATTGGTTTTCAGTCTTACTTTGGTCCAGTATTTCCTTGCTGCTATGGTATTTTGGAACAGTAATATAGATCCTGGAATGTTGGAGGCATGGTTCTGCTTTTGATGAATCTCAGAAGAGACTTTGAAATTTTTTTTTTTTTATTCTTTTTTTCGGAGCTGGGGACTGAACCCAGGGCCTTGCGCTTGCTAGGCAAGTGCTCTACCACTGATCTAAATCCCCAACCCCGACTTTGAACTTTTAACATTGTTGAGACTTATAGACTATGAGGACTTTGGAAGTTGAACTAAATGTATTTTTTATTATGCTATGGCTAAGTATGGCCCCTATAGACTCATATGTGTGAACAAGTCTATGCCAGGGAGTGGAATGTGGTGGTTTGATTATGCTTGGCTCAGGGAGTAGCACTATGAGGAAGTGTGGTCTTATTGAAGTAGGTGTGACCTTTTTGAAGGAAGTATGTCACTGTGGGGGTGGGGTTTGAGACCCTCCTCCTAGTCAGTCTTTTCCTGTTTGCCTTTGGAACAAAATGTAGAACGCTCAGCTTCTCCAGTGCCATCCCTGGTTGGGCACTGACACACTTCCTGCCTTGATGATAGTGGACTGAACCTCTGAACCTGTAAGCCAGCCCCAATTAAATATTGCCCTTTATAAGAGTTGCCTTGGTCGGGGTTGGGGATTTAGCTCAGTGGTAGAGTGCTTGCCTAGCAAGCACAAGGCCCTGGGTTCGGTCCCCAGCTCCAAAAAAAAGAAAAAAACAAAACAAAAAACAAAAAACAAACAAACAAAAAAAAGAGTTGCCTTGGTCATGGTGTCTCTTTACAGCAATGGAAACCCTAACCAAGAAAGAAGTTGGTACCAGGAGTGGGGACAGTGTGAGTGCTCAGCCCTTTGTGGAACACCTGTATTAATTCATTCCCCCAACCAAAGCTCCGAAAGAATGTAAGAGGTGGAGGGTGGGGAGGAGTGCTGGGAAGTATGTCATGAAGTCACAGCATGGCTACTTATACAAGATTGAGCCATTCAAAATTCTGCTATAGATAGGGGCAGAAGCAGGCAGATCTCTGAGGTAAAGGCCAGCCTGATCTACAAAGAAAGTTCCAAGACAGTCAGGGCTACACAGAGAAACCCTGTCTTGAAGAAAAATTAGAAATGAAGAAAGAAGAAAGAAAGAAAGAAAGAAAGAGAGAGAGAGAGAAAGAAAGAAAGAAAGAAAGAAAGAAAGAAAGAAAGAAAGAAAGAAAGAAAGAAAGAGAGAAATTGGGCTGGAGAGATGGCTCAGTGGTTAAGAGTACTGACTGCTCTTACAGAGGACTTGTGTTCGATTGTCAGCACCCATAGCAGGCAACTTACAGTCTCCTGTGTAACTTTAAGAAATCCAACATCCTCTTCTGGATTCTGCAGGGACCTGTACTCACATGTGAACAAACCCACATTTGCACACAGACTCACATATATATTCATTTCATTTATTTTTTTTCCGGAGCTGAGGACTGAACCCAGGGCCTTGTGCTTGCTAGGCAAGTGCTCCTATCACTGAGCTAAATCCCCAGTCACATATATATTCATAATTAAAAAGAAAATACAGAAGCAAGCAAATAAACAAAAAAAAACCCAAGGGCCATTCAGTGGTGGCACGCGACTTTAATGCCAGCACTCAGGAGGCAGAAGTAGGCAGATCTCTGAGTTTGTGTTGTCATAAAATTATAAAAATAAAAGACTGTCTTTTTCCCCCACTAGGTCTCTAGCACCGTAGTGTCCCAAGATATCTGATAGATATCTTAATCTCAGTCAGCAAAGCCTCTCACCTGCTCTGCTCCATCCCATATCACAGTGCCGATGACTTCTCTCTGAGTCTGGCAGCAATCTCTCTACCCATCCAGTTCCCAAGGCAGGCTGCCACCATACCAGACATATACATCTCAATTCCATGGCAGTGCCACTACATACTCTCTTAAACTTAATTCGCCACAAGAAAGAACACACAGCACAATAACCTCTGATCCAATTGATAAGATATAATTGCCCACCTAGACATACAAAGCCCCGTACACATCCATCCCTTAAGAACATTCATAACGGGCTGGAGAGACGGCTCATCGGTTAAGAGCACTGATTGCTCTTCCAGAGGTCCTGAGTTCAATTCCCAGCAACCACATGGTGGCTCACAACCATTTGTAATGGGATCTGATGCCCTCTTCTAGTGTGTCTGAAGACTCATAAAAATAAAAATAAATCTTAAAAAAAAAAAGAACATTCATAACAACCTATAAAAGTACAGAGTGGAATCTTTACATCAGCTTCCATATTCTCTCTGAGGCTTCCTCTGCCCTCCTGTTCCAGTCCCCTCCTCTTCCCTCAAAATTTTCTCCCGCCCATCCTTCCTTCTCGTCCAATGATAGGCCTCGTTCTATCTTGTACCTGGCTTCACCCGCATAATGACATCATCCCACAAGTTTGAGGTCAGCCTGACCTATACATTGAGTTCTAAGACAGCAAACCAAACAGGGAGATCCTGTCTCAAAAAAAAAAAAAAAACAAAAAAAAAAAAAAAAAAAAAAAAACAAAAAAAAAAAAACAAAAAACAAAACCAAACCAAACAAACCCTCCCCACCTCTATCCCCAGAGCATGTCGGTTCAATGATAAAGAGTTTCAGAGAAGGCTCAGCAGTTAAGAGCCCCATCTACTCTTGCTGGGGACCCAGGCTCAGCTCCACGCGGTGGGTTATGGTGGCCTGTAACTCCAGTTCTACGAGGTCCAATGCCCTCTTCTGGCCTCCTTGGACATGAGCACCAGGCACACATACAGTGAACTTACAAACAGACAGGCAAACATTCATACATAAAAATTAAAAAAAAATTGACCCTAAGCTTCAGTTCCCGCTTCTATTCCTGCCTCAGAGCTTTAAATGCTGTACATTTCTCTCAATAAATGAGACCTTGACAATGAAAAAAAAATTAAAAATATTTTAATAATAACAACAACATGCTCTCTGGACTTAACTCAGTGGCCAAGCTGATAGGGCTTAGCACTTGCCCATCAAAGCTCCAGGCTTGACCGCTGGCACCAAATCAATAATGATTTAGCAACAGATGTGTATTCGCTCTGCCTGCGACCGTTGTAAGGGTCCTGTACACATTGCCACTCTGTCTTGTAGCTCTGTGTGGTGATGACTGTTACTCTATTTATAGATATGCAAACAGAAGCAGTCCTAAATCGGAGTGTGATGGCCTGCCCGTGCCTGTAACTCTGACGAACTCGACCCCTTGAGCTCAGGTGTGGGAACACCCTGAAAGACTTGAGGAGAAACCAGTCTGCCACCCGTCCCCGGCCTTCTCCCTCTTGCTTTTCTTTTCCTTATTTAAGACTTTTCTTGCCTTTATGTGGGTGGGTGTTTTGTCTACATGTATGCCTAGGCTCTATGTGCATCTATGGAAGCCAGAGGAGGGGGACAGAGACCTGCCACATGGCTGATGGGAATCAAACCAGGGTGCTCTGCAGGAGCCTTAACTGATCCACCATCTCCTTAGCCATGGTCTTGGGTTTTCTGTTGTATGTGTGTATGTTTGTCCTATGTCTCAAATTTGCTATGTAGACAAGATAGATCGACCCTAAACCTCAAATGTCCTTGTTCTACCTCCCCAGTGACAGGTGCGGGACACCTGCCAGCACTCTTGTCTACATGTCTTTTCTACATGTCTGTCTTTCTAACCTTTTGAGACGTTCCAATAATCTCACTCAGTCACTTCTTTCTTGCACAGAGTAACTGTAATTCTAGCACTGACTGAGGCAAGAGGATTGAGAGTTCAATCCTGCCCCGAGTAACATAGTGAGTTTGAGTCTGCTTGGGTGTTGCATTAAACACCATCTCAAAGTGAATTATCGTATAAGATGTTATCCTTTCTCACGGAAGTGCTGATGCCGATACCAGTCTATACAGTTAGAACCCCGGAAGGAATCCTAAGCTATCGGCCTCTGGTATGTGGCCACGGCAACCGTTTCCTGAAAGTCTGTCCTCTGTCTTTCCTCCTCTCAGAGTCATGCTTTGCTCATCTCTGTTCTTCCACAGGCAATGTTCCATTCACAACTGTGACACGCCTGGCTGTCGCTAGCCCTGGTTTCCCGGTCCCGTCATACTATCATACTCATCGATGATGCCCTTCTGACCTTTAAGCTTTGGCTTGACTCAGCTCACACTGCACTGTTCTGGAGGAAACCGCCACCTCCTGTTGTCTCCCCCAGGTGCCTGGAAGGTGGACCCTCTACCATGTGTACTCCGAGTCTACCCACCAGACCTGGCACACAGTAGGTGTTTATTGCGCAGTGTGGGATGAGTCCATAAGCAAGAAGTAACGAGTGCTTCCTACACCACTCTGGCCACGTCCCAGCACTTTCTGGCCGTTGTCTCATGCCATTGTGCGTGAACTGGTTCTTGGGCATTAAGACAATGAGGACAGGACCTATTGGGTAGGGTGAGGACTGAGGTGTGGATGGGTACCCCGGACTCCCAGATGCTCTGTAAAGTCCAAACTGCAAAGCCAAAGTCCTTCCTGGCTTTATCTCTGTATTGTCATCTACTGGGCCAGCCAGGCCCAGATGTCCCCACGCTGAGTGTGTTTGCTCTCTGACAGGGCTCTCAGGACAGGAAGTACATACTTAGGAGATTGGATGGACTGACCACGCATGACCTTGACAGCTAGAATTACATAATCATCAGTACAGTGGCAATTATGCTAAGTGAGTTTGAATGCCTATAAATCTCCCTACATTTTTTTGCTTGGGAAACAAGGTCACTAACTAGAACGTCTGGATTAGGCTTCTGGAATGTTCTCAGCTGATTGGAAAGATGTCTTTGGTGTTGTCTTGACATAACCATTTTACAGAATTTTGAAACTTTATCGTATGTATGAATGTTTTGCCTGCATGGGTACATACCTGGTGCCCATGGAGTTCAGAGTAGGAATCCCCTGGAGCTGGAGTTGGCCACCCACACGTAGGTGTTGGGAGCCAAGCCCAGGTCCTTTGCAAGAGGAACAAGTGTTCTTGACTTCTGGACCATCTCTCCCGCCCCCATTTTACATATTTGATCAAATGGTATTAGCTATGACAACGGAGGGGGAGGGGTTGAGGATTTAGCTCAGTGGTAGAGCGCTTGCCTAGGAAGCGCAAGGCCCTGGGTTCGGTCCCCAGCTCCGAAAAAAAAGAACCAAAAAAAAAAAAAAGGGACGGGGATAGGTGGCTGGGACGCCCTCCTACCATCATGGAGTCCTACCCCTGGGGTCTTAATGAACAAAGTAGCCACACATGTTACGGGCTGGGAAGCCCACTCTAGTACCTGAGACTTTGCTGTTGTTGAATGGCCACTGGGCCTAGAGACACAGGCACAGTGCATGAGAGGGAGCTTTGCCTTCTGTGAGGCCTGCGGTCTTCAGCATTTTATGCGCCGGCTTTCTCCTCTATGAAGTCTGGACTGTGTATCTATTCATAGGTTGTCATAAGAACCAAAAGAGAAAGCATATGTGTGGAAGCTGTAGTCACCTACAAAAATAGCACAATGTTATTGTTAATGATGCTGTAAGAAAAAGACTATTTTTAGCTGAAGTGCCACTTAAAGTTGCCTGTCTCGACACCTGTGGTGCTTGACTGTGGCAGCCTTTACTTCTCATAGCATATTCATATACGTTCAGACTGGGTAGCCATGATGGTCAGTAATACCCAAGCTTCTGTTCAAGGGATTCTAGGATCGTGTGTGGCTATCTGGATGAACCCTGCCTTCTATTTTTGTTGTTGTTTTCTGAGACAGGGCATCACTATAGAGCCCAGCCTGACCTTAAACTCCTCCTACCTCTGCCCCCTGAGTGCCAGGATTAGGTACATAGAGCTAGGACTTCAACCAACTGGACACAGGGCTTCTAAACTTAGCAGGTTTCCTGGACTGGAAGCAGAGGTCATCCTGGGCTGAGGAGTTTGAATGGCTTTTGAGGACAGATGCTCTGAGAGAGAGACAAGGTCATGGAAGGAGGGGTGGGCACTGCCTAGAGGTGGGGAGTCAGGCTGTGGCCTCAAAGTGTGTTGAGAATACAGAGGAACCTATTGTTTCGTCCTCCAGTCTGGAACTGCAGTTAACTGCAACCACAGCTGAACTGTGACCAATTCCCAGATCAATGACAGATGCTGGAATAAGGGTGGGAAATATTACATTTTGTCTGGAGCAAGTAAGGTTATATAAACTCACCTTCCTTCTCAAAGCGTCCCTTAGGACAACAGGATGATTTGTGTGATAATCGGACCTGTCAACCCATCCAAGAAATTAAACCAAGAATGCGCCACGCACAGAGATCAGCTCTGGAGGTGACGAGAGCTCTATCAGTCATTGGAGGGAGTGCCTCTTTAAGAATTAGGGAGAAAAGCAAGGAGATGGGGAGGGGGTGAAAGATCAAGCAGAACAAATTATTTCCATCCCTGGAGCCTCTTTTCTTCCTGGGCTGCGGTGGGTCAGAGCTCTGGCCTCAGCCTTATCATGGGATCTTCCCCATCGAAGTCTTGTTCTGACGCCTAGGCATTTCCTGGTGTTTCCAGGGAGAGCCAGCTCAGTGTCAAATTAGTCTTGACAAATTGCCCTGAAGATGCAAGAACAGCAGACACAGAAGGGCAGGAAGAAGGGGCAGACACAGAAGGGCAGGAAGAAGGGTGCAAACTCCGCTGTGGTCAGAGGTGGGCCCGGCAGCCACAGGAGAGGCAAGAATTTCATACATGCCAAGGGCCTGAAGTCAGAAGTAGAAGCGCCCTAGCCTGCTGTGAGGGAAACAAGCTGAGGCAGGAGGGAACTTGTCTGGCCTCTAACCACTGGCCTCAAACCATGCCAGTGGACAAAGAATAGACCAAAAAGGGACCGTGTCTGCTCCAGGGTGGGCAGTCTTGTTTGCTTATGTCCCCCCTCCCCCCCCCCCGAAGCTGTTGGACCTGGTTCTCCAGCCCAGTAACTCCTCACCAAGCTTTTCCTTCTGGACTCTGTCCCCTTTCCAGTTTTACTGTCCCACACAGACCAAGCACCCCCAGCCAGGGCCCTGCCACCTCCTTAGAGGCTTTAACTTTCTTGCTGGGAAGTTTGCTGGACACCAGATAACAGCTTTACACACACACACCCACCGATCTTTCCAACAAGTCCACTCTGATTTGTTTCCCCATAACAACTCAGTTTCCAGGCCAGGAGTTCACTGTCCCACTTGCCTGGGTAGAGTTGTTTGTTTTGTTTTGTTCTTTTGTTAACCTGACACAAGATGGAACTTAAGTGAGAAAATGCCCCCCATCAAAGTCTCCTGTAGGCCAGTCTGTGGGCTCATTTCTTGGTTAATGACTGGTGTGGGAAGCCCCAGCCCTCCACTCGTGCATAGTTCTGCCCCTGGGCTGGTGATCCTGGGGTTGTATAAGAAAGCAGGCTGAGAAGGCCAGGGGCAGGCCAGTCAATAGCACCCCTCATGACCTCTGTTTTAGTTTCTGCCTCCAGGTTCCTGCCTTGGCTTCCCCTGATGTTGAAATGTTGAACTTGTAACCTGTGACCCAAATAAACCCTTTCCTCATCAAGCTCTTTATGGTCATGGTGTTCACCACAATAGAAAGCAAACTAAAGCAGACATGGATACCAGGGTCATGAGAAGCGGCTATGACAGTCCTGCCACATTTTGAGGAGGGTCCTGGAAGGACTTTAGAACTTTGGGCTAGAAAAGCCACTGAGTGTTCAGAATGTAGGAGACTGTGGCAGTGTGGACGAAGGAGGTTTGGTTTATGACGTCTCAGAGAAAAGTAAAAACTGTCAGGGCCATTCATTCGTTTATTAAAAATCTGTGATTCTGGTCATCTGGGGCTGAAGAATCAGCTATAATCAATAAGAGACCAGAACCACTAACACCTGGAGTCCCTGAAGACAGTCGTGAGAGGCCATTGGTAAAGGTATATCCTTAGCTGCAGTGGAGATCCTAGCAAGCTGGAGAGGTCAGGACCATGGAATGACCCCCATGCAGCAGCAACTGTGGAGTGGAGCTCATCTGAGCCTATGAGATAAGCTATGTGTGCGCAGAGGGCAGAGCCAGAGAAGTGGGCCATCCAAGGGCCTTTGGGGCCCAGAAGATCTTGAGTGAGTCCCACACGTTGGATACCAAGATAGTTACCTTTTTTTTTTTTTTTAGATTTATTTACTATTATATTTATATGAGTTCACTGTAGCTGTTTTGTTTTGATTTGATTTTTACTGTGTTCTGGAGCTACCCTTTGGTGAGAACATATATAATCTATTTTTTCATTTGTTAATCCTGAGAGTCACAAGAGAAACACCAGTTCCACAATTTTGAGCCAAATTTGAAGCAAGCTTTAATTAAACACTGACCAGGATGGGCTTTGGTCAGGAATTCCCAGCTGAGTGGTCCTGAGACACATGTTGCAAAAACCTTTAAGGACAAACCGAGAAGGTCACAGTATTTTCCCATGTGGCTTTGTTATTTTCTAAGAACTACAACTTCTAGCATCCCAGGTCCTTGGACAGGTGAAGCCGAGAAGTTAACTTTTGGGTCTTACACATTTCCCAGGAGGCCACAGTTAAAAGATTGGATTTTTAGGGAGATTTGGTTTCTCCCTCCATCCCCATACCACTGTTTTAGTTTTTTGTTTTGTTTTGAGACAGGGTTTCTCTAGGTAGCCCTGGCTCCCCTGGAATTCGATCTGTAGACCAGGCTGGCCTTGAACTCAGAGATTCACCTGCCTCTGCCACCATGCTGCTAACTTTGCATTGGGAGTCGTTCTTTAGGTTTTCCTTTAAAAGTTCTCATGAGTCAGCCCAACCCAGGCCAGTGTCAAACAAGTAGAGGGGTTGCTGAGCCCTCTCATGTCCCACACTGTCCTCTCTTGGCTACACAGCCTCCTGCCAGATATTTAGCCCCTTTGCCCTCCGTCTTCCGCCCCGAGAGGGACAGGCACCCCTGTACATGCCACCTGGATAGAAGTAGGTGACCATTTTCAGAAGCATGAATGTCACTTAAGTCCAGTGACTTCTGGGTAATATCCGTAGTAGAAGCCCAGAGAGACCCACAGTGGACATGCTCCCCATAATGGTCCCTCACCAAGGTCTGTCCTCTCTCTGTCCACTCAGCACATCCCCCCAGGGACAGTGCTCAGAGCCTTCACGTGCTGCGTACCCAAGCTCTGCACAGGCAGTTTAGCTTCTTCATGTCATTTCAACTCTTCAGGACATGGGGTCATAGACTGATGGAGTGAGGGATACATGGGAGATGCTTGGCTTTAAGAGCAGAACCGGGGGTTGGGGATTTAGGTCAGTGGTAGAGCGCTTGCCTAGCAAATGCAAGGCCCTGGGTTCGGTCCCCAGCTCCGAAAAAAAGAAAAAAAAAAAAAAAAAAAAAAAGACGAGCAGAACCAGAGTCAGAACATTGGTCTGCACACTCCCAGCCCAGCTCTGTCACCCCTCACAGAAGGTGACTTTCACAAGTGGGATATCTTCTTCCACTGTGTGGGTCCTCGTCTTCAGGCCTTATCCACTGAGCCATCTTGCCACTCTTGACAATAAACACTTTGTCTAGACAGGTATGAGGGGGTATGCTCTCATCCCCCTTCCTCAGAAGAGGATGCCTTGCAGACCTCAAGGTGGAAGCAGAGGTCAGGGGGAGCTGGTCTTTTATTAATTGACTGTTAAACATTTTTTGTTTTGTTGAGACACAGCGTAGGGCCAGGAGGCTGACCTAGGCTTCTCACCTTGTTAGGGACTTGTCATCAGTGACAACATGGCCTCAGGTTTCTGAAGGTTTGAAAACCAAATGAGGCTGGTGGCTGCGAATGTTTGATGGTAGAGAACAGATGGGCCTTCAGGGCTGGCCAGAGCCCGGCAACCCAAGCCAAGACTCTAGGGAGGTCGAAGAGAACACTCTCTTCCCTGCCTCCCACTATGGGGAAGTTGGGTGTGGACCTTCGGGAAAGCCTTCACTGCAAGGCGGGCACAGGCTTCACAGAGCCACTGATGCGTTGAGCTTAGCAGTGTTCATGAGGTTGACAGCAGGCAGGTCAGTCAGTTTGGCTTCTTCCCAAAAAGGTGAGGGCTCAGTGGAGCCCAGGATGTGGGCAGAGGAGGACTGTGCCCTTGATGACCTGAGCAAAAGGCATCATTGTGTAAGGATCTCTCCAAGAACTGTGTGTGAAAGAGGCCTTGATGGGGCGCAGCATTCTACAAAAGTTCCTTGATGTTGAAACGAGAGCATAGGTCAGGGGAACTCGGGCCACCCATGGGCCTGGAGGGAGGTGTCTCACTGTCCACCGTGAATAAGAAAGCAATGTTAGGGATGCAGAGATGGTTCCCCCTGGACCAGGGGACACGTCAGCCCCTTCCCCTTCTCCTATCTGTTCTCCAGTGAGTCTTTTACGGCAGAGGTGGGATCTACTATTTACTTGTTTTTTGTTTGTTTTGGAGTCTCAACTAGATAGACCCAGTCAGCTAGAAACTCACTCAATGGTCTTAACCTCATGCTGTCCTTCCGCCTCAGCCTCCCAAGTGTTGGGATTCTAACATATGAGCCGCCATGCCTAGTTTAACGTTTTTGCTTGTTTCTTTTCTTTTATAATGCTGAGGTTCTAAGCCAGGCCCTTATCATAGTAGACAGCGTTTAGTGAATGCTGTTCCCAAGTTACACATTGCTTTCAGGATTAGTTTTCGTTTGGGACAATGTTTCTTAGATTGGTCTGGAACTCCTTGGGACTGGAGGGGCCCTTCTCCTGCACCTTCCCCAGCAGCTGGGATTTTTCTTCTGTTCTTCACGGAAAACACGATGACCAGTACCACCTCGGGACCTTTGTTTAAGCCAGATTCTTCAACAGTTACACTGCTGCCTCCTGGCCTTTCCTGAGTCAGTGCAAACCTTATTTACTTAAGAGACAGCCCCAGTCGGCTTTTCTAGGTTTGGGCATCAACCCATGTCAGCATCCTTCCTGTTTCCTGAGCTCGTTTCTTTTTAAAGATTTATCATCTACTGATGCCCACTACATGGCGGGGGTGAGGCAGTGGATCTCTGAATCTGAGAGCAGCCTGGTCTGTGTGGGTATTTTACTTGCTCCTGTGCCTATGCGCCATGAACATGCATTACCTCACAAGGCCAGAAGAGGGTGTCAGATCGCCTAAACTGGAGTTGCAGACTTCAGAGCTGCAGTGCTGGGAATCAAACCCTGATCCTCAGGAAGACAGCAAGGTTAGGTCCCAAACCCCTAGCCCCCAAAATGGCAGCACTCCTGCCGGTGTCCCCAAATGACAGTCTGGGCTCAGCTCAGGCGGACTCAGGGAAAAACGAAAGTTTGCCTGTGGATAAACAAAAGCTTACACTCAGCATTCTCAAGAAACCTATGCGGGTTGGGGATTTAGGTCAGTGGTAGAGCGCTTGCCTAGGAAGCTCAAGGCCCTGGGTTCGGTCCCCAGCTCCGGGGAAAAAAAGAACCAAAAAAAAAAAAGAAAAGAAACCTATGAAATGGGTTTCTCTCTGCCAGGAAGAGCCGTTTCCCTAATCTATCCCTGCCAAACGGGGCAAATGTGGCAACTAGTTCCCTATCAACTATAACTGTAGCACATATCGAAAGCCCTGGGCTCTTTCGGCCACCAATCTCCCTACCACCACTCTGAACTAACAGGCCGTTCTGGCTTGTATACCTCCCCCACAAGCTCTCCCCTCTTTCTATAACTGGCAATATTTCCCTACCTTGTTGACCCTTGAGAGCTAGTCTTGGCAGTTTGAATAAACCTTTCCTTTCCAACCACAGGAGTGGTCTAATTCAGCTGCTTCACTGCGACTTCCGGTGCAAGCCACAAGTGCTCCCAAGTGCTGAGCCATCTCTTTAGCCCCTCTTCCCCCCCCCCAACCTCCCACCAAATCAGGGTGTTTACTTGTCACTTTGCCTCTTTTTTTTTTTTTTTTTTTTTTTTTTTTTAAATCAAGGTTGTATTGTGTACCCTGGCTGGCCTGGAACTCAGTGTAGACCAGGCTGGTCCTTCTGCAGTACTGGAATTGAAGGCAAATTACCTTGTATTTTAAACTAATTTACAGCTTAATCTTCATTATCAGGAGCTGTTCACCAGACTTTGCCCTTGTTTAACATTTCTCAAACCTTTGAACAGGTTTGGCTAACATTGCACTCAGCAACTACCTGGTGAGTCCACACAGGACCAACTGGACCGACTGACTCTCAGTTCTCGCCAAGCCCTGTTGCTCCCTGGGGCTGGCTCCGGCCGCTCCGGGCGGCTCTGGGCGGCTCCGGGCGGCTCCAGGGGGCTCCAGGCGGCTCCATGGAACCCCTGGCTCAATCTGCAGAGGTCAGGCCTTTCCCGCTACATGGAGTCTGGCCTCATTTTCCCACCACGCTCAGCCACTCCCTCCCCAATCAGCATCTAACAAAAACTCTTTTGTGATTTTATGCCTGGGGGATTTGTCTGAGTCAACCGCTGAAGCGATTCCCGCAGAGCTGAGTCCAAAGGTCTGCTCAAGGTTTCCTTCTCCTAGTCCAGAACCCCGCCCTGAGGCCCCGCCCTGCCCCGAAGCTCCGCCCTGCTCTGGTTCGCCCTGAAGCCCTGGAGCTGGACCTCTACTGCCCCTTCACGGTGGGATCACTGGGGTCTAGGGAATTAGAGGATCACATAAGACCAAATGAGTAAATCTAAGGCTGGGAACTGTGAGTTTGGGAAGACTGGGGGATCAGGAAGGAAGGATCGTGAAACTAGGAGGAGGCTGCCGGCCCTGGGAGATGGCACGCAATCTCCTGAAGTACCCCTGCTACGGTGGTGCTTCGCCTGTAAAACAAGATTCCTACAAGGTTATGGACAACCTTTTGGTCTTATGGGCACAGTAGAAAGGATACTTTGTTTTGGAAAATAACTTCCTTACTGCCAAGCCTCTCATCCCAACCTATCTCCCTCTACTCTCTGAAGACCTGTCAATTTCCCATGGGGGAGAGGCTGCCTCTTGCTAAGTGCACTTATAAATATAGTGTGTCTTAGCTGTTGAAAGACAGGCTCCCGTCTTTTCTGCCTCCTGTTCCTTTAAGCTGCCTTAGAAATATAACAGTTTCAGTAAGTCTGACTTCTCTGTAGACTTGACAGGTTCGCGGGCTGCAGGTTGCTGAACACAGTTGTAATAATTTTTATGACTGCATTTGCACATTCAAGCTTTTTGTTTACTGACATATGCTAATTACCTGTAACAACAGACTTCATCACACTATTTTCATACACAAAATCAAATGCAGTTGATCATTTTCACCCCAATACATCCTTGTCCTAATTTACTCCCTGTTCCTGTGAATAAAGACTATGATCAAAGCAACTTGGAGAGGAAAAGGTTTGCATCTTACAGGCAGCAGTCCATCACTGATGACCCTCAGAGCAAAGTCAAGGAAGGAACCTGGAGGCAGGACATGAGGCAGAGGTCAGGAAGGAACACCTGCTACTCGTAGCTTAAGATGGCCCTGAGTTGGGAGCTGGACAGCTACAGTGTACTCAAATAAATAAAAAATATTAAAAAAAAAAAAAGATGGCCTTGAGTTACAGCTCCTCCCACCTGCATTTCTTAAATCTTGGGGTTACAGTTGCCACTGTGGGGGTGTGACAGACAGCCCTAACCCAAAGGCACTGTGGTTTCCCCCGCTCAGAAGTGAACTACTTGGGGCTGGGGATTTAGCTCAGTGGTTAGAGTGCTTACCTAGGAAGCGCAAGGCCCTGGGTTCGGTCCCCAGCTCTGAAAAAAAGAACCAAAAAAAAAAAAAAAAAAAAAAAAGAAGTGAACTACTCTGTCCTAGTCAGACCTGACTAATAACTGAGACACATCCCTGTGGTGACTGAAGAAACTTAATACGGAGCCAGGCACACCCCAAGGGCTCTAGGGGCCAAAAGGTTGTACCTGGGAGATGCAGTAGGGGGACAATAGAGTGGGTGAGGGGCTAGGCTATAGGAAGTGCAAATACACAGAAAACATTAAAAATATTACAGTTGTGTGCCCGGGCAAGCCTAGTGGCCTGCAGGTGAGATTACAATAGTATATTAACAGCTTCCTTTTAAAAAGATTTTAAGATTTATTTTATGTATATGAGTACACTGTCACTGTCTTCAGACACACCAGAAGAGGGCACCAGATCCCATTACAGATGGTTGTGAGTCACCATGTGGTTGCTGGGAATTGAACTCAGGACCTCTGGAAGAGCAGTCAGTGCTCTTAACTGCTGAGCTGTCTCTCCAGCCTCTGGTGCTTCTTTACAATAAGTTTCTGTCTGGTCATAGAGGAAGCAGACAAAAAAGTCATTAAATGAAGGAGGAGAGGTAGATATAGGAGGGATGGGAATATTAATTGGCCCCTGACAGCCTGCTATAGAAAAATTTCTAGATCCCACTTGAAGGGGCTGTTTGTTATAAGTGAGGGTTTCTCGAACCTCGAGTCTCCATATTTACATGTTACCCTGGAGAGAAGCAAACAAGAGGACAGAGAGGAGACACCCAGGTCCACTCCAGGAAAGTCGAGCATGGCAGCCGGAGTGAGGCTCACTCTTCTGGGACTGGGGACAAGGTGGTTGGTCTTGGCTTCCTCTGAAACTTAACGGAGCAGGGTCCTGGTCAAGCTGATATGTATGAAGACATGGAAGGCATATCTGGAGTCTGTGTAGATGTTTAAGAATTGTCCTAGTGCTAATTGGAAAGCATGGGTGAGAGCTTTTAGTTCAGCCTGCTGATTAGTGGTGTGGGCAGGGAGGGCCTGTCACCTCTGTAACTGACACTGTGTCATAGCCAGCTTTTTGGAATTCCTCATGTACTAAGGAACTGTGGTCTGTGTACCAGGTATAGATGGCCTGAGGCAATGTGCCCTCCCATATGTGTGAGGGGTGAGGCAGTCGTTCCTCTAAGCTTTCAATGCAAGAAAGAGATGGGGAGTGGTCTGTGTTTGGTCAGGAGGAAGATTTGAGATATTAAGAGGTGGGCATGATTGGAAAGTAAGTACAGAGTCTTCTACTAGTCCCACCCAGAGAGAAAGAACCCCAGAGGGAGGAAGAGTTTGTAAATCTTTGAATGTTAGGAGGTGGGACAGGTTGTGGAAGATTTTTGGGAGCTGACCCAAAAGTCAATTTTTTTGAATTTGTGAATGAGGCAGGAGCTCAGCAGTGGCTAAAGCACACAGGCAGGGTGCCCATCCTTGGGTGGTCACACAGGCAGGGTGCCCGTTCCTGGGTGGTCACACAGGCAGGATGCCTGTCCCTGGGAGGTCAGGTCTAATTTCTTTGAGTGTAAGGCACGGTGCAAAGGAGGCTCCCAGTTGGTGGCCTAGGATCCTGAGGGCCATCCCCACCCTTTGTTACATAAAGGGGGAAGGGCTGGGTTAGGTCTAGGAGGTATAAGGCTGGGCCTGAAGGATTAGGTGCTTTGTATCCAAGGTGCTTTGGAGGTTGGAGTGATCGTTAGTCCCATGTAGGTGACCTGAGGTGTGGACAGTGAGACGTTAGATGCTGAGACTCTGTAGCCGGAGCTGGACAAGAAGTTCAGAAGAGCAGAGGTGCTAGTTTGACTAATTTGTGGGGATGGACTGCAGAGGAGAATTTATCTATGTCCTGTATGGTGCAGATTTTTGGGGAGAGGTAAAGAGAGTAGATCAGAGGCCAGGACCTGGCTAAATAGGTGTGGTCTGTCCCAGAACCCCTAGGGTAGTCCAGTCTAGGTGAGCTGGGCAGAGGGGTGGGTGTCAGGAACGGTTGAGGTGAAAGCAAAAATGATTTTTGACTAGGTATCAAGGGGGATCAAAAAGAAAGTTTTGGGCTGGAGAGATGGCTCAGTGGTTAAGAGCACTGATCGCTCTTCCAGAGGTCCTGAGTTCAATTCCCAGCAACCACATGGTGGCTCACAACCATCTGTAATGGGATCCAATGACCTCTTCTGGTGTGTCTGAAGACAGCTACAGTGTACTCACATACATAAAATAAATAAATAAATCTTAAAAAAAAAAAAAGGCCAGCACTTCTGACTGTGGAGTGAGGGGTCCCTTTTCCAAGCACCTAAGCTTGGCTCTAATGTTGGGGAAACTCTGGGAAAAGTCATAGGCAGGGAGGGCCTGTCACCTCTGTAACTGACACTGTGTCATAGCCAGCTTTTTGGAATTCCTCATGTACTAAGGAACTGTGGTCTGTGTACCAGGTATAGATGGCCTGAGGCAATGTGCCCTCCCATATGTGTGAGGGGTGAGGCAGTCGTTCCTCTAAGCTTTCAATGCAAGAAAGAGATGGGGAGTGGTCTGTGTTTGGTCAGGAGGAAGATTTGAGATATTAAGAGGTGGGCATGATTGGAAAGTAAGTACAGAGTCTTCTACTAGTCCCACCCAGAGAGAAAGAACCCCAGAGGGAGGAAGAGTTTGTAAATCTTTGAATGTTAGGAGGTGGGACAGGTTGTGGAAGATTTTTGGGAGCTGACCCAAAAGTCAATTTTTTTGAATTTGTGAATGAGGCAGGAGCTCAGCAGTGGCTAAAGCACACAGGCAGGGTGCCCATCCTTGGGTGGTCACACAGGCAGGGTGCCCGTTCCTGGGTGGTCACACAGGCAGGATGCCTGTCCCTGGGAGGTCAGGTCTAATTTCTTTGAGTGTAAGGCACGGTGCAAAGGAGGCTCCCAGTTGGTGGCCTAGGATCCTGAGGGCCATCCCCACCCTTTGTTACATAAAGGGGGAAGGGCTGGGTTAGGTCTAGGAGGTATAAGGCTGGGCCTGAAGGATTAGGTGCTTTGTATCCAAGGTGCTTTGGAGGTTGGAGTGATCGTTAGTCCCATGTAGGTGACCTGAGGTGTGGACAGTGAGACGTTAGATGCTGAGACTCTGTAGCCGGAGCTGGACAAGAAGTTCAGAAGAGCAGAGGTGCTAGTTTGACTAATTTGTGGGGATGGACTGCAGAGGAGAATTTATCTATGTCCTGTATGGTGCAGATTTTTGGGGAGAGGTAAAGAGAGTAGATCAGAGGCCAGGACCTGGCTAAATAGGTGTGGTCTGTCCCAGAACCCCTAGGGTAGTCCAGTCTAGGTGAGCTGGGCAGAGGGGTGGGTGTCAGGAACGGTTGAGGTGAAAGCAAAAATGATTTTTGACTAGGTATCAAGGGGGATCAAAAAGAAAGTTTTGGGCTGGAGAGATGGCTCAGTGGTTAAGAGCACTGATCGCTCTTCCAGAGGTCCTGAGTTCAATTCCCAGCAACCACATGGTGGCTCACAACCATCTGTAATGGGATCCAATGACCTCTTCTGGTGTGTCTGAAGACAGCTACAGTGTACTCACATACATAAAATAAATAAATAAATCTTAAAAAAAAAAAAAGGCCAGCACTTCTGACTGTGGAGTGAGGGGTCCCTTTTCCAAGCACCTAAGCTTGGCTCTAATGTTGGGGAAACTCTGGGAAAAGTCATAGGTCATGAAGAGCTGTTTACCCTCTTGGTTTTTGGGGTATAGGTTGGTGTACTGTAAGAAGGCCTTTGTGAGGCCTTCTAGGAATTGAGACAGGTTTTCATGTTTGGCCTGGATGACCTTTTGGAGTTTCTCAAGATTTACTGATTTATGGGTAGCCTTAAGAAGACTGGCCAGGGGGTTGGGGATTTAGCTCATCGGTAGAGTGCTTGCCTAGTGAGCGCAAGGCCCTGGGTTCGGTCAGAGCTCTGGGGGGGTGGGGGGGGAGAAGAAGACTGGCCAGAGGGCAAGTTGTAAACTGAAGTCTAGCTAGAATGGCCCCAGGGTATTGTAGTTCTATTGGGGATCCTCATTAGGGACCTTTAACTTTAATTTTTTCAAATCCTATTTTAATGATGGTTCTTAAAAGCTTTAACCCACCCACCCCCCTTGTAGCCTACCACCCACCAGAGGTAGGGGGAAAGAAAGGATAGGGGGGAAGTGAACCTGTTTAGAAGGGTTCCTTGGAGCAACTCCCGTCTGTGTTGTTTGGAAGTCAGCATTCAGTTCACAGGTCGGCAGGCAGCAGCAGCTCCATAGCTCAGTCCACTCACAAACACCTCACGGATACACCAGCATCCAGTTCAGGAGAGTCAGGTTAGCAACAGCAGTGATAGGAGCTAGCAGAGACAGCCAGGCCTCAGCCTCTGCTCAAGTCAACAGGAGAGACCAGAAGGAACACCAGGAGAAAGGCTGTGCCTCTCTCAGGGCAGTGAAGATCAGCGAAGACTGGAGACCCACAAGCATGGCACAGCTAGCTGTACCAGCAAGCCAAGCTCTGTCTCCATCACTCCCTGGAGTCCTATGTATACCCTCCAAACACCACGTGTCCTCCACGTGCTGTACCTCAGCACAGGCATCCAATCAGCCAGAGTCCTTGGAAGCCACAACTTCAGCACACTAACACAAGTTTTCGTTGTGTTTCTCTCTATGGAGTCCTGACAAATGGAGCTCAACTATGCAATGTAAGGTGAACCAATACATGTGTGTCATTAGCAAAGAATCCTACATCACGTGTCCTTTCGCATGCTTGCTTTAACAGAATATCCTCTCTCCTGTGTCTGCTTCACGAGTCTACCTTAGCCTTTCATACCTGTATCCACTTTAACAAAACGCTCCTTCACGTGTTTGCTCCAGCAGGACACCATCCAACCGACCATAGGATGGTCACAGAGGTCACAGAGGTGAGACTACAGGGCTGGGTAGTACACTGGAATCTTTTAAGGAAAGTAGAGGAGTTAGAGGTATAGGACCCCGGTTCTTTCTTATTTGAGAGAGTTCACTTAATGAAAAGGGGACATGTAGCTTGACCAGGCCATCCATCCTTGTGACCTCCCAAAAAGGGAGAACTGGGGCTGGGTAAGGCTGGGTGGGGAGACACAGAGGGGTCCCACTGAAGAGTGGGAGAGAGCAGTGGGGGATTCAAGGCTGCTGGCGGGGTGGAAGTTGGTGTCACAGTGGAATGGTTAGAGTGGCCTGTGGCTGAGGAGGGAGAAGAGGAAGCTGAAGAAGCCAGCGGAGGAGAGGGAGCTGTGGGCTAGGGCCCTAAGGAGGGGGTTCATTAGCAAGATCAAGGGAAGTGGAGGTTTCCTCTGGGTGAGACTTCATAGCTAGAAGGAGCTGAGTGGGGAACAGGAAGAACAGAGGGAAGGCAAGAAGAGAAAGCTTGGCCATTGGGAACCCTTTTCATTTACCGGGTCGCTGGCAGAACTTATAAAGATCTCACACAATATTGGAATCTAATATTAGGCTACTTATCTAAGGGGTATTGAGGCCAAGCTCACCTGCAAAGGCCTGTACGTTTAGAAGCCTTTAAGTCAGGTACTAAGTTTAGGGGTCTGAGGTTCTCCAAAAGACATCTCTAAAACAGGGGATCTTGTACGGTCGAAGGCTGACAAAGCCGTTTCCATGGGTGGGGAGAAGAGTCAGGCCTGAGCCTGGGTGTCCCAAAGACAGGAAGGACTGAATTGAGAAGGCACAAGCTATCCAGTGTGTCATCACAGTGCTGGGCAGTGGCTAGGGCTAAAAGTCCAAACGGATGCGGTCTAGAATTTACTAGAGAGAGAGAGAAACCCCATCTGAAAAAACTGAAGCCTCACCGAAAGGAAAAGGTCAGTTCTGTGAAAAGGGCCAACCTTAAAAACTGTGGCTTGGGGAACATCCATTTCCGGGAATACCAGAGAGATGCCAGACATTCGACGGTTACTCCCTCCCATCCAGGAACGTGTTTATGCCAACGTCACTGTTGCATGAAGCGAGGGTGGAGGGGCAAAGATGGCGGGAGAAAAGAGACTGGCGTTTTAAAAGGGGATGCGGCGCATGCGCAGGGGGAAGACATGCCATTCGAGAGAGCGTGGGAATGTGTCACTCTCTGCAGCTAGTGATGGATGATATATCCTACTGTCACTTGGTCCCTGGGCAGGCTGTGGAGATGCCCAACTGTTCACACAATCAAAAGCATGTTTGTTGAAAGATTGGGAAATGAGGCTTAGAATAATCAAAACCCAGCAACAATAATAATTATGAAAATTTAAATATTTACTTAGGTATTTTATGTTTTGTCTGCATGTACATCAGCACACCAGAGCAGTATGTCAGATCCCATGGGACTAAACTGTTGGGAGTCATTATGTGGTTGCTGGGAATTGAACTCAGGACCTCTGGAAGAACAGCCAGTGCTCTTTACCACTGAGCCATCTCTTCAGCCCCAATAATGAGAAGTATTAACCAACTAAAGATATGTGATGGGTGAGTGTGATTGCAAATCAAGACCCCGTCTTTCTTTTTCTTCTGTCTCTCTTTTTTTCTTTTTCTTTTTCTTCTTTTCTTTTTCTTCTTTTTTTTCTTTTTTCTTTTTTTCGGAGCTGGGGACTGAACCCAGGGCCTTGCGCTTGCTAGGCAAGCGCTCTACCACTGAGCGAAATCCCCAACCCCTTTCTTCTGTCTCTTAAGAGGAAAACCCCTCTTTGTGCATGATTTGCTGATCCTGGTTCCTTGCTGGTATTCATAGCGCCTTGCACAGCTTAAGCGTTACATGTTATCAGCTCGTTTAACTGTTATAACCCTCTCAAGAACATAAACACCCAAGTAATTTCCTCAAGGTGGCACAGCCCAACCTCAGGGTCTGAAGTTTTCCTCTCTGCCTGTGTCACACTCTGGCTTATGGACAAGCAAGGACGTTTTTGCCCATCAGACACATATCCAGTGAGTCTAACCTCAAGTTAGTGGGCCCATATTCCTGGATCACAGACCACTCAGATCACATACATACATACATACATACATACATACATACACACAAACACATATACACACATAGATACATACATACACACATAGATACACACATACATTCATACATACACATATATACACACATACATGCATACGTGTATACATACATACATACACACATACACATATACACATACATGCACATACATATATACATACACATACATACAGACATATACACACATACACACATATACTCATACACACAAATACACATATACACATAGACATACACATACACACATACATATGCACATATACATATATACATACATACATAAACACATACACACATACATATACATATTTATATAGACACATACATTAATACACATATACACACATACACACATACACACTTTTTACTTTCTAGGAAATTCACACACTCCCTTCACGCTGTTGTCTAATCCTAACTACCGGCAACCCATCAGTAACAGAGCAGTTCTAGGACGGGTGCTGAAACCCAGGAACAGTCCTCAGTCTGGAACCAAAAGACAGCGCTCTGAGAGGGTTCACTTACTGCACCTCTTCCTTGTGCTTCATCTAAGAACACAAAGCAGACAGCTCGTGAGCCCTTGTTTTGGGATTGCTCTAATCCCCCAGCCTCTCTCCCGTGCCCAGTGAACTGTGGGGAAAGACTCATAATTCTGCCGGCTTCTGCCAATGCACATTTATTCTCCCAGACCCTGCGCAGTCTGTAGAACAGCTCTTCCTGAACCAGAGAAAGCACACACCCAGTTCCCACCACAGCTAGCTCAAAGCCCTTCTAAACGGTGAATTGAGCTTTAAAATTTCCACTTCATCGAAGAGGCATTACCCTCAGTATTTTGTCAGGTTCCCTTCCCTACCTGCTTTTTTGTTTGTTTGTTGAGAGAAGGTCTCATGTAGCCTAAGGTAGTTTTAAAGACCACTGTAGATTGAACTTCCGATCCTCCTTGCCTTTGGTTCCTGCGTTCTGGGATTACTATTTGTGCCAACACACCTGCTTGCTTTCACTCTTAATGCTTCTGAAAGGGTTTCACTTGTAGGGCAGACGGCCTCCAACTGTTAGTCCTCTGGCTCCCGCTTCTCAAATGTGGGGATTACAGAATGTGCACCTCCATGCCCACTTATCGATCACCTCTTGATTCAGGAGCCTGACGCTGGGAGAGGTGTTAGGATATTACACTTCTCTTGATGCAGGGGAGACAAGAGATGGCTCAGCGGTTAAGAGCACTGAGTGCTCTTCCAGAGGCCCAGAGTTCCATTCCCAGCATCCACATGGTGGCTCACAACCATCTGTAATGGGATCTGATGCCCTCTTCTGGTGTGTCTGAAGAGAGTGACAGTGTATTCAAAGTAAATAAATAAATCTTAAAAAAAGAAAAGGAAAGAAAGAACGAAAGAAGGTCCGCTTGGAATCTATCAGGATGAAGGTCAGTTAGAGCCATTAAAAAATAATTGATGTTCTATACGATTTACTAATACATTCACTTAGGAGATACAAATGATATGAAGTAGAATTTCGCTAAAGGAAGGCTGTTTCCCTGGTGACTAGTGATAAGTAGTGACTGGGCAGGCTGATTAGAAAGTGTGTATTTTAAAAACATTGTGCTATGAGTGAAGTTTAGGGTTGCTGAGAAAGTTTCCGCTAATGTTTATGCACCACTGATAAATGGTGATTGACCTCCAATTAGGCTCCATTCCCATAACAACAAGAGGACCCTGACTTACGACTGACCATTAGCCCCATTCTATCAAAGACCATGCCTCTGCAGGAGAGCTCACGAGGCACTGCAAGGTCCTGGCTGTCATTGAGCCCACTCTGCTCTTATCAGGGAAGCACGATTCTAACTGGGCAAAATGGATTTGGGATTGGATTTGAACCACAATTCAAGAAGAACAACACTGCTGAACTCAATAATCCTGGCAATGTCTTTGCTGTGTAAGTTTCTCCTACCTAACCACGTGCATAGACTTACAGTCTCTTCTGTAAATTGTTCAAAGTGCAACCTGGGGCCAGGACCTGAGAGGTTTAAGGACAACAGCATCCGTGAAATGCGTAGGCTTATGGTGTATAGAAGGCAGTGAAACTTCTATTCTTGGTCAGCTCCCCTTTGAGCGCTAGCCAGAGCGAGCAGTGGAGTCTCTTCCTTTATTTAATCTTTAGGCGGACTGAGTCCTTCCTCTCCGGGAAGGCAGATCACTCCTACAGCCAGAGCCAGAGAGGAAGATGGTTATTCAACAGTTACAGTTATGATGTGGGGAAATTGAGAGGACTCTAGAATACTCTGACCTGAAGGCTTTGAGGATGTCTCCTTTGAGAAAATGACATTTAAATGGACTCTTGAGAGATATGACAGTCAGGAATGCCTTGAGCTCCTCCCAGGATGCTTGTGTTTCCCATAGGGTGAAGGAGGCTCTGAGGATTCCTACCATTTCTGGAGCACATGGAGCAAAGGGTTCCAACATACTCATGTGAACTCAAGGATGTCCAGGGCCAGGTCTGAGAACCCTGGAGGTGGACGGAGAAAGACTGCCATAGGCTGTCCTCTGACTTCCACATGTGGAGAGGTGCACGCATGCATACACACGCACACACACGTGCACACACACACACGTGCACACACAAATAAATACATAACTAATGATGTAATAAAGATATCCACAACCACCAATTGACAACTGCAATTTTCTTGCTTTTCTCCTCAGTCAAAAGAAGGTCGAATGGGAAGTCCTTATGAAAAACAAGTTCTCCAAGCAAATCCAGCCCCTGAACAGCCTTCTTTCACAGGGGCATGGAAAGCCATCCTCTCGGGTCTTCGGAGATACACACGGGTCACACACCCCCTTTTGTCTTAGTTTGCTGTGATAAACACCATGACTGAGTGCAAACTTAGGGAGGAAAGGGTTTGTTCTGCTTATTACTTCTGTATTTCCACTTAACAGTTAATCATCAAAAACAGTTAATCATCAAAAGCAGGAATGACTGGAACACGGAGAGAGGAGCTGATGCAGATGCCATGGAGGCGTGCTGCTTACCGGCTTGCTCCTCATGACTTGCTCAGCAGGCTTTTTTTTTTTTTTTTTCTTTTTTTTTTTGGAGCTGGGGACCAAACCCAGGGCCTTGCGCTTGCTAGGCAAGTGCTCTACCACTGAGCTAAATCCCCAACCCTGGCTTTTTTTTTTTTTTTAAAGATTCATTTACTTATTATATGAATACACACTGTAGCTGTCTTCAGACACACCAGAAGAGGGCATCAGATCCCATTACAGAAAATGCCCTCCAATCTCATGGACAGAGAGTCTCACTGTATAGTCCTGGCTGACCTGGAACTCAATGTGTAGACCAGATTCTCACTGGACTCACAGAGGCCTACCTCCATCTCTGCCCTCTGAATGCTGGGGTTAAAGTGTGCATCACCACGGCTTGGATGAAAAATAAATTAAAAAGAATCAGATGAGGAAAAGCACAGCCAAAGGCATCTGGAAGAGTCCAGAGCAGAGAGAGTAGTAAACTGAACATGGCCAGCAGACTGGATTTGGCCATGAGAGGAGAGAGAGAGGGAGACAAAGAGAGTGTAGGCAACAAAGATCAAGAGGGAGCGGGTCAAGGGAGAGAGACGAAGAGCATACAAGCCACAAGAGCAGGATTCTAAGGGGAGGACCGGGGGAGGGAAGCCATGAACTGGCTGGGAAAGGTTATGGTCGGGGCAGGGTGAGAAGAGCCATGAATGTTTGCTTTTGCTTTTTATTTTTTAAGATTTATTTTTTAAGTTATATGAGTTACTTTTTTTTCATTTTGAAAATGCACTGTTTATTGAGAAAGTTATAAAAGTACTTTGCAATGTAGCACACATGTTTCTGATTGGCTGTGTCAAAGGGTATCGTCTCTGGGGACAAGTGCTTGTTGTGTTTTCTGTAAACATTGTTTGGGTCAAAATCTGTTGGTCTTGACTCACTGGTACATTGCGCTACTCCAGGAGAAGTTATGTGTTTATGTCTGTGTGTGGGTGCGTGCACACGAGGGCATGGACCAGCAGATGCAGAAGTGTCTGGATCTCCTTGGAGCTGGAGTTGTGAGCCATCTGATGTGGGTGCTGGGAACTGACTTGGGTCCTCTGGAGAGCAGTACATGGGTTTTTACCATTACCATGGGTATTTGTGATACAGAATGAGCCTCCAGGAGAGCATGGGCTTTGCTATGCTAATAGGCACCACGGAGAGCCCCATCACACACACACACACACACACACACACACACACACGCACGCACGCACGCACGCACGCACGCACGCACGCACACACACTATATATATATACATATATATATGTATATATGTATATATATATAAAATTAAAAATAAAGATTCACGCAGGCCATGGCAAGTGCTTTTGATATCACGGCACTCAGGAGGCAGAGGCAGCCAGATCTCTGAGTTCCGAGTCAACAAGGGCTACATAGTGAGTAACCATCTGAAAAATAAATAAGTAAATAAGTAAATAAACATAACAAAAAGGCTCAACTAGGGGCTGGTTATAGCTTATCATGTAAGCATGGGGTCATAAACCACATCTTCAACATCTATGTCAAAAGCTTGAGGTGACCCACTCTGGTAATTTCACTATAGAGTCTCCAAGATTCCACTGGCCTAGCCAAATTACTGAGCCCCAGGTCAGGGAGAAAGTCTGTTTCAGAAACAAAAGAATAGCTATGGGGTCCCCTCCCCCCACTTTAATCCCAGCACTTGGAAAGAAGAGGCAGGCAGATCTCTGTGAGTTCAAGGCCAGCTTGGTCTACAGAGTGAGTTCCAGGGACAGCTAGGACCACACAGAGAAACCCTGTCTCAAAAAATAAAACTACAACAACGTAAACAAAAGAAGAGGAGGAAGGGGAGGAGGAGGAGGAAGGGAAGGAGGAGGAGAAAAAGATGGTGGTGACGGATCTCTTCAACTTAAGAGTCACAGTGGTTATGAGCAGCCATGTGAGTGTTGGGAACCAACCTGGGGTTCTCTGCAAGAGCAGCAAATATTCATCTGTTGCCTCATCTCTCTGGACCCTTGTCTCCTTTTTTGATACAACATCTTGTGTCCCAGGGAACTCCTCGAACCTCTGGTCCTCCTGCCCCCACTTCTCTGGCAGTGTGGAGGAGTGACCCGGCCTGCCTGTGCCAGGTGAGCACTCTTTAACTGAGGAGATTTTAGGACAGATTTTCAGCTCAAGTGTTCAGAGGAAGGGCCACACTCCAGAAGGAAGCAAGCTTGTCTGTGAAGACTCAGGTTTGTGTCTTCACAACAGTTGGAGACACCATTCTGAGAGGTCTGAAGAGGATCTTCAAAGAGTTGGTAGGGACTTAGGGGAGGTCCCAGGTTCTCCAGGAACACAGTTGATAATGTAGAATGTAGATATCAGGGCACAGGAAGTTGGGGTGTTTCTGCTGTAAACAAACAACAATCTTGTTCGTGGTATTTCCAGGAAATGCCCAGGAGAGAAGGCCCTCTGTCTCCCTTAAGTTCGCTTTTGGTTTTTAAGTCACAACAACATAAAGACATAGAGGTAGCTAAGACATCCTGCTGACAAATTCCCCTTTCTCCCTTGACTCAGTGCTGAGAGGGGATGCCTGGGAGACCCATGCTCCGAGTGGATGCTAAATCCTACCTGCTAGGCTTAAATCAACACAGAAAACTCAGGCCTGAACTTGATGTAAGGTGGTTACGCATGGCCAATACCCTCAGTGATTTGGCAAAGTAGAAAAAAGTTCTCTTTAAAAGGGTGTGGTGCACAGCCTGTAAGCTGGCAGCTGGGCCAGGGCGCTCAGTCAGTGGTTTGAAGCTTAGGTGCAAGACACAGCCAGAGGCTGTCTCAAAATAGATAGATAGATAGATAGATAGATAGATAGATAGATAGATAGATAGATAGATAGATTGATTGATCAGATCAAAAAAAGAGTTCTCTTGGGGCTGGAGAGATGGCTCAACGGTTTAGAACACTGACTCCTCTTCCAGAGGACCTGAGTTCAATTCCTAGCAACCACATGGTGGCTCACAACCATCTGTAATGGGGTCTGATGCCCTCTTCTGGTGTGTCTGAAGACAGCTACAGTGTACTCACATACAATAAACAAATAAACAAATAAATAAATCTTTTTTTTAAAAGAAGGTGCATAGGAGATGACGGATGTGGTGTTGCATTGCCCACAGTTCCAACACTAGGAGAGCAAGAGGAAGGCTCCTGAATTCCAGATCATCCCATGGCACAGTCATAACAAGGCAGGCCAGCCAGGGCTACATACAAAACAAATTAACAAACCCAAACTAACACTCAGAAAAGAATAGCAGTTATAATAGATCGTAGAGCAGACTCGCAAGGTCTCCAGATGCTATGATGGACAGCATGGCTTACAGAGCAATTGAATAGTCAGGAGCAAAAGCCGGGATTAGCTACCTGATTGAGAATTAAAAATTCTAAGAAAACGATAAAGCAGTGTCTGTGGTGGTCAGAAGAGGGCGTCAGATCCCCTGGAACTAGAGACCATTGTGAGCCTCTGTAGGAGATTTTGGAAAAACTCCAAGGGACAGTTGGAGGTCACTACCATTTATTAGTGATAGAGTGATCTTTCTGCACACCGGGCCCTTCCTGTCGGCTGCAGCCTTTTATTTCCGTTTAAAGTTAGACATACAGACTTGAACAGGCTGTGGTTGTACCATGCAATCTTTTCTGATACCCCTGGGGGACGGCCTTCAACATTCATATAAGAAGCAGAAAGGTGCAACTTGATGGAACTTAGAATCTAGCAGATATATAATTATAAACGAGAAACTCTGTCTCAAAAACAAAACACATATATCAAACAATGTCTTTTGTAACAGGGACTTATATAGCTTAAGCTCTCTTGAAACTCAATATATGGACCACACTAACTTGGAATTTTTGATTCTCCTGCCTCGGCTGTCTAAGTGCTGGACTTATAGGCATGGGTCATGCTTAAGCAAGTAAGTTTTTAAAAATATATATATATATAGTTTTTTAAAGATATATATATATATATGTGTATATATATATATACATATATATTTAGACATACTAGAAGAGGACATCAGTTCCCCTTATAGATGGTTGTGAGCCACCATGTGGTTGCTGGGAATTGAACTCAGGACCTCTGGAAGAGCAGTCAGTGCTCTTAACCGCTGAGTCATCTCTCCAGTCCTGAAATAGGTTTTTAAAAAAAACAGTAATTATGGGGGTTGGGGATTTAGCTCAGTGGTAGAACGCTTACCTAGGAAGCGCAAGGCCCTGGGTTCGGTCCCCAGCTCCGAAAAAAAGAACCAAAAAAAAAAACAAAACAGTAATTATATTAAAAGCTATGAAATATAGCTTGTTTGTCACTCCCCACCCACAACCCTGCACCCGTGTGTGTGTGTGTGTGTGTGTGTGTGTGTGTGTGTGTCTAGTTTTTTTGGCTGGTTGGTTGGTTTGGTTTTTGTGTTCAATCTGACACAAGCCAGGGTCACCTAGGAAGAGGGAATTTCAACAAAGAAAATGTCTCTGTCAGCTTGACCTTCTGGCAAGTGTGTGGCCATTTTCTTGGTTAGTGATGCACTGGGAGGGTCCATCTCACCGTGGGCAGTGCCAGCTGTGGGCAGGTGGCCCTGGCTGTGTAAGAAAGCAAAGAGAGCAAGCATCTTCCTCCCATGGTTTCTGTTCCCGTTCCTGCCCATAATTCCCTTCACCATGGGCCTTTTAGGCTGAAACAAGTCCTCCCCTCCCAAGGTTGCTTAGGCATGCGGTTATCACAGCGACAGGGCAGTTATCACACCCAGGGGATCGGTTCATTTTTTATTTTTGAGACAGGGTCCTGCTAAGTTGCTCCTGGAGCTCCTCTGTGGTCCAGGGGTGTTTTGGATTTGTGATCCTCCTGCCTCAGCTCTCTGATCCCCTGTTACAGTCAATGATCTTAGCCTGGACGTGGTCACATCACAGGTAAGCTCTAGAATGTGTTGTTGTCATTGTGGTGGTGGCTGTTTTGCTTTTTTTTTTTTGAAACAGGGTTGCTCTGTGTCCTGGCACTCTCTTTAGAGGACCAGCCTGGTCTCAAACCTCACAGAATTCTGACTGCCTCTGTCTCCTGAGTGCTGGGATCAAAGGTGTGTGTCAGCACACCAGACAAGCTCATTGTTTTTTCCTCATTCTTTAAAAACTAGCTTTTGAAGATGTACGTATTGAATGTTGAGCACATTGCTGCTCCCCTCTGCCTGCTACCTGTGAAACGGATTGCAGAGTCCTCAGCTACCGCTCCAGCATGGCGCCTGTCTGCTCCCCACCACGAAGGTCATGCACTCACCCTCTGAAACTTAAGTAAGCTCCCAACAAACACTTTCTTTAATAAAATGCTGCCTTAGCCATGGTGTCTCTCCACAGCATCAGAACAGTGACTAAGACATTAACGACACAGTCATCTCCTACTGCACCTACTTTCCTGAGAATCTCATTCTTCTTTATGGTTGAAGGAATCCATGCTGGAGCTGGGAAATGGCTCAGTTGGTAACGTGCCTGATGCTTAGAACTGACTTCGAATCTCTAGTGCGTGCGTGCGTGCGTGCGTGCGTGCGTGCGTGCGTGCGTGTGTGTGTGTGTGTGTATGTGTGTATGTGTGTATGTGTGCATGTGTGTGTGCATATGTGTGTATGTGTGTGTATGTGTATGTGTGTATATGTGTGTATGTGTGTGTGCATGTGTATGTGTGTGTGCATGTGTGTGCATGTGTGTATGTGTGTGTGCATGTGTGTGTATGTGTGTATGTATATGTGTGTGTGCGTGTGTGTGTATACATGTGTATCTATATATGTATGTATAGTATATGTATGCATGTGTATATGTATGTATAGTATATGTATGAATGTGTATATGTCAGGCCTGGTGGTTTGTGCCTGTAATCTCAGGTTTAGATAGGCAGAGACAGGACATGAGGTCACTGGAGCTCCCTGGACAGGCAGCCTGGGTAAATCTGTGAACTCCAGGCTCAGCGAGAGGCCATGACTCAAAATATTGAGCATTGGGGCAGACGACTGACGCTAACCTTTGGCTTCCGTGTGCTTGAGCACACATGTGGCCCTCACATGAACATAGGCACCTACACACACCATATCTCCTTCTCACTCCTCTGCTGTTGGATACTTAGCTGTTTCAGGCACTATTGCAACAGACACTAAAGAATGAGTGTGTCTGTGACTTGTGTAAATGCCCATGAGTGAGACAGGGAGAGGGAAGTCATGTCCGGTTTTCTGAGAAACCTCCATCCTGACATCCACAGGGACTGGACTACTTCACATCTCCACCACCGTGTATAAGGTTCCTTCCTCTCCACATCCTTGTCAGCACTGGCGGCTGTTTGTTTTCTCAATGACTGCATTCTGATGAGGGTGAGATGGAATCCTAGCATGGTCTGACTTGTAGTCCTCTGACAGCCGGAGAGGTCAAGCGTTTTCTGTATTCTTGGGCATTTGTATTCCGTCTTTTGAGAATGGTCTGCTCATCTCATAAGCCCATTCCTTGGACGGGTTGGTTGCTTGTTTAGTTTCTTGAGTTCTTCATGTATTTATCCCAGGTATTAATCCACTGTCAGAGGTATAACTAGAGTAATTTCTCCCTTCTGCAGGCTGTCTTTACTTAACTGTTTCCTTGGCTCCTCAAAAGCCCTTAAATTCCATGAGGTTCCCTTATCGATTGTCGACTTGTTTCCTAAGTAACCAAATTTGGATTTCTTCTCTTTCTTTCTTTTGAGACAAGATTTTTCTGTGTAGCCCTGGCTGTCTTGGAACTCACTCTGTAGACCAGGCTGGCCTCAAACTCACAGAGATCTGCCTGCCTCTGCCTTCCAAGTGCTGGGACTAAAGGCATGAGTCATGACCAACCTGACCTGAAAGGGCACCAGACCATATGTATGTATGTATGTATGTATGTATGTATGTATGTATGTATGTGGTATACATACATAAACACAGGCAAAACATACAGATAAAAAATGTTTAAGAGAGAAAAAAATGATGCACCAGATTTACTTCTTTTAAGACAGGTTCTCATGTAGCCCAGGCTGGCCTTGATCTTGGAATGTAGCCAAAAATGACCTTGTATTTCTGACCTCTGTTTGGAGTGTTGGGATTGGATGAGCACCACTATTCTGGGGCTCAAACACAGAGCACTTCAAACTCGAGCCACTGTACCCACTGAGCTACCTTCTCATCTTCAGAGTGAATTTAAATAGGACCGAAACACAGACATGAATTATGGGGGATGGGGATGTAGCACAATGGCAGTATGCTTGCCCACGATGCATACCCTCACACAAAAGTGAATTCTGGGAGCTGAAAAATTACAGAAAGCAAAAATAAGAAGCAATTAGAATAGATAGTGTTTGCTAGTGTGTACTCGAGGTCCCAGGGTTCAATTTTCAGCAAGACACAAAAATAAGCACAAGAACAAAGTTTTAGCAGCATAGACACAGCAGAAAGGTAAGTAATGAGGAAAAAGGTAGACAGTGATCTGGATACAGAGGCACAGGTTTGTAACCCAGCTCCAGGAAAGTCACAATTCAAGGCTGGCCAAGGCAACTCAGTTTTATATTTATTGAGCTAAGTTTTTTATTTTTCATTTTTATTTTTACTTGGTACCCACAGCTGACTTGAACTTAAGATGTTCATGGTACAGCCTCTTGAGGTCCTGGATGACAGCTTGTACCACCATTTGTTTTATTCCTACAGAATTTAAAGGGTCAGCATGGTAGCGGGAGGGAGCATTTGCCTTTAATTCTTTTTTTTTTTTTTTTTTTTTTGGTTCTTTTTTTCAGAGCTGGGGACCGAACCCAGGGCCTTGCGCTTCCTAGGTAAGCGCTCTATCACTGAGCTAAATCCCCAGCCCCTTGCCTTTAATTCTAATTCCAGCATTTGGGAAGCCAAGACAGGTGGACTTTTGTGAATCGAGGGCTAGTTGGGGCTATACAGTGAGAGAGTCTCCCTGTCCGTCTGTCTGTCTGTCTGTCTGTCTGCCTGCCTGCCTGCCTGCCTGCCTGCCTGCCTATCCGTCTGTAGACCAGGCTAGACTCAAACTCACAGAGATCTCTCGTCTTTGCCTCCTTAGTGCTGGGATTATAGGTGTGAGCCCCTATGGCTGGCTAACAGTGTGAGAAGAAGCCAGGCCAGCACGTTAGCTCATGCCTATAGACCTAACACTTGAGAGGTGAAGACAGGAATTAGGGGTTTAAGTTCTTCTACATAGCAAGCTGAGGTCAGCCTGGCTTATATCTCTGTGGGTCTGAGACCAGCCTGGTCTACATAGTGAATTCCAGGACAGCCGGCCAGAATTGTATGTAGAAACCCTATTAAAAAAACAAAAACAAAAACAAACAAACAAACAAATAAACAAATAAAAAGTGCTTGCAGTCCCAGCACTTAAACATCTTAGACTAAAGGATCACAAGTTCAAAGCCAGCATAGCTTAACTAGTTAAACTGTCTCAAAGTAATTGAAGCTTTAAAAGGTACCTTCAAAGCTCCAGTAACAAATGAACAAATGTAAACCTTTCAATAGGTTTCCTTTGAGATCAGTGATGTATTGGTATGTAGCTAACTAGCCCGGCACTAAGGAAATGGAAACAGCAAAATGTTATTGCAGATTCTGTGCTTAAGAATTTTGGAAGTGGCTTAATTGGATCAGGCTCGGGCACTGATGACAATGTCTCCTTGTAGGGAGGTGGGGCGGTTGCCAGGTCTCTGTGCTATGCATGGTATGGTACTCCCGCTGAAAACAGCAGCCTTGCCAAGATGCAATGACACTGGGCCACACCACCAAGCCTCAGGCCTCTTTCCTTTTTCTTATTCTCCTCTCTGCTCTTTCTTTCCTTATTTTTTTTTTTTCTTTTTTTCGGAGCTGGGGACCGATCCCAGGGCCCTGCGCTTGCAAGGCAAGCGCTCTACCACTGAGCTGAATCCCCGACCCTCTTATTTTTGTTTTTAAACAGGGTTTTGTTGTGCAGCTTGTCCTGCCTGGATCTTACTTTGTAGACCAGGCTGACCTCACATGCAATACAGTCCACCTGTATCTGCCTCCCAAATGCTGGGACTAATGGTGTGCACCGTCACTCCCCTCTCTTCTCCTTCTTTTTATATTATTATTATTATTATTATTATTGATCATTTTGTTGTTTCTTGTTTTATTGGTTTTCAGTAATACTTATATTTTTTTTTCTTCTTTTTTCTTTTTTTTCGGGGCTGGGGACCGAACCCAGGGCCTTGTGCTTGCTAGGCAAGTGCTCTACCACTGAGCTAAATCCCCAACCCCAGTAATACTTATTTTTAATTGGAAGTTTTTGAATTATGAGGCACACTTCCATAGGCACTGTGTCTTCCAGTGGTTCAGATGATTGTTGCCAATTTTTAGCCATAATGTTTATTATTATTACTGATAACTTATTTTTATTCAAACTTAAGCATACATCTAATTTTGAAACAAAGATCTGTGTGCTTGGAGTCATGAGTCTCTTTATACCTAGAAGGCACAAAACTAATTTCTGGTAAATCTAGTGAGATAGTGTAGCTTAGATGAATTTAATGAATTATTAAAACTAAAGAATTAATATCTGGATGGTGCTTTTAAGTTGTTTTTGTTTTTGAGACAGGGTCTTCCTGTATAAGCCAGGCTACCCTGGAAAGTGTGTGTGTGTGAGATCAGCAGTGATCTTAACCTCGGAGCCATCTTTCTAGCCATATCTGTCAATCTGTCTGTCTATCTGCCCATCTGTCTGTCCACCCATCTGTCTGTCTGTCTATCCATCCATAGATCCATCCATCCTCTCTCCAGCTTATGGTTCTTCTTGCCTCTAGTTCCCAAGTTTATTGTGACAGGCATGAGCCGCCATGTCCACTCCCCTATAGTACTCTGGGTTGAATTTAGAGGCTCACATAGTCTAGGCCAGTGCTCTGGTCTTGAGGCCTGAGGTCCAGCTTTAGCCTTCTTTTTCTTAATTTTATTTTGAGACAGTCTCACTAAGTTTCCTAGGCTTGTCTTAAGTTCACTCCATAACCCAAACAGGCCTTACAATCCTCCTGCCTCAACCTCCTGAATACCTGGGACCTCAGGTATGGGTACCATGTTTGGCTGTTTCTTCCTTCTTTATTTCTTGTGTTCCGAAAATTTCTGGGAGATTATTAACAATGAAGAATTGTGTATTGGCCTCGGAACTGCTCCCCTTCCTGTCTGTCTTTTTTTTTTTTTTCCCCCGGAGCTGGGGACTGAACCCAGGGCCTTGCGCCTGCTAGGCAAGCGCTCTACCACTGAGCTAAATCCCCAACCCTTTTTTTTTTTTTTTTTAAAGATTTATTTATTACTTATAAGCACAGTGTAGCTGTCTTCTGACATACCAGGAGAGGACATCAGATCTCATTACAGATGGTTGTGAGCCACGGTGTGGTTGCTGGGATTTGAACTCAGAACCTCTGGAAGAGCAGTCAGTGCTCTTAAACACTGAGTCATCTCTCCAGCTCTATTGTTTCCTTTTTATTTATCTTTTCTCATTTATTAATTTTGAGATGGAGGCTTGTGTAGCTCTGACCTGGAACTATGTAGACCAGGCTGGCCTCAAATTCACTAAGATCCACTGGCCTCTGCGTCCTGAGTGCTGAGTGTGCCCACCACTGTCTGGCTTATTTGTATTCTTCCCTTGTTCATGGGCCACAAGTCTGCCATGTGTGTAGCACGTGCTGGTGGAGGGAGTGTGATCCCAAGATCAGTAGTTGCATGCAGATGTGACCTTTCTATGTTCTGTGAACTGAACTTAGGGTTTCTTAACTTCTGAGCCATCTCTCCAATCCCTCCCAACAAAACCTGAACTTGTTTATTTTGTTGTTGTTGTTGTTGCTGCTGCTGCTGCTGTTAGTCTTTTTTAAATGACTAATTCAGTGTTTTGTCTGCTGGCCTGTGTGTATCTGGTCCTAGCACAGGCCAGGAGAAGGCTTCAGATCCCTGTCATTTACAGAGCTGTGAGCCGCCATGCGCATGCTCCATGCTGACGCAGCCAGTGCTCTTAGCCACTGAGCCATCTCTCCAGCTCCTCAAGCTTTTTGTTTAAGATTTATTTTATGTGCGTTGGTGTTTTGCCTGCATATGCGTCTGTGTAAGTGTGTGTGCTGGATCCCCTGGAGCTGGAGTTGCTGCCACATGTGTGCTGGGAACTGAACCCAGGTCCTCTAGAAGAGCAAGCAGCCAGTGCTCTTCGGTCGCCCCCTACCCACCATCAATCAGTTCTCTTCAGATCGCATTCTTGTGTCTCCCCAAAGCTTTAATTCTATCTTAATATTTTCACATCTAATTGCTATCCATTTTAACACTTCCTCCTTTCCTTGGTGACAGCAACCCACATCTTGCTGTTCAAACTCACCACCGAGTTACTAATGCTCACACGCTGAGCCACCATCTTTGCTTTGGTTACTGCTTCCTTCCTTTTGGCTGTTTACTTATTCCTTCCAGTTCCCTTGTCTCCTCCCCATACTGTGAACCACTGTGGAGGCCAAGACTGTGTGACTTGGCCCTGGGCTACAGCTAGGTAAAGACAGAAATGACTACAGGTTTGACAGTTTCCCAGCTTGTTCCCTCTAGTCAAAGTGCCTGGGACTTTGGTGCAGGCTCACTAGAGCTCTTGAGTTTAGGACAGGGACTGAGGTGGGGCGATGGGCTGACAGACAGAGGAATCTGCAAGGAAGTTGCTTAGGAACAACTCTGACCAAAAAATAAATAAAAGGCTGTGGCCCGGCAGGAAGCGGCTGGCGTGGCTTGGATCTCAGCCAGGGTCCATGACGGGCCTTGGTTCACCCACTCTACCAGAACTGGGAGTTGGAAATCTGTGTTTCTGGAAAGATGGACTGCCACAGGGAACAGAGGCCGCAGGTCAGAGAGTCCTGTTCCCCAGGGGTATTCTTCATTCCCAGCCTTGAGGCTTAGGATGCAGGGGCCAAGGTTGAGGACCCTGTCACTGCCCATCTCTGGTTCTTCTCGAGCTGGAGCTCAGCCCTCTTGCCCAGGAACATGGCCTTCCTGCCTGCCTGGCTGTTGACTAGACATTTTCAGAAGCAAATCTAAGCACATCCTCTACTGGGAACTCCTTTTATCTCCAATATGGGAGCTGTGTGACAGGGTTGAGATGCTATCCCAAGTGCAGGATGCTGTTCCAGCTCAACTCCACCCTACTCAGGCCCCGTCCTGCTCAGAACAGCCTGGCACCTTGTCCACCCTATGCCACAACTTGTTAAACCTGCAAACAGGTTCCTGGACTGTGAATAGCCAGGGCTGAGGCTGTGTGTTTCCCAAGTCTTAACATGATCATAAACAGCGGTTCAGCAAACCGAACAATAGCCAAAGTGGGGAGTGACTTAAATGTCAGGCTTGGGCTGGGGAGACAGTGAGTGCCTGCCACTGAGTTGGGACCTCCAGCTCCTAAGTGAAACCAGCCATGCTGGTGCAGACCTGTAAGTCCCCAGCCAGGTGGATCTCTGCAGCCCTCAGAGCCCAGGACCAGGGTGGCAGCCATTGGTGAATTCCAGATTCAGCGAGAGAGCCTCGGTAAGGTGGAGGGCCCAGGAAAGGCTCTGGACTTTGAGCTCTGGCTTCCACACCATGTATGTGCATATCTACACGCACACTATAAGCACATTCACAAACACACAGAGACCACACAGACTGGGCTGGGATGTACCTCAGTGGTAGAACATGTGATTAGTTGTCAAGATGCTGGCTTGAGCCCAAGCAGAATAAAATGGCAGGTTGGGCTGTGGCCCAAAATACACTACATCTTCTTCTCTTTGAATACTAACAGCTAGCTACTGGGGAGGAGTTCTATTAAGAGATTTGATTAAGGCCATGATGCCAAGTGAAGTCAAGTCACTTAGCTCTGGTCCCACCACATAAGGAACAACTGTTCAGTCAGGGGAGCAGGCCACTGGGCCAGACCTAGGGAGCTTATGAGGGCGTGTTTGTGCGCTAAAGACAATGAGGATGCCAAATCCAAGAGGCATTTATTGTAATGAGTGTTCAAGGAGGGTGGAGTAGGGCGGGGTACCCCATCTAATCCTCTGAGGCTCAGGGTGACTCATTCTTCCTTGGACCCAGGGGCGGGGCCGACATTTGTTCCCCCAGTTGGGCCCTGCTGCCCCAGGCCAGTGGCATTCCCAGTGTCTCCAGCCACTAAAGCCACATTCCTCAGGTAGTTGGTATTGAAGCAGTTGGCTTGTTTATCTCCAGGAGACAAGGTACAGCAGAGGGCAGGATCTTTCCAGGAGTTCCTCCGGGGACCACAGAGATCCTCAATGAAAGCCAGTTTCTGAGAGAGCAATGTAAAGCAGGGGCAGTCAGGGCTGGGGACGTCAGAGGTTGGGTGTGGGTACCCTCTGGTCAGAGGCCCAGATCCTGCAAGCTTCCCTACCACAGAGGGATTCCTTGTCACTGACAGATGTGTACATCTGGAAGTGCCAGAAGCTTGAGGCCCAGGGCGGGGACAAGAGGTTCTTAGGAAGGGAGACTTCTAGAACTCTGAGAAATGATGTATTCCACTCAGCCTGACTTCTGTGAACAGGTTTGAGGTACTAAAAAGAAGGGCAACCTCTCTTTCTAGCCTTCTTCTGCACACTCACCTCCTCCTCACCACAGCAGGCCTGTTCTGGGTATGGCAGCTCGCAGCAGCGGACAGTCATGTTCTGGATCAGGCCAGGGATCTGTTTACTGTGGTGATTGGCAAGAGAAAGGAAGAGCTCAGGGTCTTTGTTCCACAGCACCCAAAGCCTGTTGGGGTCAGGACTGGTTTATGCCTGTAACTCCATTACTTAGAGTACTGACTGGGGCAAGAAGACCGGTTCAAGACCAGCCTTGACCACAGAGTGAAACTCCTTCAAAATAAAGAAATAAACCGTCCTCTAACAACAACTTCAACAGAACTGGGAAGTCATGATTTTGTCCTCCCCAAGGGTATACACAAGGGAGGAGGTTTTGGAAAGGCAAGAGTGTGGAGAAGATCTGGGTAGGACTCACTGCTTGCTGAGAACTCTTCCGTTTCCACAGAGATGGTCCATGAGGTTGGGGGTGACTCGGCTAAGGTCAACGGTCAAGAGATCCCGGTCATAGTTGGGATAGGGAGCGAGGTGGGCAAAACATTCATCACGGGCAGGACTTGGAGGGTAGTGGCAGCACGAGTGGGGGTGGGTCTTTATAGCCAGCTCCCGATCACAGTATCCATCCAGGGTATCCTCCCACTGTGGACCAGAGAGACAGAGGTCAGAAGTCAGCTACTTGGCCCCTTCTCCTTACCACACCTTATCACTTTCAGCTATGAGATGAGGCTCCAGGGGTCAAAGGGGAGGTTGAAAGGGAGGAACACAGATGAGGCTCCTAATTGGCCACTGGAGATGAGCTGGAACAGTAGGTACAGAGGGTCGGTTGAGACCATAGCTGGACGGATGGATGACAGACAGATGCATATGTGGGGTCACGGGTGATGAGGCCAGGATGGAAGGACGAAGACTCAAGGTGAACAGACTTGGATGACATACACAACGGATGGGCGGGCGGACGGACGGACGGACAGTCACAAGCAGACGAATGTGGACGGATGGCTGTAGAATCAGCAGTTGGAGCTGGGTGGGCAGGCAGATAGGCTCCCGAGGAGGCTGGGATGCCCACTTACGGCCTTCCATGTGCAAGTGTGGTTGTGACCCTGGCGGCAGCAGCGCTGGAACTCCGTCTCCAGCCGGGTCAGAGCCTGCAGCTGCCTCTGGATGGCGTCAGTAGCTGGGAGGTTGCGCGGCACGGAGCGGAAGCGTCTCAGGAGACAGATGTTTTTGACATTGTCCGGTGTGGGCAACCCCGGAGGGAAAGGCAGTTGGGTTCCTGAGGAAATGCCAGTCTGGTGGATGGGGCAGGGTCGGAGCAGGTAGTCGGGCCGAGGAGCTTCCTTCTGGAAGCAAGAGAATCGCTCCTCCCCACGCTGTTTGCAGCACAGGTGGGGTCGGGTCTTGACAGAGAATTCAGCCTCACAGAACTGGGTCATTGCGTCCTCCCACTAGAGTGAGAGGGGTGGGTCAGCCCAGCACAGTTCATATGCTCCAGGAAAGGACCCTAGGTAGGCAAGTAAGTGGCACAGACGACCTGTGCTCCGTACCCAGGGTGAGTGTGGAGCCTGCGCACACGCATATGCATACACATGCACGCACACACACATATGCGCGCACACACACACACGCACGCACACACACACACACGCACACACGCACAAACACAAACACATATGCATGCATGTACACACCCAGCAGCAGCAGCCAAACCCTTACCACAAGCTTCACACAGTCTAGGCGATTTGTGTCGCTGCGGCAGCGACAGCAGCGGGAATATCCGGTCTCCAGCAAATTGAGGGCCTCTCCCTGGCGACTAAGGTGAGAGTAGCCAGTCTGTGGCAGGTTCCAGGGGCCATAGACCACGTGCTGGCGCTCAGGAAGGCAGATCTGCTTCAGATTGTCTGGAGAAGGCCGTCCAGGAGGGAAGCCATCCAGCCGGTGGCCCCAGATACCTCTCCGTCCCTGCTGGCAGTGACGGGCTGGATTCCAAGTTCGGGGCTCTGGAGGATGCTGGCCCGTCAAGGTGGGTGGCTTCTCTAGAACAGAGAAAGCAGTGGGAGGAATGCACTAAGGAGTGAGAGGATTGGAAACATAGTCTGGGCTTCTTACCTTCAGGGTCACTGAAAGGGAAAGATAACTGCTACAGGACCCCGTACCCGCAGGCGAGCATTAGCTCCTTCCTGAGGCTCAGGGGCTAACCATGGAACCAGACAAACCTATGCGGTCACTCACCCTCTTTCTGCCGGGACTGAACAATCTCCTCCTGATGTTGGACAGGTGGGTCTACTGGGGTAGAAGGAGGCGCGTGAGCAAAAGGCTTGGTGGATGGGCACCTCTAAAACACAGGCTCACGCTAGTTCCCATGCACGAAGGAACTCAGCAGAGAGGCAAGTAAAAAATGAGTGCCATTTTATATCATTTACTCATCTAGCTGTGGAGCAGGCATCGTTTCCTTCTGTCCTTCCCGCCCTTCTTTAAAACCGGGCCTCATGGGGCTGGGGATTTAGCTCAGTGGTAGAGCGCTTACCTAGGAAGCACAAGGCCCTGGGTTCGGTCCCCAGCTCCGAAAAAAAAGAACCAAAAAGAAAAACAAACAAACAAAAAAAAAAAACAACAACAAAAAAAAAAACCAGGCCTCATGTATGAGTTCCAGGCTGGCCTTGAGCTCAAGAAAGCTGACCATGGCTGCCAGAAACTTGCTCTATACAACAAGCAGGCCTTGAACTCAGAGCTCTGCCTGCCTCTGCCTCCTGAGTGCTGGAATTAAAGTCATGTGCCACCACTGGCCAGCCTAAGAATAACCTTTGAAGGTCTGATGTTCATGCCAGTGCCACCACATCCAGTTGACGTAGTGCTGGAGATCAAACCCAGGGCTGTGTCTGGCCAGACAAGCATTCTACCAGATGCACAGATAAGACTGAAGCTTGGAGAAGTAAACAGCTCCCTGAGAGTAAGTCCCATGCTGTACCTGCTCTTCCCAAGCCCATGCTCTGTGCTCTGGGGTAAAGAGGGAGCCACTAGGGGTTGGGGATTTAGCTCAGTGGTAGAGCACTTGCCTAGCAAGCGCAAGGCCCTGGGTTTGGTCCCCAGCTCCGAAAAAAAAGAAGAAGAAAAAAAAAAAAAAAAAGAGGGAGCCACTTACTTTCCTTCTGTTCAATTGGGATTCGAGGAGGGGGCTGCTCTTTCTGCAGGGGGATGGCTTCTTGAGGGAGAGCAGGATCCACTACAAGATAGGGGAGGGCATAAGGTAGTGGAGGTCAGGCTAGTGTCAGTGAGGTCACTGTGGGGGTGGGGTGGGCTGGGGGAGTAGGGAAGCACTCACCTTTACCTACATTAGGGTTTAGGAAAGTGAGCCATTCCTCCTCATACACAGGGATGTCTTCTGGGGAAGAAGGGGGCTGCACTACAGAACAGGCAGTGTGAGCATCCTAGGCAGACAGTATGGAAGGGGGTTCCCTCCCCACCACCTGAAGAGCAGGAAGTACACAGACTAGAGAACTAGAGGGTAACTGAGGGCTTGGGGCAACCTCACCTTCTTTTTGTTCCTCAAAGAGGGGAGGGTCATGCGGAGAAGTTTCGGAGTGGTGAACTTGGAGTCTCCGGGTTTGTGGTGGGGAAGGGGGTGCTGCATAGCCTACTAGAGGCAAAAGAGGAGACACTCAGAGCCCACCACTTCTCCTAGACGCCCAGTCACAAGCTTGTTCCCCACAAATACTACCAGCCATAGTGTTCCTGTCCTCATCTGACCTGGACAGCTAAGGAGGTTGGGCTCTTACCTTCATGGAGGTGCTGGAAGAGGTGCTCTGGCTTCATCTCTCTCTGGTCTGAAACCTTGAAGGCTGGAGGAAGCAAGAACAAGTTGGGCAGTTTTGAGGGATCCTTTTCTGGTCCTGGGCCAAGGATGGGGAGGCTGCAGAGGCTAAAACTGTGGAAAGACTGCTGTGGGAGGAACTGCCTGTGTTACACACCTCCCTTCTGAGTGAGTGCCTGGGTTCTGAGGAAACCCGAGTTTGGGTCTGAAGGGAATGTCACCTGTGGCTGGGAAGGGAGGTCTGATTTCCTGTCAGTATCTCCCTTGGTTGGGGCTTGTGGCTGCCATCCAGTTGTCAGTGCTTTGACAGTTTTCTAGGGTTCAAGGGCCCGCCTCTTTCCAAACCTCTTCCTATAGGCCTTTAGCAAATTTCAGGCCTTTGGGTAGGATGTCCAGCCAATGTTTAAGCGCCTTCCTCCGTCTCAGCTTATTCTTGGTTTCTTAAAAAATATTGTTTATGTATAGAGGGGCCAGTGTGTCACCATGATCATGTGTGTAGGTCAGAGGACAACTTGTGGGAGTCAGCTCTCTCCTTCTATGTGGGTAACTGGGATTAAATACAGGTCAGCAGGCTGTTGGCAAGCACTGTCACATACTAAGCCATCTCATTGGCCAGATGACTTAGAGCTCTGGGCATCTGGAGCAGAACTGAAGGCACAAGCCTAGGAGCCAGGACAGCGAGGCTCTATCTATGGAAAAATCTAAGTCCCCATCCTGTTCAGAGTTGGTATTTCGTTGCGTTAGGACTTCAAAGCAGTGCGTATGTGTGTAATAGAGGGTGAGTGTGAATGGGCCCCTAATTTGTCCTGTAACCAGATTGAGCCAGTCAGAGATCCCTGTTCAGGACACTGAGTTTCAGCAGCCTGAGGGCCTCTTTTTCTCCTCACATGTTCAGACAAGAGGCCCCTCATTCTGTAAACTCACCTGTCTCGTGTTGTCTATTCGACTCCAATTTTTGTGTTAGCAACTACCTCTGGGAATTTTGCTCCTGTTCCGGTCTCCATGGTTAAAGGTTCGGGTACCCCAGCCCTCCTTCACAGTGACACATTCATATAGAGGAAGCCAGTCACCCAACTGTTGACCCCACCCCAACTCACCTCCCTCAGAGGCAGCAGAAGCAAGAGCCAAGCAGGCCAAGATCAAGGCTGAGCTGCGTATGGTCCCCATCCTGGGGTAAGAACTGGTCACGGGTCACCCAGCAGCAGTTGTCACAGGCAGATCTAGACCTGAAGGGGCTGGGCCACTTGCTGCAAGCCTGCTCCTCTGGCTGCTGCTACTGCCGCTGTGAACTTCAAGGCCTGCTGTCTCTCTTTATATGCTATCTCCCGCCCTCCCTCCTGTTTCCTGCCATGACTCAGTCCCAGCGGCTCCTCCCCTTACAGTCACGCCTCCCAGCCTCCAGGAGCCTCCTTAGCCTGGGAAGAGTGGAGGTGATGGAGGGGACACTCATGAGACCCCTCAGAACTGATGCAGAGAACCACGGAGCAAGTTGGCACTGCACCCTTAACTTGTGTCTGGGCTTCCCTCCTGCGTATTGTCCTTTATAGAGAGGGGATCTGGCACCCTCCTGAATGAAGTGGGGGGACGGGCACTAAGAATTTTACTTGGGGATGGGGAGAATGGCTGCCTGAGGTACCTCCCTTGCTGGTCAGAGGCCTCAGCATCCCTTTGCCTCAAGTCTGGGACAAGAGGGAGACAAAACATCAGAGTCAGATGAAGGCAGAGCCTTGGCTTCAAGTTTATTTTTTATTCTCCTTCTATCTAAGTGATACAGCATTCCTTCCCGTGGGAGCCCTACACCATGTCTATTTTCAGAGAGCAGTTCTGATGACTCGGGAACATGCTGGGCGACCATGTGGGATAGGGTCTCCTGTGGAAAAGGTGGACGGCTCTCACGAGTGGACGTCACCAGGGAACATCACTCAGAACAGTTCTTCTGCGTTGGGGACCCTGGCGTCCTGTAACTCCAGCAGCCTCTGCACTGACTCAGCCAGGCCTCGCTCCCCCAGCTGCCGGTTATCTCGAGTGCGCACGTTCACTGACATTTGACTCTGCTCTCTCTGGCCAACCACTGCAGGAGAGGAGAGATTCACAAACCCAAGAAAAAGGTCACTCTATGGGTTGTTTCCTTTTGCTTTGCAAAACTTCAAAATCCTGAATCTTTGGGAAGGATGGGAGCAGAGCCTGGCCATGGTAGCACATGTGCTTGCCCCGCTGTGGTCAGTGCATTCTGAGGAGATAAGGAAACGTCCCAGGCTCGGGCTGCCTTATCAGCAGGTCAGGAGCCCGTCAGACAAAAACAAACATGGAGAGCTACACACAAAGAAAAACTGTATGTGTGAGACAGTACAGGAAGGGGAAAACTGCAGGGCGGGGCTGTGGCGCAGCTTGGTCTTAGTGCTGCCAAGGCAACGGGCATGTGTGATGCCCAGTCAGGCAATCTGGCTGGGAGTTTCTGCTTCTTGCCTTCAGAGGCTGAATAGCCGGGAACAACTTCCTTCCCTTAGGCCTTTCTTGTCCCTTAGAGCTGCCTCCACCCACATAACAATAAACAAGGCTAATTAATGTCTTGATTGGTTTTTGTGCTGGGATCAAACTCGTTGGAGGCCAGTGTTCCACCAGAGCACCATGCCCCGCTCTCAGTTCACACACAGCTCACAGAGGCCTCACACGTCTGGCCTCCTGCAAATCCTGGGATTACAGGTGTGCCTACCGTGCCTGGCTTCAACTGATCCCTTCTTAACCCTCTCTTGTTTCCTCCTCTTTGACGCTGGCCTGGTTAATTAACTTACAGAAACATCCTAGGGTAGGGTTAATGAGAAGACTGTTCTGAGGATGGAGGAGTAGTGGAAGGCAGGCAGATTAGTCAGGTTCTGATCCAGCCCAGGTAATGTACACAGAGCTAAACAACAGACTTATACAGAGAATGTAGAGCTTGGGGCTCTGAGGTCTAAGGCTAACCCTCTTACCAAACTGAAAATTGTAGTGGGCAAGCTGGGCCCGGCGGACTCTCCGGCTGAGGGTCAGTCCACAGTCCGCATCGAGGTCACTCACAAGCCCTGCGGCCTGCAGGCACTGTTGCACCTGGGACAGAGACTGCAGTGAGTCAATCTGAACAGAAGCCTGAGCTATGATGGTCAGTTGCTTGTCTCACCCCCCCGACCCCCGCCTTCCCCAGTGCTCTCTGGAGCTGGCTGCTTGCCTCTTCTCTGAGACACAGGCCCTTCCCATCCTTGACCTAAAACCTTTTGGTGTGCTTCTCACAGAAGAACCCGCGATTATTCTCTGGGCTGTTTGCCAGCGGTCTAACTCTAGTCTGTGTGCATTCTTTTTTTTTTTTTTTTTCCGGAGTTGGGGACCGAACCCAGGGCCTTGCGCTTCCTAGGCAAGCGCTCTACCACTGAGCTAAATCCCCAACCCCATGTGTATTCTTAAGTTTTAAAGGCAATCTCACGAAGCCCAGGCTGTGGCCCTGTGCACAAACATGAACTTTTTTGATCTCCTGCTTTGGCCTCCCAAGTGCTAGCATTGCAGGCTCCTGTGGTACTGGGGACTGAACGCACTGCTTTCTGCTTACTAGGTAAATATGCTACCAACTGGCCTGCATCTAACTATTCAGAAAGGGTCTCAGTAGGAAGCCAAGGCTGGATTCAGTTTTTAGATGGAGAATGTCTAGCACACGGGAAGGCCGCCTCTCAGGCCTTTCCACTCTCCTCTCTGACCAGGGCTGCATGGTAGATGCCCTGCTGTTCCTCATCTTGCTCTCAACTCACCTGCCTGGCATAGTCCTCTTGCTCTGTCCTCACAGGGATGACCACCACCTGGAACGGGGACAGCCACAGGGGCCTGTTGGCAGGAAATGGGGCAGGAAGTTATTCATTTGGCTTTGGCCATTAGGTTAAGGCATAGCTGTAGGGAGGTCTGAGAAGGAAATACACAGGATAAGAGACCAGAACCTAAGGCATGAACTCTCTGAACACGCTGGTGTCCGGTGACTCACCATCTCCCCCCACAGCTTTCTGCCAGCACTCCCAAGAGCCTTTCCACAGACCCCAGCACTGCCCGATGAATAAGGACTGGACACTCGGGGGCCCCCGCCGGCCTGAGGAGAAGGAGCGAGCGAATGGTGAAAGTGCAAATGCTGGGCAGCCCAAATCACCTTCCCATCACCAAGAAGCATCTCTGATGCGGTGGGGTGTGAGGAGCGGCCAAGGTAGAAGGGGCTGAGGCAGGCGGGTGCTGTACCCCTTGTACTGTAGGTCAAATCTCAGTGGCAGCTGGAAGTCAAGCTGGATTGTTCCGCATTGATGGGGCCGGCCAAGGGCATCATGGAGGTGCACATCAATCTAGAAGGAGGGAGGGGAGAGAATCAGACCCCACAGCTTTCATTGGCTTAATTAGCCAATGTCCTCTATCTTGTCCCTGTGAGGAGAGCCGTCCACCCACACAGCCAATCCTCCTTCCTCTCCACCTAATGAGGGACTGTCCATACCCCAGCCTCTTAATTCTGAATTCTCCTCTGAGACCTACGTCACCCATGCTGCACCACAGCCTATCATCTCCCTCAGTGACCGTCTATACTCTGACCATCCTGATTGGCTCTGCAGCCCCCTTTTCAACCACAGTCCCATCCCCCGTCTACCACCCTCCTCAGCTCTAATGTTCTCTAGTTCCCCTCACTGCCATTGTACAACTGCTCAGGGCCACCTACCATGTCACATGCCACAGATGCCAAAGCAAAGACTGATGCCACCATGGAAATCAGTCCAAGATTCAACTGGTCCCATGCAAACCTCTTTGCCTTGTTCTCCTTAGGGTTTCCTCTCTTAGCTACAGCTTGCTTACTTGACTTATTTCTCGTGTTCTCTCTCTCCCTCCCTCCCGCTCTGTGTGTGTGTGCATATGTGTGTGTGTGTGTGTGTGTGCGCACTGACGGGTGTTGGAATCCATATCGGTAGGAAAGGCAATGTCAAACAAGTGAGTTTCCTAGAGATGGCCCACAGTTTTGCATGGCTGCCGTGGGTGAGCTCTAGGATGTAGATCCTCAGAGACACGCCCTTCCTGTCACTATTACAGAGCCTAATGATTCCTGGGTATCAGCCCACCCCACTGGGCAGCTCTCCTGCAGATCAACATGAAGATGAACTTTCATGTAGAAATTCTGTGTAGACAAACTGGTGATTTCATAATCCCTGATAATGATTTTTTTAGAATTCATAAATCCACACGAGTAATCTTAAGCCCCCTAAAGAAAGAAAAAAAACTGCAAATAGCGAATGGCTCTAGGAAACCTCCATGTGTCATGGGCTAACTACACTAGGAAAAGAAAACAGATTCGAAACAAATTTATAACCAAGGAAAACATTCCTTCTAGGTTAGGAATGAGGCCACCATCTGGTAACTAAAAATCATAAACTGGGAATGGACAACTTGTTATAGGTGCAAGGACAGAAAACAAATGATGGGCTGGTTTATAGAAGACTTCAAAATCGTAAGACACGAGGCAGATGACTTGTCTGTTGACAAAACTGCTGCTTGCTTTAAACTTATAACAAGCTCATGGCCCCAGAACAGACGATGAGTGCTGTTGGATTGGTCCTAATGGAAAGACATGTAGGCAGTTCTGCTGTGACTGCAGGTTACCGCCATGCCAGGAAGTGTCGCCTTAAACTCACTCTGAGCGCATGGATGTTAACAGTGCTTAGAAAATCGTGTCACCAATTATCCTGTTGTAATGTCTACCTGACAGCTGAATGATGCAAGTTTTTACGTTAAATATAAAAACTAAGAACAACGACGAAGTGGCAGTGTAGTCTTTTTCTGTTTCATCTGGTGTGCATGTGTCTATCTGTGCCTGGCTTTCTTTCTTTCCTCTCTGACTCATGAGGAGTTATGAACTGAGCTCTCACCTGGCCAGTGAGGGGTCTCTGAGTCAAAGAACTCAAGTAACTAGTTTCTTTTACCCTGCTGCTATCAGTAAGAGGTCATTGCCGGAAGCCATCAGCTTTTGGCCCCAGAACAGTAAGAGAGGTCAAGGGCAGAAGTCATCAGCTTCTGGTGTGAATAGGTATTGTTACACAGCTCTGGCTGATCTGGAACACTACCTTATTCGGTCAACCACGTGAACCATTTCACTTTTTCTTTCTTTCTTTTTTTTTTTTTTGGAGTTGGGGACCGAACCCAGGGCCTTGCGCTTGCTAGGCAAGCGCTCTACCACTGAGCTAAATCCCCAACCCCACTTTTTATTCTTAATTGCTGTGTGAGTGTGCCTGCTTGTACACAGGTGCTTGAGGCTAGAGCCGAGTATCCTGTGTCTTCTACTGCTCTCTGGCCTCATTCCCTGGAGGCAGTGTAATGTTAGTGTCGACTGTTGACAGGATCTAGACTCACCTAGGAGATAGGCTTCTGACCAAGCTTCTGAGGGATTCTGATTAGATTAACTGTGTGTGGGGCCGTTTCCTGTGAGGAGGCCTGGACTGGATGAAGTGGAACATTGAGGCCCTGCGCCCTCCAGTATTCTTTGTTCCTGACTGTGGTGCAGTGAGGCCTCAATGGGACTCGAGCCTGAGCTATGGGGCAGTATAGACCCTTTCTCTTCCCTTAAGGTGCTCTTAGCAAGAGTATCTGATCACGGCAGCAGGAGAGCCTGAGACAGGCAGGGTCTCTCCCTGAAACTGGGGAGTTTCTCCCCGCTAGGCTGGCAGCCTGCAGGCTTCCTATATAACCGACAACAATGGGGTTACAGACAATCATGAGACCATGGTGAGCTTTTGGGTGGATGCTGGGCTCTGATCTCATGTCCTCACGGTCTGTACAGTAAGCCCCTAACTCAGAACTCTATCTCCGGTCCCTTTTTGTAAGACAGGATCTTGCTCAGCAGTGGTGGCACACGCCTTTAACCCCAGCACTCAGGAGGCAGAGGCAGGTGCATCTCTGAGCTCAAGGCCAGCCTGGTCTACACAGAGACCTCCAGGGCAGCCAGAGTTACACACAGAAACCCTGCCTCAAAAAACAAACACAGGTAGATAAAATATACTTGGCTTCGAGGCATTAGCTTCTCCCCAGGACCATGTGACTACCCCTCAGCCTGCCGTTTATCACATCCGAGCCACGATCAGTGTGCGGTGGTTTAACTTAGTTCTTTTCTCAGCTGTAGAATAATCGTCAGTAAGTGTCCTGCACGGGCCTTAGTGAGCATTCCTCTGCCGGCCGAATGCACATCAGAACACAAGCACATCTAGGCAGCATCCACACTGGAGCCTATAGGCCAGGAGTAGAAACCCTAACAAGCAGAAACTACGCAGGCCAGGATTGGGGGGACACAATTAAACACATGCATACACACACACACACACACACACACACACCCCTGTTGTGTGTGCTCGAGTGCATGTGCATGCATTGTGGTTGTGTGCCGATGGAAGCTGGGAGAAGGTGCCAGATTCTGAAGCACTACTGTAAGGCAGCTGTGAATGGTCTGATGTGGGTGTGGGCATCAAACCCAGATCTCCAACTGAGATGAACCCAATCTGTCTTTTGAGACAGGGTCTCACCATGTGGCCCTGTCTGGTTTGGAACTTGATATATAGACCAGGTTGGCCTTGAACTCACAGAGATCTGCTTACATCTGCCTCCAAGATTTAAGTGCTGGGATTAAGGCATGCAGTGAACCATCACATTAGGCCCCCTACTCCTGATTTTTTTAAAAAGATTTTTTATTATGTATATAGCATTCTGCCTGCAGGCCAGAAAAGGGGGCCAGATCTCATTACAGATGGTTCTGAGCCACCAGTGCTCTTAACCTCTGAGCCATCTCTCCAGCCCAACTCTTGACTTTTTAAGAGACAGAATTCTTTTTTCCCTTAGTACTTTTAAACAAGGTCTTGTTATGTGTTTCAGTTTGGCTCTGAAGTCAACATCCTCCTGTCTTACTCTCCTTAGTGCTAGGATTGTAGGAGTGTAACAAGATTCATACCTACTTATCTATATAGATATATATTATTTTTAGTTTTCTTTTTTAAAAAATATTTATTTATTTTATGTATGGGAGTATACTGTTGCCATCTTTATTTATTTATCCCTATCCCACTCCCACCTCTCGCTCTCTTTAATTGTATCCCATTACAGATGGCTGTGAGCCACCATGTGGTTGCTGGGATTTGAACTCAGGACCTCTGGAAGAGCAGTCAGTGCTCTTAACTGCTGAGTCATTTCTCCAGCCCTACTTTTGGTTTTCTTTTCCTTTTTTCTTTTTTTTTTTCGGAGCTGGGGACCGAACCCAAGGCCTTGCGCTTGCTAGGCAAGCGCTCTACCACTGAGCTAAATCCCCAACCCCTACTTTTGGTTTTCAAAACAGGATTTTTCTGTGTAGCCCTGGGAGTCCTGGAACTTGTTCTCTAGACCAGGCTGGCCTCGAACTCAGGGACTAAATGCCTGTAACACCACTATCCAGCTATATTGGTTACCTATATTTTAAATTATCATTACTTTTTTTTACATTTATTTACTTTGTGTGTATGTGCATGGAGTGAAACTGTAGAAGGCAGAGGACAACTTTGGGAATTGCCCTTGCCTTACACCATACAGGTTCCAAAGTTGTTTGTTTTTGAAAAAAGGTCTCACTACGGAGTCCTCACTAGCCTGGAATTCACCATGTAGATTAGGCTGGTCTTGAACTCATAGAAGTCCATTTGCCTATGCTGCTGGAATTAAAGGTGTGCATACTGTGCATGGCTATAGATAAATCTTTAAAAAAAAAAAGGCATATGTCACCACTGCCTGGCTCCTACACAGTCTAAAACAATTCTTTGTGGATACAACTTAATAAACCAAGAGAACTAAATATAACTCTTAAGTGTGGTTCCAGCTTGCCTTAGGCCCATAGAACGCCCCATCTCCAGGGTTGAGGTTCCAGGGTTCTCCAAACTCTTCCAAGGCTTGTTGTAGGACCTTAGAGGGAACAGATGAGAGGAATGTGTCAGGAAACTAATGAGCAAGGTAACGTGCCCACCTGTGAAAATCAACACCCATACCTATGCCTTCTGAAGACCTTGCTACATATCCCGGGCTCTCCCCTGGAGCCGGTTTATCTGCCTGGCTTCCCTTCCTCTTACTCACCTTCTCAGCCTGGTCCCATAGGTGAGGCTCCCCTAGGAAGCCGGGTGGTCGGGTAGACAAAGCCAGGTGGAAGGAGAAACCAAGAACCGAGTAGACAGACCGGAGAAAATCAAGGCAGCCCCGGATCTCTGCTTCCAGCTGGAGACAGGAAACCGGGGTGTGAGCTGTATGCCAACTAGAAATCAGAAGGGATAGGTAGTTTGGGGGGAAAACAGGGAAAACCAGAGGAGTAGCTATACTGCAGTAAAAGAAGGCAACTGGGGCCTGTGGATGAAGTCCTGGGTTGGATTTCCAGCACTGTATAATCCAGGCATGGTAGCACATACCAGAAATCTCAACTGCTCAGGAGGTGAGGCGGAAGGACCATAAGTTCAAGGTCATCCTCAGTAACATAGTACATTTGGGGCCAGCCTGGATTACACAAGACCCTGTCTTTAAAAAAGGGCAAAGAAAGCTGACTCTTTTGAAGAGCAAGGAAAACCACCTGACTGGGCGCACAAAAGATGTGAGCATCATCCTGCTGGAAGCGCCACAGCCGCGTCAATCCTCCCAGACTGCCAGAGGCCTCCGCACGATGCAGGACTCCGAAATCAGCCAGCCGCACAGGCAGTTCTCGCCAGGATCTGGGCCGGTGGGCAAACATCAGGCTGAGGTTGGGATGAAAACAGATTAGGGCCATAGGGAAAAGGAGCCCTGGCCTTAGGATGTAGCCTTGGATGACCTAGGACTTGCTATGCAGCTTAGGCTGGTCTCAAACTCATGATCTTTCTGCTTTTGCCTCCCCAGTTCTGAAATTATAGCTGTGTGCCACCACGCCTAACACTGAGTGCCCATTTTCTCTGCAATCCTAGCTGCCACCCTCCCCCTCCCAGCATGCTCTCCCTCCCAGCATGCTCTCCTCAGAGTTTGAGGCTAGCCTGGTCTATGTAGTGAGTTTGGGGTGAGCCAGGGATACATAGTGAGACCCCTGTGTAGAAAAAAAGAGTTAAACTCTTAGTCACACCGTAGTAGACATCAGTTACTGTCCATATTTTGTGATGGGTACAGGGCCTTGACATCACCTAGGGAGCTGGAGAGACGGCTCAGTGGTTAAGAGCACCCAACTGCTCTTCCAGAGGTCCTGAGTTCAATTCCCAGCAACCACATGGTGGCTCACAACCATCTGTAATAGGGTCTGATGCCCTCTTCTGGTGTGTCTGAAGATAGCTACAGTGTGCTCATATATAAATAAATCTTAAAAAAAAAAAAAAAAAGACATTACCTAAGAACACAAATGCTCAAGAAATAGAATAATTTCCCAAAATTCACTTGGCTAAACTGGAATCTATTGGAATCTATTGAACATAGATTCAAGGCCCAAATTAGATCCCTCACTATTCTTTCCAAGGTTCCCTCCCTCCTTCCCTCTCTCCCTTCCTTCCTTCGTTCCTTCCTGGTTTTTTGAGACAGGGTTTCTCTTTGTAGCTCTGGCTGTCCTAGAACTAGCTCTGTAGACCAGGCTGGCTTTGAACTCAGAGATCTGCCTGCCTCTGCCTAGAATACTGGGATTAAGGGCGTGCGTCGCCTCGCCCAGCTCCAAAGTATGTTCTGTCACTTCACATTTGGTGACCTGTATCCCAGCCCCAGGAGGAGCTAGGCCTCCTGGCTCCCAACTCACCAGTGTGCAGGGCAGTTCATGGGCTTTAGAGCAAGTGTGTCTTTGGGACACCTGGCAGGATGGCCACTCTGGGAGCTGTCGACACCATCAGTGCCTGGGGGCTTTAGGGAAAACATGTGTGCCCTATAATGCTCCCAGTGCCCTGACTGTTCCCAGAGTTTTGTAGAAAACAGCGTGGGAGTTTTCACCTCTGAGAAACCTCGTCGGGCATACTCAGCCTGCAAAGGTGGAGAGGAGAGAAAAAGCTTTGCAAGTCCCTCGGGGACTCGGACCATGCTGACAAAGCCATGCTGATTCTCTAAGCTGCTTCACCACAGACCACAACAGGAACACCTTGTTAAAGGTCACCAGGACTCTACAAGACTTAGGCTCTCACTCCCTACTCCTTCTTTCCTTTGAGACAGAAATCTCCTACTACATGGCTCAGGCTGACCTCAAACTCACGATCCTTCTTTTTCAGTATCTTGGTGCTGGAACTGTAGGCACAGGCCAGCGAGCTTCAGCCAATCCCAAACTCCTTGGCTCCATCCCATCCCCTAGACTTGTATCCTTACCCTGATAAAAGCCACCAGGGCGTTATAAATTCTTGTCCCTCGTGGCAGGAAAAAGCAGCTCCCAGGGCTCAGCTCATGGAAGAAGAAGAGCTCCTGTTCCTGGGGAAAGAATAGCCTGTCACTCAAGGGGGAGGGCTCTGGGACTGTAGAAGCAAGTGACAGAGCTGCTCCTGCTGGCTGCGTCTTCTGGCAGATGACAGTCACACTCTTCCACCAGGGGTAGTTGTTTGAACCTTTAATCCCAGTACTTGGGAGGGAGAGGAGGAAGGTCAAGGGTTTGGGTCATTCTCGGCTATAGCAGGAAGTCAGACCAGTTTACATGAGACCTGTCTAAAAAAGTCAAAACTGAAAAAAACTCAAGATAAAAACCCAACAGAAGACCAGATCACATCCCCTCGTCTCTTCCCCCTCACCCCCCTTCCCATTCTTCTGTGCTCTCTACCTTCCCGATGCGTCTGTGATCTCTTAACTCTGCTTCCTCCCTTCGAGCTTCCCAATTCCTCAGTAACTCTGCCTTGGGGAAAGAAATTCCTGATACCCTCTGCAGTGTCTCAGGCGCTTCGGAGGACCTCCACAAGGCCGAGGAGTTCTGTTGAGAGGGCGGAGGGAGGCAAAGGGAAGATGAAGCGGATCAGAGGCACTGGCTCTACCTGACAAGTCTCTGAGGCTCTCAGCTTAGAGGCCACCGCTTGGAGATCAGTTCACCTCACCCATAGGATTACGTGTTTCTCCTTGGGCTACCTGGATCATGTCTTGTAGGTTGTGTGTGTGTGTGTGTGTGTGTGTGTGTGTGTGTGTGTGTGTGTATGTGAAGATCAGTTCATCTCATTACTTTTCCTATCATCAATACCCATAAGATTGCATCTTACTTGATCTTGTCTTTTATGTATCCCATATATGTATGCATGCATATATGTATGTATGTATGCATATATGTATGTATTAGATGTAATGTCACACAGACACCTTTTTCTCACTGCCCACGGCACCCTTGTCCTCTTACGTTTAGTTCCATCTCCTAATTAATGACTTATTAGAAAAACTAAACTATGGTCAAATGTCAGCCTGCCCACCATTCCTTATCAATACTCCCTACAGCTGCTAGGAAAGTCAATCTTCCACACCACACTCTACTCCCAGCTACATGAACTCCAAATGCCTCTGCCTTTAAGAGGATCAGTCAGAGCCGGCGTGGAGGTGCAGCCTCCAACCCCAGCACTTGGCAGAGGCAGGTGGATCTCTGTGAGTTGGAGGTCAGCCTGGTCTACAAAGCAAATTCCAGGATAGCCAGGACTATACAGGGGAAATCCTGTCTCGAAAAACCAAAAACCAAAATCAACCAATTAACCAACCAACCAAAAAACCCAATATTAATAAAAACCTTTGCTGATGTTGTAAGACAGGGTCTTGAACAGTCAAAGCTGATCTCAACTTGATGTATGACTCAAGGAGGACCTCCATTTCCCAAGTGCTGGCATCACAGGAACATGCCTGCCTTGAACGAACTGACAAATCATAGCCTTTCCCTTAAGCACTCTCACCTGTGCTATCTGGCTTTGTTCCTATGGTGCAGCTTTACCAGTGCCACAGCAATAGTCAGTTTTACTTTATAGACACAAGCATCAGCTGAGGAGATTTGGCCAAAGCCACATACCTCATTAGTGGCAGACCCAACTGTGCAGTTTTCGGCTGAGTTTTCAGGGGGTCTTTTCTACACACCCACCTGTCACCTGGTAGCTTCCACCTTGTCCAGTGACACAGAGTTGAGGGACAGCACTTTCAGGGAAGGCAGGCCTGTGCCTTGGGTGCTTTCCCAAGTCAAACAGTGTCACCACCCCCATATGACCCTATCTAGCCTGCTCATGGTCTCTTGTTTATTTCCCTTAATGCTGATCCAGACTACAGAGTCTAAACTGAATTCTGGACTCTGGCAGGGGCTCCAGTATGTACTGTGAAACTCAGTACCTCCCATGAAACCTTGAGATTCCAGAGTAGAGAGAACCCTCTTTCTCCTAGATTCCCTCATTAGCCATGAGAACAGGGAAGGGACTGAGAGAGAAAGGATCACCCTTTCCATGCTCCAGCTCTCTCCTGTGATAACAGGAGTACCACCCTACCCTGACCCCACGACTCACCGTGAGCAGCTTCAGTGCTCCAATCTGTCCTGTGTGCCGAAGATGGGGGCCCTGGCACAGGTCAACCGACATGCCACACCTGAGAGAAGGAGGCCTGTCAGTGCTCTCTAGGTTCTCCTGCTTCCTTTTCTCCCTTTGAGGGCTTCAACTGACAGAGCAATGGCAGACAAAAGTAAACTCCTCCTCCCGTTTCTTTTTCTGGAGATCGGCTCTTCTGCCATCACCTCCCTTTACCCCAGGTCTGGCCTCCTCAGAGTGCCCCTGCTTTCTTTCCTCTTGACAAGGCTCACCCGTACACTGTTGCTGTCGTGCCTGTCACTTTCTCCTCGATCACATGAAGCTTAAAGTGGTTATCCTAGGAGAAGGCAGACAAGGACTGTGAAGCCGCTAGGACGCCTGGGGAGTTACCCTTTTTCTTCCAGCCTCATCAGGTCCCTCTGGCACACCGCCGAGTCACCTTGAAGAGCTGGCGAAGCTGACCCCGGGAAGCCTCTAGCCTTCGGAAAGGCTGTGCAGCAGTTATGATCTCCTGGCAAATCCGCTCTAAAGTGGGCAACTCCGTGCTGCGGACTGTCCTGGAAAAGGAGCATCACTAGCTTGCTTCTTTGGACACAACCCCTAAGTGATGACATGCTAGCCAGGGGTAAAGGCCTGACCATTGACAAATCTGTAATTACTGGCAAAGACAAACTCAGAGAAAACATAAATAGGAAAGTAAGTGTAGATAGTCTGTGTAGATTTAAGTGTATGTGCTGGGGATTGAACTCAGGGCCTTGCTCATCCTCGGCAAGTACTATTTAGGCAAGGTAGGAGGATCATGAGTTCAAGAACAGGCTGGGCTATAAAATGAGAAAGAGAAGGAGGGAGGGAGGGAAGGGGAGAGAGTGTGTGTTGAAAGGAGGAATGCCGGACGAACAATGGTAACACCTGAATTCATGAAGACCAGAAAAGGTGAATTGCAGCAGTCAGAAGAGAGACCCACTGCAGAAGGGATGGGAGTTTCTGTTTGGTGCCTAGAAGATCTCTTAGCTTCTCCTCTAAACTAAGGTTGCTCCAAGATCCCAGAAACCACCCCAGAATCAATCTCCTTTCTTGGACTGCTCACCGTTCTTTTCCCAGGAAGAAATCAAGGTAAAAGCCAGATTCTGTACTTGGACCTCTGCAGAGAACAGCACCCAGATGTTGCTCAGCTGCTGCACCCAGAAGGTGGGCACTAGAGCGCCAGAACACCTGGATTCGCAAGAACGAAGTCTGAGCTCTTACCAGTACCAGCTCTGAGGCTCTTCTCGAGAGGCTGCTGGCAAAGCTGGAAAGGCTGCTCTAATGACCGCCACGAAATGGAGAACCTAGATGTCTAGAGATGGGTTCTATAAATAGTAAAAAGTTGTTTTAAATGGGGGTTGGAGAGATGGGCCAATGGTTAGTAACCTTGTTCTTACAAAGGACCTAGTTTTGGTTCCTGAACCAGGTAGCTCACAGCCACCTATTAACTCTGATTTCCTGGGATCTGACAGTCTTTTGTAGACTCTATGGGCTCCAGGTATGAATGTAAACACATAACACATACAGGCACTCACATGTATACAGAAAATAAAAATAAGAAGAAGAAACGAGGGGTTGGGGATTTAGCTCAGCGGTGGTGCACTTGCCTAGCAAGCACAAGGTCCTGGGTTTGGTCCTCGGTTCTGAAAAAAAAAAATGAAAAAGAAAAAAAAAGATCTAAAAAAAAAAAAGAAGAAATGATATATCTATTTATTTATGGGTATTTTGCCTTTCTGCACAGGTATGTGCACCGCATACATGTCTGCTGCCACGGATTCCCTGAAAGTGGGGTTTCAGATAGTTATAAGCTGCCATGTGGGTGCTGGGAATTGAACCCTGGTCCTCTAGAAGAACAACGAGTGCTCTTAACTGCTGAGTCATCTCTCTAGCCCCCAATAAAAAACATTTACAGGAAGCAGAGGGCCAGTATCGTTTCTTCTGCTACTGAGGGAAGTGTGGGTCCACCCTATACATCCTCAGTGTCTCCTGGACTAGGAGGCCAGGCTGTTGGCCTTTGCTGCTCCTTTGAGCTTCGGGGCTTCAGTGTGTACTACAGAAAGTGTGGCTCCTAACTGGATGCTCTCACTGGTGGGGAAGCTCTGGCTGGAGGCTGGACTTGGCCTACATAGCAAGACACTGTCTTAAAAAAACAAAACAGAACAAAACCAACCCGCAGTTCCTTAGACTTTTGGTTTTGCTGCTGTTGATACTGCTGTGTGTGCTGTTGTTATAACCAGGCCTCGCCCAGTGGCTGTGGCTGTCCCAGCAGTCTGATATGCATGCCTGAGTGCCATTATTTTCTGTTCCCGTAATCTACTGTGATGGAACTATTCTTGGATTGGTTCACTATTCACATCTAGATGATAAAAGAAATACATTTTTTTCTGGATTCTAATAAACAAGGTTCATATGATGCTTGGACTGACGTGAAAGGAAGGAAGCAGAAGGCCCCTGGTTTGTGTTCAGTTACGGAAGCCATGAGAACTGAGTCACAGATGACTTACACTGTGTGCACCGAGAGGTTAACTAGGACATTATCCTGTTTCTCAGCATTGTCTCCCTTTCACTAGCACACAAGGCATTCGCTTAGTAGACCAATGTTCAATCAATCACTCAATCAATAAATAAATAATAGAGCCTTCCTCAAGGTTTTCCAGGCTCCTAAGGAATAATCTGTCTGTGACAGGTCTCCTTCCCACTTTTGAATTGAGAAAGTGAAGCAAAAGAACAATTACATTTTCCTGTTTAAAGATCACTCAGATAATCAGGCTCGGTGCTCACCATATGGAAGAAACTTACCGCTTTGCCCTCTGGGGAATCAAATGTCAGAAATCTGAGGTGACAATCTGTCTCCAAGGGTCGGTCCAGATCGTAAAGTTCTCCATTTACTTCAGCAGCCACTGCAGTATCAGCCAGTGTCGAACTGCGGCAGTAGGAGGGCAGTGGGGATGAAGACAGAGTGTTATATTCTACAGGGCAGGGGGTGGTATCTCTCAGCACCTCTAATTTGCCAAGTGGAGATAAGTTTCCAGAGTGATAAGACCTACTATTTCTTCCCCCAATGTAACCTTTGGGAAGGCAGAAACTCTGGAACTATAAAGATAAATGCTTAAGAAAAAAGCTCCCACCCTCCGTTTTAAAGACAGGTCTTGCTATATGGCCCAGGCTGGCCCTGAATTCTGAGTCTTTTGTCTCCGCTCTCTGAGTGCTAAGATTACAGGTCTATAGCACCGTGCTTGGCAAGAAAGGCTATCCAAGCACAGTGGCTCACACATGTAACCTTGCCACTTGGGAGGCCTAAGCAAGAGGGTTTTTCCTAAATTCAAGGCCAGGCTGGGCTGAGGCAGTCTCAATAGAGGGAGTATCGAGCACAGTTCCTGTGTGGAGCAGAGTTCTTTGGAAGCCACTACAAGGTATGGCTGGGTCTCAGCAGACTTCTGTGGCCAGAGTTACAAAGACACAATTTTTCTTGCCCCTTTACTTCTTCTGACCTCCATGACAACTTAAAACAGCATGGCTTTACCCTCTTCTCTCCTTGTTTTATTCAGAGCAGCTGCTGCCTGCCCTGGAATTTTTTTTTTTAAACTAAAGTTGTTCTTGAAAAAAAAAACAAAAAAAACAAAAACAAAAGACCTCACTCAGGAGAGCGCTTACTGAGATGCAAAAAGAGCTGGGTTTGATTTCCAGCATTACATAACCATAAATGGCCGTGCACACCTCTAATCTTAGAAGCTAGGAAGTGGAGGAAAAAGGATCAAGACAGCTCAAAGTTGGGGTGCCCAAAATGTTTGTGAGCTGGTACGGGTGCTTGCTTCCAAGCTTGATGAGCTGCGTTCAATCCCTGGAATTATACAGTGGAGGGAAAGAACTCACTCCCAAAAGTCGCTCTTTGACCTCCACATGTACACTGTGGTTTGCATTTGTGTGGCCATGCTGAGGCACACGGGTGAGCATTGGATAAGGATGTGTCTGGTGTGTGTGTGTGTGTGTGTGTGTGTGTGTGTGTGTGTGTGTGTGTGCGCGCGCGCACGCGCTCGCACAAATGTAAAAAAAAAAACAAAAACTTTTTTTTTTTTTTGGAGACAGGGCCTCTCTACACAGCCCAGGTGTCCTGGAACTTCAGGCGATCTACCAGGCTGGCCTGGTATGCAGAGACCCACCTGCCTCTGCCAATGAATTCTGCGATTAAAGGTGTGCACCAACAAGATCAGCTGGAAAAATAATTTTTTTTTTTAAAGATGCTTTTCTGGGGGAGTAGGTATTCTGTCTTCTTCCTTAAGAGCCAACAATCATGTCTTTGGCAAGGCGCACGGCCAGCAGGCTAGGCTGGCTGGCCAGATAGTTCAGGGATCTGCCTGTCTCTGCCTATCCAGTTCTGGCATTACAAACACATGCCATCACACCCTTCTTATTTTTAACCCCAAACTATTATTTCGTTTACTTATGGGTGGGACACACATGCTACAGAGTGTGTGTGCACGCGCGCACAGGGTGTGGGGGGTGGTCAGAAGACAATTTTGAGTCAGTTTCCTTTCACTATGTGGATTGTAAGATCAAATTCAGGTCTCAGGTCCTTATGCTTGTGACTGACTGACCTCTAATCCTAACCCTCTCCCTACCCAAAGACTACACCTTTCTGATGGGAAACAAAGACAAAGAAAAATGTAAACAAACAAAAAGCTGCTTTCTTTTCCTGGCCCGGTGCAGAAAAGGACAGAAAGATAATTCTGTAGGTAGAGGATGGCTTGATACCTGATCTGCTGGGCCAGTTGATAAGGGGTTGTATTCCATGCAACAGCATCTACCTTCTGGCCTTCAGGAAGTGATATCTTAATAGTCCGGGCTTTCTTCTGTGTCATACTTGCTAATCTCTTCACCTGAGCAGTCCATAGCTCCTCAAAAAGGCCAAATCGTTCTGCCAACCAATGTGGAGGAGTTGGTATAGGGGCCTGAAGGGAAAGACAGGTTAGGAGGAATCACGGGGAGTAGTTCCACTACTCCGGAATGGGGGTCGTAGGGGTTATGGGTGTTTAAGATGCATTGATTCTAAGGTGGGGACTGGGTGACAATAGGTCTTAAACTGGGGATTCAAAGGGATCAAACATTTCCGAATGGGGAAGTAGGGTCCAGGGGAGGCTGGACAGCCTGCCCTCTTGGACTCTGCAGGGCTGGATGGTTGGGAGCTTGGCGTACCTCACGCACTGTGTGGAGCTCGCAGCGGCGGAACCCCGGGAGTGGGAACCCAAGCCGGCGCCACCTCAGACAGAGACCCATGCTGCCTCAAGTCGGTACCTCCATGCTCAGATCACCGATTCTTCCTCATCAGACTCCTCATTGGCTCCTAAGCCAGTAATATCCCTTCCTATTGGATAATGTCGCCGCCACTCTGGTCGAGCACCACCCCCAGGAACTCCGCCGAGGCACGACCCACACAGCAGCAGCCGCTCTGGGAAAGGTTCCGGTTGACCGGAAAGTGGAAGCTGTTGCACACACCTGCAACCCGGCGCCCAAAGTGACAAGAAGGTGGCCAACTTTGAGGACCGGGGGCATACCTCCTGGGGGCAAGAGTGAGAGAAAAACAGGAAGTGGAAATTAGTCATTTTTCTTTAATTATAAAATTTATTAAATATCCTAAAAGCTGGCAAGAAATAAGCACAGACACTGGAACTAAACATCTAGAGTAAATCCTGGATCTGGCATTAATCAAGTAGTTTTTTGTAAACTTTCTGTAATCTCGATTTTTCTCATCCTTAAAACAAGAATAAAAATATCTGTTCGAGTTCTGGAGGTACATTTTATGTAAATTGCTAAACTCAGTGCTTGGTATATAATGAGCGCCAGCAGCAAGGCACTGTTACTACCACTGACTACAACAAGACTATCTTGGTGGCCATTCCTTTGCAGGCGTGGAGAAGGGAGAGTTTAGAGACCTCTTAATATCACAGATGTGGCATTTAATTAGTCAATCATTATTGTGTATGTGTGCATGGAGGATCTTTGTGGGCATGGGTGGCAGTTTTGTAGGTCAGATACCACCTTTCTGTGGTCAGTTCTGCCCTTTCACCTTACATGGGTCTTAGGGATCAAAGTCATGTTGCTAGGCTTGACCAGCAAGTCCCTTTTATCTCCTGAGCCATCTTACTGGTCTCAGATGTGGAATTTAGAAATCACAGAAGGTAATCAAGGTAAAAAAAAAAAACCTCGGGTGCTGATGAATCCGAGGTGTGTGCTCTTCCAGCATACCTTGCTTTTTCTGTACTTCCAATAGACTCCAAGACCATCTTAGCGACATCCAACTCTGTCCAGTTCTGTTCCTTAAATAAGCCTTCATCTTCCTTTATCCTTTCTTTTATCCCTCTCCATTAAATCTCGAATACAGGGCTAGCTATATCAGCTTTATACAGTAAAAACAAAAGCATGGTCAGATGTGTGGAGAAGCATAAAGGGAAGTGAACTTATAAGCACCTGTTGAGGCTCAAATAGTCCCTCACCTTGGGGTGGGGTGGGAACACTTAGTCCGTTACCAGAATGCGGTCGTGATGGGATCATAGGGTCTTGTGGAAGAGTAGTCAGAACAAGCTGCTTAACCTAGGCTTCCAAAAAGGCCCAAAGTTCTGTCTGGGGAGGGCAGCTGACTCGAGTCATAGGCCACTCTGGGGCTCCATCTTCTGATATGTAAGACCTCCTGAAATACAAACAAAGAGACAAGGCTATGGGGAGGAAGATTTTGTGTGAGTTCTGGTGGTCAGAGTGCAGCATTTTAAGTAGCATTCAGAAAGAATGGCGCCATCAGACCTAGATTTTCTTGTGGCACTGTGGCAGAGGGAGTGTGGCAGAGGCAGTATAGAGGCAAACCACAGACAACAAAATAGATGGTGTTCAATAAAAATGTTAAATATTACTGGTTGTGTACTGATTGAAAACTTCAAAAGATAGGGATTTTGGACACAATTTTTAAAAATTATTCTACAGGCCCTTTTGATAGGATCACAGAGAGGTGCCACCCTGGAATGACAGCTTCTTACACTCATCCTTCAACATTACTACGTGCAGTGCACTGGGCTGATGCTGCCTGAGCTGCTACTACATCATGAACCTTGATGTTATCCCCTCACCCACTGTAGCAAGTCAGGCATCTAAGGCCGATACTTATTTGTTCTTTACATCCTCAGGAGATATTAAGCTTTTAGTTTACCTGGAAAATACCTCTGCAACTTTCTTGCCTACCCCACACTTGCCTGCCAAGATCCCGAGATGCAGTATTATTTCACAATTCCATCTCATCCCCAGAACAACTGTCAGTACTGTTCTTATGCTCCCTTTAAACCCTGGAAAGTGACCTCAAGGCCAAGACCTAGTCTGCCCAAATCCACAGCCTGGGTTACTTACAGAGCCACACCACCTCTTTAAGGCCAGATAATCATAAGGGGTCATGCTTGCTAACATGGATTTCTTTTCTTTTCCTTCCTGAAGCATATGACCCAGATACTTGGAGTCCGAGAACTTTTAGAGTGAAGTACTTCCAAGAAAAACTCAAGAAATGTGATGTCTCTAATCCGTTTCTACAGACTGGTTAAGGAAAGTGAGTAAATGAGGCCCACAGAAGTTTAAAGAAAATCTGCAATAAAGAGTGTTTTAGATTCTTAATCAAATTTTAGGAACTTCTCAGGTTTCTTCTACTCTTAGACCAGGCATCCTCAGTTGGCTGAAGTTTTGGTTCAGGTATTGGCTTTATAGCTTTAAACTACTTGCAACTATGTCCAATGAGTACTTTTCATTTGTTGGGTTCAGTACATACCCCCCCAAACCCATCCTAGCTATTAGAAATAAATTCAGCACCCCAAATGTGAAAAATCTTTGCCACCTTTCCCCAGGGACACTGGGGCTCAAAGCCTCAAAAATGAGAACTTGGCTACTCTTAAAGCTCTAGTTCACCCTGCATGTGCTGGGAGTTCAGGTTTAAGACTCTTCAGTATTGTCTGTGGAAGGTGTAACATGGGACCAGGCTTATACTTTTATAACTTCTACTGTCCTCAGCAAGGACCAGTGTTTATAGGACTTTCATGTCCTATAGAAGGGCTCTGGCACATGATAAGGAGGAATGACTGGATGCTGTCAATGTTCTTCCGATTCTCACAGACACCCCAAATATAGGAAGCATCAGATTCTCTCTTTTCCACAGATCAGTTGACAAAGGACTTGAGCATCTTACAAATACAACAGGATACAAGAGATTTAAAAAAGAGAGAGAGAGAGAGAGAACATTTAGTTTGCCGTGAACCTAAACAAGTACAGGGTGGACTGGGTTAGCCAGCATCCTTTTGAGTCAGACATGAAGAGATGTGGCTTTTATTTCTCAGTTGTCACTAGTGCCTCCACCCATATTGATGTTCTCCTGCTTGAGAACAAAGAGATGAGAAAAACAAACAAAACCCAGAGGAGCTGGGATACAGTTTAGTGCTGAGTATGTATGAGGTCCTGAGTTCAACTCCAAGCACAGAAAAAAGAAAACAAACCCCAAACAAATCACAACCCAATTCCCTCTGTCCCCTCTCCCAATGTAACTATATGTCTAAATAAATCCCAGTCTTGTTTCCTAGTGTTAAGGAATCAAACCCGGGGCCTTTTTTATGCTAAGCAAATGCTCTACAATGAATTAGTCTGTCACCCAAGCCCAACTTTGTGGCTAAGGGAAAAAGTTTTCTTTCCACAAGTAACTCTGACGTCTAGTTTTTTGTTATTTTTTTTTTTAATAAATCACACTTCATGGTCTTCCCTTCTACACAGAACAGGATGTTTACTTTAGAGATGGCTCTTATAGGTGACCTTCTAGAAGCCTCATCTCCATAGCCTCTGTGAGTTATTCCTTAGCAATTGTGAATGGCAACTGATCAGACTTGTCTCTAGTTACTCATAAGCAAGTATGAGAAACATCCTAATACCCCCAAACCCATTCTGATGGCGTTACTAAGTCTACACACAAGAGGAGGTAACTCATTCCTCCCGTGTAAGACTGGCTTAAATAAAACCTGGGGGTGGGGGGCAGAAGCCATGTTTTCAAAATGCTCAGAGGCCAATGAGGAAGTCTAAAAACTGGTGCTCTTTCAAGGGTAGAGCAGTCAGCTAGGCACTGAGCTGTGAAGTGGAGCCAGATTCCATTGTCACTCTAGTAGTACACTGTAGCAGCTGGGTGTGGTCCCTAGACTGCTGCCGTCGTTTCTGAGACGTTGTGACACACGGAGCTTCATGAAATTAGGGCTGCTGTTCAGAGCCTTCTACCCTGCCAGTGACCCAGGCCTGGCCCAGATGTAGTGACTATCCCTTGTGATCCTTTTAAGCCAACATTCCATTTACTAGGCCTCATTGGGTTATGAAAAGGGATGGAGTAAGAGAGAACTACATATGGTTTCTGCATGACAGATCAATCACCAATATGTGACCAAGGACAGATATGGATAGCTGACCAGAAGGACCCATTTCCACACATTCCCTCCACTCTGTGATTACTTTAAATGTTCCTGGAAGGTTAGCGATGCACTTCAATGGTAGGATGCTCGGCACTACAAATGTTACAATGAAAACCTTTTGTTCTTGGTTCACGATTGTACAGTATTTGGAAAGCACATAATTATCTACAAAGTATATAGTGACCATCCCTGGAGCACCATGGTCTCATCCCACCCATGACAATATAGAGGAACAAACAAAAAACCCAAGAGGCCATGAAGATCTTAGAGGCTCAGCTAGACTTCAGTGACACAGATATACAAGTCAGCAGGACAGCTGGAAAAGGTCAATGTGAGAGGGGAAAGTTAACCACGCAACAAACAAAACCATATTTTATTAAGCTGGAAAACAAAATATTGGACACAGTTTGTTTTTTCCAAGAAGCTCGGAGAGGTAAGTCTAAGTGGCTATGAAGAAAACAGACAAGGTGGGCAGGTTTGTGGCACATATGCCTCAGGTAAGTGGGGGGTACACACCGCCTTCTGTCCTTCCCACATACCCTCTGGTGAAAAGCCAGTTTAGTGGCATCTTCAGGGCTGTCCCCCAGCTTTTCTGCATTCTGAAGCCTGTTTCACCTCTGGCCCTGGATAGTCAAGATGTATCTTCACTGGAGAATTTAACATAGGTCTGTGCTATAATGCTGCTGTTTTGGCTCCTGGAGAAGAGAAGTCGCTTCTGCTTGCACTTACCAGAAAAGCCAAGGGCCCTTGGTCAAAGCCCCAATCTCAAAGAAAAATGTCAAACCTTTAGAACTAGTTATTTTATTGATATTAATACACATTCCAAAAGGATTTCACTGTTGTTGCCTCTAAAGCATGTACTTGTTTTCCACACTGAACACGTGAGAATATCAATCCAACATATCTACTTTTTAAAAAAATCTTAACAAGTAACCCCACCAGTTAAAAATATGAAGGTGGGGGTAGGAGCAGTAATTTACAGCCGCTTCAAAAACTAACAGCTGAGGCCTAACTCCATCACCAGGTAATATTAGGACTGAGTGGATACTCTGCAGTAAGAAAGCTGAGTCTACTCATATGGTCTGGATCGGTTTGCTGTACCACACGTTATCATAAACACTGTTTCTGGGTTCAGAGAGGAGAAAAGTCCTAGTTTGCTCCTGATACCCTCCCAGGAGTCAAACCAAGTTCTGCTGACCTCAGAGGGCAGAGAGGTGCTCCTGTCTAAGCTGAATAAACTCTCTGAAACCCCTTAAGGATCCTATCTGACATAGCATTGCTGAGCTCTGTGTGGCATTGGAGTATTCATGGAATTCTGTGTGGCTTTACAGTGAGCATCGAGGACCTCAGTGACAACTACTCATTCTGCTTCATATGACTCATGTCCTTGCTAAGACACACTATGTTGTTCATTCTTTAAAAAATATCTTGTTTATTTATTTTTAAACTCAGGGTGAAATACAAAAGTCAGAGTATGGTACCGAGTTTAAATCACAGACACAGGAAGAATAAAATCCTTGCTTTATCTTTATGAATACCAGAAATGTCTTTTGTTTCACTATATCACAAATATACAGTTGTCTTCATTTACTGTTGCAGGAAGATTTCCTTAGAATATCTGACAGCTTCATACAACCCCCACTTCCACCCTGAAACAAACACACTGAAGATCTTGTGGCAAAAACAAAACAAAAAATATCCCACAAACCCCCAGGCCCTGGAAAGTCCATCCTTGAACTGCACAAAGCACTCCTGTCATGTGGTGGCCACTAGGTTTTTGAAGACAAGTTATCCTGCTTCAACATTCCAGAAGCCACTTTCCTGATACTTCCCTGTTTTTTTTTTTGGTTTGTTTGTTTGTTTTTTTTAGAAAATTAAATGGTCAGAGAGCCTTTTCAAGTAAACAGTATGTTTAAGCTTAAATAAGAGTGGTGGAAAGAATTCACATTCTTTTATTCTAGACTGAAAAACACCCCCACTTAATTTCTGGGAAAAAAATTAATTCTGAAAGTCACAATTTCCCTGCCCCCACCCCCATTGTTTGATACTTTTTTACTAAAGAAATGTCTTAAGACTCAATATATAACTATATTTCCCTTGCTTTGCTATGCTATATACCCAACCTCACACACGAGGTCATGATATCATGCATTTTTGTGGGGAGATCTACAGGGCAGAGAGGCTTGAGGGAGGAAAGAAAGAACTGGCTCCAAACGGGATGTGAATTCTGAGAATGTCTTGCTGCATCGTTCACACAGAACACAGCTCCCAGGTTGTGCTGGACAGTCTTTCTTCAGGAAAAAAAAGTGGTTTGTTCTGAGACAAAGGATTGTCTGTGACCACATGCCACACTTCCATCCATTTTTGCTACCCCACTGAGAAATCCAAAGTACTCCTTTACCTCTATGTTAACTTGCTGGAATTCCTTCAAAAGCTCAACACATTGTTTTGCACACCTAGCTGGAGATTATCAGCATGCACCCTGGTGCAACACACCAACAGAAAACCTACTATGCAGTATTTGCTCCCCAGATACAAAGACAGAAACACTCCGAGCACAGTGATTGTCTTTACCTTAAGAACTAGATGCAGTAACACAAACAAGCCCTTTACTGCAGGGAAGAGCTCTCCCCGCCACAGCAATGACTCAGGCAGAACAAGTAGCAGGTGACAAGAGGGTGGGGGATTGAAGGTGGGCACTGGAAGCACCAAGTTGCTATTTGCTGAGGGCTAACATGGATTCACCAGGACACCGATTCTCTGTAAAGGCATGGCCAGCAATACCCACCTGTCTCTAAGACACACCTACACAGCTGTCATACAAGGATACCACTCAATCGCCTCTGAACAGCAAGAACAGGTGAATACAGGACTGAGATGGGGTGGGGGCAGAAAGAAACTATAAAGACAAAATATTTTCCTTTCTCTAATAGTTAATGTTTGCTGACAACCACCAGTTAGGCACCATAGTAAAGTGTCTACTTAAATATTTAAGAAGGCAGGGATGATATTTTACCTACACTCACCAACTTAGAATAACTGAGGGAGAAAAAGTAAGGGAAATCAGAAGACAAGGGCTTAGAAGAGAAATGCAGAACCATCAAAATGTTTCCCTTGTCCTTGTTTACAAAGGATGGTCACACAGCACCACTGAATGACCCTTCCCTAGTTTTACACATTGTGATCATTTCCCATTTTAACCTTGAAATTATATTCAGCTTTTTCTTTCAACAAAGAGACTTCGTTTTTCTTTCTTTTTGAGACAAAGTTCCACTACGTAGCCCAAGCTGGCCTCAAACTTGCCATTCTCTTGTCCCTGCCTCCCAGTGCTGGGGTTCTGTGTTCCACCACATCCAGCAAGAGAACTTTTTACTACATAGTATGAAGTTTGTACTGCCTCAGAGTAACTGCCTGGTTATAGTTCAGTGGAGGCTGCTTAAAAAAGGCAAAGTGCTCTGTTTCAGCATGCCTTAGAATTAAGCAAACACACCCGACGGGCCCAGAACTGCCTGCACTGTCTCTCTGCACACTCTAGGCCTTCTGCAGGGCAGAGAATATAAAGGGGGAGCCAAGCTGGTTACAGACGTTGCTTAGCTGGAGGGAAGGAGACAGGGATCCTCCTACTGAGCACCAGCCAGGCCAAGACCCAAATAACACCCAGCATTGCACGTTAGTACCTGTGCTGACCGAAGGTTTATTTTGAATGTAAATAATCTCTCCAATAGGTGGGATAAAATAACGGTTTTCCTCCCCACTCCCCACACCCCCAGCCATTGTGGCTTTGGTTATGTTTACTTGGTTTTTTTGTTTTAAGAAAAAATACAAACAACTTGGGAAAGGTCCTAGGTGTGGAGAGAGGACTGGATAATAGCAAACTGTTACCATGTATGCTTTCTGAATTTGGAAGGAAGGCCCTTCATTAAAAAACAAAATGAAACAAAACAAAAATCAAGAAAGGAAAAACAAATTAAAACAAAAACCCAAACTGCTACTTCCAATGCTCTCTAGACTGTTCAAAATGCCTTCCCCAGATTTCCATCAGTACCTGGGAGGGAAGAATGGGCGTTTTGGTGCAAAGAACGGAGGGCCTCTAACAAAAGGCGGCCTGGGCCTCTTTAAACTGTGGAACGGGTCTCTGCCGAGAAAAGCTTCCCTGGGCCGGAAGTCTGGCCGGGGACTCCGGAAAACCACACCACTTCGGCTGATGGCGTCTCTGTGTGCAGGACCCAAGGGAAGGCCACTGCTGCTGCTGTTGCCTCCCCCACCTCCTCCAAGGGCTGGGCCCAGGTGATCCAGAGGGTGGGAAGGCAGGCTCAGGCTCTCTCGTGCACGGCTAAGACCAGGGCCATTGAGGTCCCTGGGTCCTGTGAGCACCCCAAAATGCTCAGCCATGGTCCCTTGAAGGAGGGAACTATGGTCCTTGGGAAAAACTGCCACAGCCCCAGTCACTCCATGCTCTGGCAGTGGTGGAGTTGGGAAAGGTACAACCCCAGAGTGGTCAACAGGGGGTGGAGGAGGGGGCGGAGTAGCAAAGGGGACACCACTCCCTCCACTGCTAAGTTCCCCAGGGGGTGGAGGAGGGGGTGGTGGAGGGAAAGGAACTCCACTGTGCTCTCCAGGAGGAGGTGGTGGGCCAGCATGGGCCAGAGATGCCTCCTTTGTAAAGGGGTTCGAAAGATCCACAGAGGGCAGATGAGTGGGTGCCTCTCGAGAGAAGATACCACCATGATCCTTAGGAGGGGCAGGTGGGGCAGATGACGGCCCCACTGGCTCTCTCTGGAAGGGTGTCCCATGTTCCAAGGGGGATGGGGGGAGATGATGCTCAAATGTTGAGTTGAAACTGTTGGAACGAAAGCTGGTGACACTCTCCTGAAACTGGGGTGCCCGTTCCTTGTACGGCGTTGTCTTAAAGCCAGTTAGGCCTCCGCTGCCCCCACCCCCAAGGGATGCCAACTCAGAGGCACTTGAGGGACCATTGTCAAAAGAGCTGCCTGGTGTGCTCAGATCAAACCAACCCACTCTGGAAACCTCCCGCCCATGTCCTCTATTTCCCTTCCCAGGAACTCTTACAGACTCTACAGTCTGTATCGGCTCCCCTGACATCCTCCTATTAGCTGCGTTATGATAACCTAGAGTTTCTATGGGGGCCCCCTTTTCTTCTGTGCTGTCAGGCAAGTCTAAACAGGAGGAAGAAACACGAGTTTCTATTCGATAGTGTTCTTCTTGTTGCTGGTCAGTGGTAGGCAAGCTGGGCTGGGTGAGGTTTGACAGACTGACACCATCACTTGAAGTACCCTTGTTGGGGGTCTGGCCAAAATGCTTATCGTCTGAGGGCTTGCGTGAGGCATTTTTAAGCATGTTCTTAAACTCAATCGTCGATGTGGTGGAAATCGTAGAGGCCAGGACTTTCTCCACGCCTGATGTGGGTGGGTGACCCGCTGGAGCGGCAAGGGTATTCTGTGAAGAGAAAACGGACCGATGTGGGACTGAGTGAGGAGAGTCTGGGTACTGCGTCTGTGGCAAAGTGAGATGTCCAGCAGTAGACTGAGACAAGCCACTGTGGTTGGAGTCAGGGGTGAAAAATGAATCATTTTTACTCGGAGATGGTGACCGCTCAGACCCAGGTTCACTCCCTCTTATGCTGAAGGCACCAAAGAGCCCAGGGGGAGATGAGAGGCGGTCACAGTTCTCACTAGAGTCCAGGAGGGCCCTTACAGATGGAGGAAAGGCAGACTTGCCCCCAAACTCTTGGGCCCTGTGGTTGTAACTAGACAGGATTGGCTGGTACTCAGTGGCATCAGAAAGCTTGCTTGACTTCAGGATAGATTTGGCTGGTTTCTTCTCTAGGTTCATCATGGCAGATGGTGGAGGCCCTGAATATTCAAAGTCTCGGTAGTCCTCATCTTCCTGGAAGGAAGTATCTGGGAAGAGCTTTTCCTGTGAAGAGTCCATCAGTGATGACGGCCTCTCAACTGCACTAGAAGACTGCTTGTAGGGAGAGCCACCGCCCAGGCCAAAGGGTCGATATGTAGACACAGAACTGGGGGGCTCCTGGGGGTAGCTTTCATCTCCTCCAGCAGGTGGCGATCTTGTACTGCTGGGTGTTGAGGAACCAGGGCTGATGATCTTAGACAGTAGGGACATAGTGTCTACACTGCTGGATGTAGGCTTATCCATCATCTCATCCTGGGTGGGTGTCCCACTCCGTTCATCCCGAACCGGAGTTCCATCGATGTTGTCAACTGAAGTGCTGGTAGGACCACGCTGGAAGTCCGAGGAATGGCCCTCTGATGGGGCACTGGACCCCAGGCTGCTCAGGATTGGGATGTTTAAGTTCAAGCCGCTGAAACCAGGATTACCTTTCAGGAAATTGTGGATCTTCATTTCCAGGCTTGGAGAGGTGGACTCTGATTCTGGCTTTGGCTTGGAGACCTCTGAGGATTGGCACATGGCAACTTCAGTAGGTGGGGCAGCAGGGCTAGTATTGTGTGTGCCTGTAAATCCTAAAGAACTGGACGGTAGTTTAAAAGTAGTGCTTGGGAGGACTGGGCTCTGCCCAACGGATGCCTTGCTTGCTGACGTGGAAGAGACTTCAGAAGTTGAAGAATTGGGAGAATAGTTGAAGCTCTTGGAAATAAAAGACTGGGTATTGGAGAGCAGATTTCTCCCCTTTACAGCAGAGCCTGTGGTGCTGGCAGGGGAGGCCGCAGTGCTCTGTGAAGCAGCTTCACTGGCTGGCACAGGGTTCCCAGTAACACTCTGAAGTAAAGATGACAAGCCTGCAGAAACAGATTAGAGGGGTTAAAGAGAACAACTACCCACACTATAATGAAAACAAGGCAGGCTTATTAGATACCATCACTCACTCTGGTGGGAACCAGATAGACTTTAAAATATGAAGTTAAAAGGAATCTAGACTAAACAGGCAGTGCCTAGATGAGACAAAACAAATCAGGTCTATTTATCAATCTAAGACAGCAAAGCACTCAGATAGTCCTAGAACAATCCAGATGCAAGTCCCATAATAAAAGGAAACAGGAAAGAGAGGGATTTTTAATGTCAGAATCATTCACAGCTTCAACAAAGCAAAGCAGCAGAGGAAAGGAAGCAAATTCCTTCTGACACAACATTCTAAGCCAGCATCTGTGCTCGAGCTGTGGAATCTCTAAACACAAATGAATATTCCCACCACCTTGTAATTTATTCTGATACATTAGCATGCACTGTTGTTCTCAAGAGGAAAAGAACGTATGTAAAACCTCAGGCTGGAATATTTTTTCAACAAGTTTGCCTATCGCTAGATCAATGCTTTTATTTTATATGTGTATGGTGTTTTGTCCTCAGTTATCTCTATGCACCACATGCATTCCTGGTGCCCAAGAAGGCCAGGAAAAGGCACTGGATCCCTGGAACTGGAGTGACAGTTGTAGACTCTATGTGGGTGCTGGGAATCAAACCTAGGTCTTTGGGAAGAACAGCCAACGTTTTTATTCACCAAACCATGTCTCTAATCCCCGGTGTTACTCTTTTTTTGAGTCAGGGTCTCCCTATGTATTCCTACATTCCTATGTAGACCAGGCTAGCCTGAACTTAGAGAGATCCACTAGCTTCTGTACAACCTCCCATGTTCCCACCCCATGTTTAAAGGTGTGAATCACCACAGCCAGTAACCAGAATTACTTTTTTAGGAACAATATTTTCTTTCAAAATTTTTACCGTGTATGAGTTTGTGTATTGGTACATGTGCCACACACAGCATGCATGGAATGATTAGAGGACAATTCTGTGGGATCAATTATTTCCTTTTACCTTTATATGGGCTGTAATACCAAACTAGGTCATCAGGCTTGTGACAAGTGCACTTACCCACTGAGGCATTTTTGCACACCTTCTCTCTTCAAAAAAGCATTCATTTTTTTATGTGTATGGATATTGTGTATACACACACACACACACACACACACACACACACACACACACACACACACCCCTCATGTGTCCATGGAGACCAGGAAAAGGCATCAGATCTCCTTAGCTAGGGTTGGGTATGAGCGGCCATGTGGATGCTGGGAACCGAGCCTTAGTCCTCTGTGGGAGCAGTAAATGTTCTTCAGGCCTGAGCATCATCTTTCCGGCCCTGTATGTTTGGGGGGTGGGAGTTCTTATGGAATCCAGGCGGGCCTCAAATTCCTTATGTAGCTAAATGTGGCCTTACACTCTAATCCTCTTGGTTCCACTTTTTAAATGCTGGGCGCTCACTATGTAGATTAGTTTTGCCTTGAATGCATGGAGATCTGCCTGTTTTTATTTGTGTGTATGTTTGTGTAAATGTTCACTATATGTGCTCAGGAGTCACTGGAAGACAAGCCATTGGGTCTTCTACAGCCACAGTTTAGAAAAAAAGAGTCAGGCTGTGGTAGCACATGGCTTTCATCCCAATACTGCAGAAGCAGAAGCAGGCAGATCTCCATGCATCCAAAGCCAAACTGGTCTCCATAGCAAGCTCAAGGTCAGCCAGAACTATATAGTTGAGACCCCACCTCAAAAATAAATAAAACAAGCAAGCCAGCCAGCCAGAAGAGTGGCTGGAGCAGGCCAAGCAGTTGAGAGCATTGTTTGCTCTTCCAGAGGGCCCAAATTGTCTTTCTGTCTAGCTTACTCTGCTTAACACAATGGTCTCTGGTTACACTCATTTTCTTGCAAATACTGTATTTTTCATTTTCTTCATATGGCTGAATTAAATCCAAACGGACATATGTGCACACTTTGTTTAACTATCTGTGGATGGGTACTGAGGCTGCTTCCATTTCTTAACTACCAAAGGCAACAGGACATCTGTGGTGTGTTGAGTTCTATAACTGTAAACTCAGGATCAACAGTACCTGAGTCTTACCAGAGCTCCATTTTCAGAGTTTCGAGAAAAGTTCATCATTACGTCTATGGTGGCTAAAACGTCTACAAACCCGCAGCACTAGAGACAAACTTAACTGTTCTTCTTGTTTTGCTCTACATGTGTAGGCAAGTGCTTTGCACTGAGCTACAGCCCTGGTTCAGGTGGGTCTTTTTCAGTCTTGCTGTATACCCCGTGGTGGCCTAGCACTTGCTCTTTAGCCTACACTGGATAAATTACAATACTTCTGCCAGTCTGACCCAGGTAAGGGTCACACAAACCAGGTCTACCCTTTGTTTATTTATTCTTTTGTTGGTTTTTTGAGACAGGGTTTGACTACATAACCGTGGCTGCCCTAGAACTCACAACATAGACCATGATGGCTTCAGACTCACCGGCCTCTGCTTCCTCAGTGCTGGGGTTAAAGGCGTGCAGCGCCATGCCTGTCTACTTGTTTATATACTGTTTTCTCAAACACACATTTGCTACACAGCCCAGGGTTAGCCTAGAAATCATAGCAATCATGACCAAATGCTAAGACTACAGATGTGAGGTATGCAAGACTTTTTAAAGTTACTTAGTTTTATCTCTCAGACTTATTCCATAGACTACTGCTTTTTCAAAGACAGTTACTGTCAAGTTAGTGCGGTGGCTCAATGGGTAAGGCACCCAATGCCAAGCCCGCAGACTTGAGTTTGATTCTCAGCATCCATATTGTAGGGAAGAGAAACAATTTCTACAAGTTGTCCTTTGACCTCCGTAAGAATAAAGGCACATAAACCCCTCCCCTATAAATAAGTGAAAAAGAGACAGCTGTTACTTATATTTTGTAAGACATAAACTTCTTTTTGACACTTTATTATACTTCTTTACCTCAACAAGCTGTGAAGTCTTTTTTTTTTTGGAAAATCCATCAGTAGGACTGTGGATAGCAAAATTAAAATAAAGTTCTAAGGAAAAAAATTTTTTTTAAAAGATAGGGTTTCTCTATGTAGCCCTGATTGTCCTCAAACTCACACTGCAGACCAGGCTGCCCTCTAACTCAAGAAAGCTACCTGCCTCTGCCTCCTAAGTGCTAATTAAAGGCATGTACCACCATACCCACACCTGGACAAAATTTCTTTTTTGTTTAAAAAACAAAACAAAAGTCTTTTTTTTTTTTTTTGCAGTTTTTTTTTTTCTTTTTTCTTTTCTTTTTTTTCGGAGTTGGGGACCGAACCCAGGGCCTTGCGCTTGCTAGGCAAGTGCTCTACCACTGAGCTAAATCCCCAACCCCAAAACAAAAGTCTTAAAAAAAAAACCATACTCTGTGTATGTGTGATAAAGAGAGAACAATTTGAGGGAGCAGAGTTTCTTCTTCCGCCATGTGGGTCTCAGGTAGTCTGGTTTGGCAGCAAGTGGCTTTATCGACTAAGCTATCTTGTTGGCCTCTGAAAGATTTTTTACAGTGTTAGGGTGAACATGAGTATTTATGTCCTTACCATGCTGAAAAGTTTAGATGGCTCAGCAGTTAAGAACACTGACTGCTCTTCCGGAGGTCCTGAGTTCAATTCCCAGCAACCACATGGTGGCTCACAACCATCTGTAATAGAACCCTATGCCTTCTTGTGTGACTGAAAACAGCAACAGTGTACTCACATAAAACAAATAAATAAGTCAAAAACAAACAAACAAATAGGACCCCCTGTGTAGCTCTGGCTGTTTTGGAACATGCTCTGTAGACTACCCTGGCCTGGAATTCACAGAGATCCACCCGCCTCTGCCTTCCAAGTGCTGGAATTATAGCCACCACACTTGGCTAAGAGTTCCATTTTCTAAAAGCAAAAGAAAGGTGACAAACTCTGCTATATTCCATTAAGGGGTTATTTTCTGTGTTTTTATTTCTCATCTTGTCAGAGCACATTTCTTTCAACTCATAAGGATAGGGTTCCTCACCTTGTCTGCTGATATTCTAGCCTGGGTACATTTTTGTGGTTGAAAACTATTCTATGCATTATAAGATATTCAACGGTTCTCTGACCTTGACCCATTAATGCTAAACAGAGTTTCTGTCCCAGTTGAAACAAAGTATCTCTAGTCATTGCTAAATGTTACCTAGAACTACCTGGCTTTAACAACGATGATACTGTTCTGGAAATTACAATTAACTGCATAATTACACTGAGATGTTTAAGAAGGGTTGTGTAGGAATCTGGAAAATAAGAAAGATCAAATATGATTCATGAAAAACGGAAGCAATTTTATGTACAAGACATAGCTGAGAAAGCCAAAAAGAGAAGTTTAAATGAGGCAGAGACTACAGATAGAAGGGAGAAAAAAAAAATATATATATAAGGATAAGGTTATATTTGATTATAAGTTATATATTAAAACTCAAAACTCTCTCTCTCTCTCTCTCTCTCTCTCTCTCTCTCTCTCTCTCTCTCTCTCTCTCTCTCTCTCTCTCTTTCTCTCCACACCCTGCACTAAGAGCTAGGGTTAAAGGAAGCCCAGCAGTGCTCTGTTGCAGGATAGAGTATTAGCTAAGCAACACATCTGGCTTCTAGTCTCAGTCCAGACTCATCACCTTAACCAACCACATCACTCATGAGCCTAGTTTCCTTACCTGAACGGAGGATATTACTATAAATATTAGAGTCTCTTTTAGTGATGACATTTGCAATTCTGTAACTGCCATGTCATAAATGATAACTATAAAGACAGTAATGAATTAACTATATGGTATACTTCATGGCTTTGCATTCCTCAGAACTAGAATTCAAGGTTACACTGGAGACAAACATTCACAATTCAAGTCCCTCTGGCACATGTCAGTTTACCTTGAAGTGCAGGGGCTGACTGTGTCTGGGTTTTAGAAAGAGCAGAGAGGATGCTCTCTGGGGTGATCTCCACCTTTGACAGGATATTTGCCAGAGGGTTGTGAGATGGTGTTGTGGCGGGTGCAGGTGTTTTCAGGCCACTGCTGAGGCTGCTGGGACTGGTAGGAGTTCCTGGAGAAGGTCTTGATGCAGAACTGACCCCTGGTGGCAGAAAGATGAACTCAAGAAAATGCAATGCTCAATTCATGACACTTTCCACTCAATCAAAGATTGTTTTAATAGTAATTCTGGTGACTGATCCACAAATAGTGCCCATTTTGACATATACAAAGAAAAACATCTGAAGATAACTGTTGTTTCTATTTGGAATAGTCTTAAAACAAACAAGCACTATGTTATTTTCATGCATATTCCTTGGTTTTCAGAGTGGCAACCAGAACAGAGCAGGCAACCTGCTTCTGCTCCCATGATGCTCAGCGAATCCAGCAGGATGGCGGGATCAAAGGCACTGCCACTGCAGAACGCTGTCACCACGTGTCTATGTGAGTGGCAAGGGTTTTTCTCTTACACAGCCTTTAAAGTGACATTATACAAATAAAGCCCTTTACACTTTTGCACTTCAAAACACTGGGTCAGTTATCAACACAGTAAAAAGGTAAATGCAGACGCAAGAAAACATTTGATTTCTTAAAATATGACAAAACCACTATGAACAGATGTTTTACAAAGAAAGATAAATGAACAAATGAAAAATAATCTTTAATAAAAATATAGATATTATCTTTTCAAGATTGAACATGACAATGGGAAGGGTTAGGAACAATTAAAATTCGAAACACTAGGTATATAAAATAGTGTACTCTTGGATAACAATTTAAAAGCTATATGCTGCCTTTTGGTTTTGTATTTTTTTAAACAGGGTCTCATAATATACCCCAGGCTGGCCTTTAATTCTTAGTCTTCCCGCTTGGCTTCCTTAGTGCTCATGTTATAGGTGGCAGCACATCTAGTTCATATGCTCATTATTTTCCCAAAAATACTACAGCATGGGCAGGCACAGGTGAGAAAATGTGTTTCTGTGTCCTCCTGCACCTGCGTGTTGTGCAGTACAGTCTATTATCACATTTATCATTGTTAGTGTGTGGCTAATGGGAGAATTTAATGGAGCCACATCATTCCTGCCACCTTTACATGGATCCTGGAGATTGAATGTAGGTCTCATCAGGTTTGCATGACAAGGAGTTCAATTTTCTTTATAAAGTGAAAAGCTGGAAACAGTAATGTCTAGTAACAATTCTTATCATATAAAGCCATTACTGTAGATGACTTTTTCTGAGTGTGATATATGCACAGTTATACATTCCCACATTGTATGCACATGGAGACCAAAATGACACTATGTGTCTTCCTCTGTCACTATCTAATTTTGGGAGATGATGTCAATCACTGGAACTTCCAGTTTCTGCTAGACTGGTTGCCACTCCCCAGTCTCTACCTGTCTGTACTCACTCCCAACAGTGGGCTTACACACACAGAGCTCAGCCTGTTTTTCTATGGGTGCTGGCAATCTAAACTCAGGCCCTCCCTCACGCTTGCGAATCAAGAACTTCACTCACAGAACCGTCTCCTGACCGATCTCCATCATTTCTGTTCAGAATGGGCCTCATGTAGCCCAGGCTATCCTTGAACTCCTGATGCTTCTGCCTCTTTTCCCAAGTGCTGAGATTACAGATGTGTGCCACCACAACCAGCTGTTTAGATGAATATTTAATAACATAAAATCTGTGATACATACTTAAGTTTTAAAAAGCCGATTTAAAGATAATATAGACAAATCTTTAATTATTAAAGACAAAGTATCCAAATAGAATCCCTCAAATCCAGATACATGGGTGCTTTTCTTTGATGTAGTAAGATTATTTTTTGACTTTTCTATGGTGTCTAAATGTATTTTTGATGAAAAAATTTTAAGAAATTTCACCACCACCACCCACAAAAGAAAAAACAAAAAAACAAAAAAAACCAAACCAAACCAAAACCACTTTGATGGTTCAGTTAAAAAAAAGAAAAAAGATGGAAATCAGTGGTTTAGCATCGTCACTGGGCTCACTTACCCGTATTTTTCATGACTGATGTTAGGCTGCTAAGGATGGAACTGATCTTTGCCAGATCCACATTTGCCAGGTTTGGCAAAACCAAAGTTGGGGAAGGGGACAGAAGTGAAGTGTTCAGAGGCTTTGGGAGAGGCGGGGCTGCTGTCGTGGGCACAGACGGTGGGGCACATGGTGAGGTTTTCGAGATATTTTCTGTTGACTTGGTGACCACACCAGTAGAGACAGCTGGTTTCTCCACAGGTTTTTCTTTCCTGTCCTCCACTGTTTGAACAAACAAAGGAGACAATTTTATGACCTATTTTCTAGATTTTATGTCCAAAATGAAACAATGTTATGTTCTAATATTTCCTAATTTGAAGACAGGTAGCCCTACACCACACACTTTATGCTTCAAAACAAAACAAAACAAAACAAAACAAAACAAAACAAAACAAAGCAATATTAGGCATAGCAGCGATATTAGGCATCTGACAATGCCCAGAAACTCCAACTTCAGGGGACAGATATCCTCTTCCATGGCCCATGGGGTATGTATATACATGTATTCAAATGGCTGTACACTCACACACATAAAAAATACGAGATAGAAAAGATGAGTCTAGGGGCTGGAGAGATGGCTCAGCGGTTAAGAGCACTGACTGCTCTTCCAGAGGTCCTGAGTTCAAATCCCAGCAACCACATGGTGGCTCACAGCCATCTGAATGGGACCTGATGCCCTCTTCTGGTGCGTCTGAAGAGAGAGACAGTGTACTCACATATATAAATAAATCTTAAAAAAAAAATTCAGTCTATATATTTTATGACCATTCCCGCCAATTAAGTACTGCATCTTACTTTTTAATGATTCTTTTGTATATTCTGATTAGTGGAAGGCTAAACATAAAATGTATTTTTCTGCAACAAGAGACACCAGGGAGGGAAATAAGGATGTTCAGGGAGAAAAAGATAACCAAAAATAAAATAAAATAAAGAGCATTGCAGCAGCAGCACCAATAGCACCCCCTTACATTCTTGAGAACATATCTTTATTTGCTATTCATTTGTATTGTTTTATGGAGATGATGGTTGCCACAAGGTATTGTTTTTTTTCATGAACAACTTTCTTAGTAACAAAAACTCATACACATTATTATGATGTTTTTGCTTCTACAAGTTGTCCAACTGTGAGTTTAACAGACACTAATTATTTTTCAAATTTATTTTATGTATATGAATTTTATACGACTGTATGTATGTGTTCCATGTGTATGCAGTGCCCCAAGAGGTCAGAAAAAGGCATCGGACTTCCTGGAAGTGGAAATACAGAGGCAGAGGGCTGCCACTGTGTGCTGGGAATGGAGACGGGCAGCCAGCGCTCCTAGCTGCTGCGCCATCTCTCCAGCCCCTAGGTACTAATACTAATCTGAAACTGCAATGCTCTAAGTCTTAAAAACTTTGGTTGGACTTGGTTTTTTATTCCTTCCTTTTTTTTTTTTTTTTGGCTGGGGAATGTCTGGAGGCAGGGATGGGGTGGCATGGGGGCAGGAGATAGGGATCTAGGGGACTGGAAAGTCAGTATGATCCAGGTTATAATGTGCAATTTCCAAATAATCAATAAAAATATTGTGTGTAAAAAAGAAAACAAGGGTTGGGGATTTAGCTCAGTGGTAGAGTGCTTGCCTAGCAAGCGCAAGGCCCTGGGTTCGGTCCCCAGCTCCGAAAAAAAGAAAAGAAAAAAAAAAAAAAAAAGAAAACAAAACAACTTTAGACTATATTCCTCTTACTACTTTAAAGAACTTAGTGAATAGCTTATTTAATTTAACAGAAGTCAAAGTACTTAATAAGAATAATTATAAAAGTGCAGATGCCAGACAAAAACCAATTCAAGTTAGCTGTGAAAATATAGTTAATAAACTGCAGCTTTAGAATTCTTTTTCTTTAAATTGTTTTTTTGATTTACTTATGTGTATTTTGCCTGCATTCACATGCACATTTCTGCCTGGTGTCCAGGGAGGTTATAAGAGAATATCAGAGCCCTTGGAACTGGAGTTACAAGCAATCGTGAATTGCCAAGTGAGTGGTGGGAACTGAACTCGGGTCCTTTGCAAGACCGGCAAGTACTCCTAACCACTGAGCCATTTATTCACACTAGTCACTTTAAGAAGAAACAAAAAGCACTTAAGTGTTACAAATTCTTGTATTATAAATATATCCAAACTATTTGTATTCTGTAATGTATAAAAATAAAATTGTTATGAACACTGGGCACACTGCCTGTGAAAGGCTGTGGCTCTGACCTCCAGGTCTGTGGAAGATCAGTCAGTGAGAACCCTTCCTCCTCTGTGCTGATTAACTGTGGGAACCATGGCAGGCCTACCAATGATTTTTGATCCATCATCTTCCACATCTGAGAGTTCCATGTCCTCCACGTCACGGTTATCTGTCACAGGCTCAGGTGTGGCAGATTTGTCACTCTCCATGGTTGGTGACTGGGATTCTTCACCTCCCATACCCTGAAATGGAGACTCGGAACCAGTTGGAGAAGGAGCATCCATACTTGGAGAGGGGACTGGTGACTCCTCAGGATCAGGAAGGGTTGACTTCAACTGATCCAACTTCTTCTTTAAGTTGTTTACTCGGTTAGCGAAGGTTTTGTAAGCCTAAGAGAGAGAAAGAAAAGTGCTTATTTCTTGACATAAGGAACACCTAGCTATCATTTGACAAAACTGGCACAAAACAAGAATATCGCAGAGCACAGAGTAGTCTTGGGTTTCTACTTCTGCTCAGTGATATTACTACCCTCAGCTGTTAGAAATCTTTTAAGTTTATTGTGTATGTGTATATGATGGATAATGGGTGGGTAGGCCATGATGTGTATGTGAAGGTCACAGGAAAACTGGAGTAAGTTCTTTTCTTCCATTTTTATGCAGGCTCCAAAGATCGAACTCAAGTCTTGTATGTGCTCAAACTTTGCTTAACTTGATAGAAATGCTGTGTCAGTCACCGTCATGAGCTGGTATTGGCAATTATTCACCAAAGTTTTTGCTTTGTCCAGATTTCCTCTTTTTTGCCCACTATTCCTTTTCTAAGTCAGTATTGGATTTCAGATCCCACAGAAGTCATGTTACCCCGGTCTCTCATTTGTGATATTCTTGAAATTTGTTCCTGATGACTTTAACAAATGTGTATATTTACTTTAATAATTCAGAAGAACACTGGAAAGGTCAATTGATATTTGTCTAGTGATTTTTTTTCATGATTAGACAGAGGTCATGAGTGTTTAGGAGGAAGAGCACAGAGCTGCCATTCTAATACACTCACAACTCATCATGGCTAATGCTGATGCCAGTAACTTGCTGTAAACTGATTATCTAGCTCCTTTTTCTTACTACTTAAGTGTGAGTGTGTGAGAGTGTGAGTGAGTGTGTGAGAGAGAGAGTGTGTGTGTGTGTGTGTGTGTGTGTGTGTGTGTGTGTGTGTGTGAATATGCACCATGGCATGCAACTCCTGAAAAAAGACTTGTCTTTACCTGCAGAGCCATCTCAGTGGCCTGCTGCTGTGTCCTCATCTCTTGATTATCTTAAAGCTTGGTGCTTTTTAAATCACTGCATGTACAGAGGTCAGAGAGCAAACTGTGAGAGGAGCTGCTCTCCCCTCCACTGCCCAGGTCTTTAGGTTTGGTAGCAGGTGCTTACACTCAGCTACCTTACCCTCCCTTCCTTTTGTTTTCAGAGTCTTGAACTGTCACATTGTAGGTATTATTTTGGCTAGATATTTAAAAAGACACTAACTAATATACTGGGTACAGTGGCACATGTCTGCAATCCCAGCACCTAGGAGATAAGGACACTGGCTACTCTTACAGAGAACTTGCATTCAGTTTCCCAGAACCCACATGAGAGGTCACAACTGCTTGTAACTCCAATTCCAGGAGATCTAACACTCTCTTTCTGCCTTTGAGGACAAAAGGCACACCTGTCATGGTCATGTACATACACATACATGTAGACAACACATACAAAGGCTCAAGACATAGCTCAGCAGTTTAGGAGCACTGACTGCTTTTCCAGAGGACATAGTTCAATTCCCAGCACCCACATGGGTGGCTTATAACCACTTACAGATTACAGCTGACTTGACACTCTCTTCTAGACTCCAAGAACACTGCATCAACGTGATACACAGATGTGTATGCAGAGGCATATATTCATGTACAAAGTAAATTTTGAAAAGTTAAAAAAACAAAAACAAAACAAAAACAAAACAACAATAACACACACAAAAAAAAAAACCCTCAAAATATTCTTACAAAATGGGAGGGGGTGGGGGTCAGGCAGGCGTGGAGCCACATGTGCTGGAGATGTGCCTCAGTGGCTAAAAGCAGTGGCTGAATCCCCAGTACCCACACGGCAGCTCAAAACTGTCTAGAACTGTAGTTCCACGGGATCCAATGTCCTTTTCTGATATGCAGATGTGAATGAAGACAAACAACCATATACCTCAATAAATTTTGAGACAGAGAGAAAGAGGGGAAGGGGAGGGGGGGAAGGGGAGGGGGGGGGAGAGAGAGAGAGAGAGAGAGAGAGAGAGAGAACACAAGTTTGGCATGGTAGCATGCACATTTAAACCCAGCACCCAGGAGGCTGAAGCAGCCTCTGAGTTTGAGGTCAGTTTGAGGGTGAGTCCTAAAACAGCTAGGGCTGTACAACCCCCCGCCCCCGCCCCCACCCCCGCCCTGCATCTCCCTGGAAAAAACCCCAACATCAAAAAAACCTAGGCAGATGGAACCCAGAAGTTGGGGAGATGTCTCACTAGCACTGGGTTCAGTACCCGATACCCACTTAAAGACTGGTGTGGTGACTGTAACAGGGCTGTGGGTGGAAGGGTCAGGGCAGGACAGGAAGATCCTGAGGACTTGCTGTGTGCCAGTCTAGCTGAAACCATAAGATTCAAGTTCAGTGAGAGATCTTGTCTCAAATAAAGAAGGAGGCCGGAGGACCTGGGTCCATCCAGAACCCACAGTATGTACATGATATAGACATGCTTGTAGACAAAACTCTCATACACATAAAATTAAAATAAATAAATCTTTGGGGGGAAAAAAGAGAAGACACCTGCAGTCGACAACCTCCAGTGGCCTCCCTATGTGCACGTGCAGGCAAGTGCACTGCAATGCACATATACACCTTCACATACAATGCACATACACACCTTCACATACAATGCACATACACATCTTCATATACAATGCACATACACACCTTCATATACAACGCACACAACAGAGAACATCACAGTGTATCTGAATGTACTAGAAACTGCTGGTGCGACCAAAACTTAAGAGAAGGACACCAGCAGAAAGACCATGGAGAAAGCCGGTTAGTGTCAGTGGTGTCCTGTTCCCTGAGGTTTGGGTTTTGGGGAACAGTGTAAAAACTTGAGTGTCCAGACAAAAAGGACACAAAAGGTCGATTACACTAATGAGTAGGGCTTTTCGCAGTACAGGGAAACAAAATTAGAGCCTCAAATGGCTGAGACCTTGACAAGAGGAAGGGCAGAACTGACCAACCACTTTTTGTTTGTTGTTACTGTTTTATCTTCTGACATACACAACATGTGCCATAGGATATGTTCCTGTCTACTCTCTTACACATGCCTCCCAATAAGAAAGTTTTAAAAGTGTATGTGTACACACACACACACACACACACACACACACACACACACACACACACACTTAGTTTTTGAGACAAGTTTCTCTTTAGCCCTAGCTGTCCTGGAACTAGCTCTGTAGACCAGGCTGGCCTTGTATTCAGTGACCTGTTTGCCTCCACCTTCACCTCCTGAGTGCTGGATCAAAGGTATGTAACAACACCCAGTTTTTCACGGACCTCTGCCTCTTTCCCTTTGCTTCTCGTCTCCCTCTCCCTCTCTATAACTAACTTATATATACTGAATAATAGTAAATACATACCGCAACAAATAATATATAAATTATACATATGTATTCTGGAGGTGGGCATATGGGTGAGTGTATGCCACAGCAAGCAGACAGCTGTCACAGATAAGTCTGTGGGAAAGCTGGTTTTCTCCTACCAGGCGAGTCCTAGGGACTGAACGTAGGTCATCGGGTTTGGCAGCAAGTACCTTTACCACCCTTTAAGGCATCTTACCAGATTCTAAAACTAGTATAGTCTATGTAGAGAGTCATGTATGTTTTACCCATATGTATTTCTAGTCTTTGTTTCCATTTCTATAATACTGTGAACTTCTAAAAGAGTAAAATTAACAGAAAGGAAAAAGAAACATTAAGCAAGATAAAATTCAAAAGCAAAGGGTCTAGTTACAATATGAGTTGTTATAGTAACTCATGCACTTCTGGAGGTTGGAGGAATCGCTTCTTGTTAGCTGAAGCTGAAACCTTTCATTAAAACATTCTAGGAAATGACTTCAGGCTTTCTGTTAAGATCTGTCCCCCATAGGGATAAACTTTTTATATATCTATGTATTGTATCTTTGTACATATACATGACTTGAGGAAGGGGTCCCCTTCTTCTCAAGAAACTACTACTTTACTCTAACATTCTGAATTACCAAATCTTTGGTTCTTTGACCACTTGCATTAAAAATTAATTTAAAAAAGTAATTAAAAATTACTATAGTATCTCTAGTCATTATGGTACCCCAGCTTAAAAAAAAATCCTTGTAATATCTAAATGTATAGGAAGAGAAATAAAGAAATACTAAGACACTATTGTTAGGATGTACATGATTACTGGTATCTAAAGGAGTCATGTCTTTTTTTTTAAGAGAATATATTTTTTAATTCATCAGTTATTTTATATATGTGAGTACACTGTAGCTGTGTTTGGACACACCGGAAGAGGGCATTGGATCTATCCCATTACAGATGATTGTGAGCCACCATGTGGGTGCTAGGAATTGAACTTATGACCTCTGGAAGATGGTGGAGTCATCTCTCCAGCCCCCAAGATCCGTGTCTTACTCTAATCTACAGGCTCTAAGGTCTTGTGTGAGGATACTAACTATCCATTTGTGCAGTGGAGACTCTAATGCTCATCTGTATAAGCAGAGTCTGACACACAGTGAGCTCTGGGTATCAAACAGGCGCAAGTACTTACGTTAGCTACCACTTTCACTTCTTTGTACTGTGCTTCATAGAAGATCCCAGCATTCTCTAATGCTTCCGTTAGCGAGGGCCCATTTTTCACCTGCTTATCTAGTCCATTCACAAATTCCTCTAGCTTGGAACTTGCTTCTTCAAATTCTTTGGAGAACTTCTTTCCACCTGTTTTATCTGAAAGGATGGAGAAAGTACTTATATCAAGACTAGAAAAGTAAAAGTTAATCCTCTGAGTGAAATCCCTTTCCATGCCACAGTTCTTACTCTTCTTGGCACTTTTCTTGCTGCCTTGGTGTAGTCATTTTTGTTTTAAGAGAGTGACTAGGCAAACCAACCGTATCTTAAATTCACTATGTATGTAGCCCATGATGGCCTCAGACTCTCTGCCTGAGCTTCCTGAGTGCGGAGAGAGCTAGCATGTACCACCACATCTATCTTTAGTGTGTAATATTCCTAGTTTAAACTTTTATGGAGAAAGAGTTTCAGGAAGTTGTTCAGGTTGTCCTTTGTTCTTCACCTTCTCCTGAGTGGCCGATATTATAGATTTGTGCCACCAGACTATAAAACCAATCTCTACCCTACCACCAATACACACTCTGCACAGATCAACAAAAACAGATCCATGTGAACTTGGGAGAGTAACTCCAGAATAAAGGTGTCTGTAATTAAGATAAAGTCCAGCTGAACTGGTTACTTTTTTTTTTAAACTTTATTTTTATTTTATGTATATGAGCAAGTGAGAAACTAGAATTACAGCCAATGGTGGTGAGTCACCCAATATGGGTGCTGGGAACTAAACCCAAGTCCTCTGAAAAGACAGCAAATATTCTTGACCACTGAACCACATCCTTCATTTCACAAACTTTCTCCATGCTCTGCCTTAGGAATATCAGAATAAAGCTCCACTTATTTTTTACCTGTATCTACTTCTACTTCCTGTAGTGCAGAATATTCTAAAATATGTCTCTTCCTCAAGAAACTAAGGTTAAGAGAAGCTAAGTCATCTCTGGGGTAATCAACAAAAGTTCACTCTTCTCTGCAAAGTGTCCTTAAAATCCATCAAATGCTCCTTTCTCCGTGCTTCTTGAAATACAGCACTGCATAAGGGGATTCGTTCACTGTCTTTGCCTTTCATCAGCTACACAATGTCAGCAGCTCCTGCTCTCTGAATGAGCCCTGAGCGCTCTCATGGGCATCACAGAACCCTGTAGGATGCTCTCGCATAGTGAGAAGGATTAAATTAGTGCCTTATAATCAACTAAAAGTGTGGTGCAGAGGACAGGGATGAGTGGAGAATACTGAAGTCACTCTGAGCATCCAGTGTATTATCACTTACTTCTGTTCTCCCAAGCTATTTGGTGTACACTCAGTGGATTCACCCTTAGAAACATGACAAAAAAAACGTCCAGGCACCTTAATCTTTGGTAACTAAATGCACATTAGCAGATCTATGTCACTGTTGTAAAGCATGAGCAGAGCTGGAAGCATCCTTTGTGTCAATGTGAACTGTTTACAAAAGGTGTGTGTGTGTGTGTGTGTGTGTGTGTGTGTGTGTGTGTGTGTGTGTGTTGGTGGCAGCACATACCTTCCCATCCCCCACTGAATGTTAAACACAGCTACCTGGTTTAGAATGCATTCTTAGCTAAGTCTAACTTCATACAAATACTGTAAATGTTGTCTGAAGCAAAATGGGAACATTAAACAAATACCATAACCCTCACTAACAGCATTATGACCTTGCTATGAAGTGTAGATTTTGCTCTTTGGAGAAAAAGAGCTTATAACCATTATGTATGGCTTATCTAGAAACGTCTATAAATCTTATTATGTTCTAGTAAAATATTCTGTTATCCTACAACTAAGTAAAAACAAAGCATGGCACAGGAGCAACAGATACAAAAATGAACAGCTAATCACCACTCACTTGTTATTCTAGAGATGTGCATCAAATGCATTCTGTGCATTTGCTGAAGCATTAGAGGAGAGCAATAATTCAGTGAAAGGTAATCTCTGATTGCAGGACGCTTACATTCTAGTGAGTTATGAGTATAATTGTGTACTATCTAATGTGAACAAGGAGAGGAGTCAACTAGATCTACAAGACAATAGCATGGTCTTACTGAAGAACACACCCAAACCAATTAACCACAGAGGGGAAACAGCTGCTGGTTTATAATTCAGTGCAGCAAGAAAGTGAGAGTAAGAATTTGTAACTGGGGCTGGAGAGATGGCTCAGCGGTTAAGAGCACTGATTGCTCTTCCAGAGGTCCTGAGTTCAATTCTCAGCAACCACATGGTGGTTCACAACCATCTGTAATGGGATCTGATGCTCTCTTCTGGTGTGTCTGAAGACAGCTACAGTGTACTTATATACATAAAGTAAATAACTAAAATCTTTAAAAAAACAAACAAACAAAAACCTGTAACTGAAGCAGGTACAGTGGTGCACAGGAGGCAGAGGCAGGTAGTAGATCTGTGAGTTCAAGACTAGTCTGTCGGGGCTGGAGAGATGGCTCAGTGGTTAAGAGCACCCGACTGCTCTTCCAGAGGTCATGAGTTCAATTCCCAGCAACCACATGGTGGCTTACAACCATCTGTAAAGAGATCCGATGCCCTCTTCTAGTGTATCTGAAGACAGCTACAGTGTACTTATATATAACAAATAAATAAATCTTTAAAAAAAAAAAGACTAGTCTGTCTACCGTGTGAAACCCTGTAACAAACAACTCCCTACCCCACAAATGACAGAAAAAAAAAACTAAAACCAAAACCCAAACCAGGGGCTGGAGAGATGGTTCAGGGGTTAAGAGCATTTGCTGCTGGGGCAAAGGACCTGGGTTTTGTTCCTAGCACTCTGATGATGGCTCACAACCATCCCTAACCCCATGGGGATTGTCCAATGTCCTCTTCTGACCTCTATAGGTAGCAGGCACAGATGTGATGCACATACACACATTCTAGCAAAACACTGATACATAGCAAATAAAATAAATAAATCTTTAAAGCCCACAAAAAAACAAAAGCAAATTCCTATCCCTCCGCAGGGAAATTTATTTATGTACAAGGTTTACACAAATCAAACTGCTGTTTGGGAAACCAGTGGAACGACAAGGGTTCTGAAAATTGTTTCACCTGGAAAAAAGAAAACCAACCCCCCCTACCTCACTTTAAACACTTTGTGGGTGATTCATCCCAGAACCACACTGAAAATTCTTTTTATGTGACAAACTAGTCTGATTGCATAAAAACGAAGGATCAAGAAATGAAACACTAAGCTATTTTATTAGAAAAGACATGTCTGTTACCTTTTAAACACTTGAGAGTTTCTGTGCTGCAGACATCCACTCTCATGGTTGACAACTGTTTCTCCTTCAGTTCTATCTGATCTTCTGAGCGTTTGTACATCAACAATTCTTCAATGAGGGCCTGAGACTGAACACAGACCACAGTCAATTTCATTCATAGGATTAAATATTTTCTCTCCTAAAAATACATCAGACTAACGACAAGCAAAGCCCTTAGGGGGAAACACTTGCTTTTCCTCAGAGCAACAGAAATTGATGTTCAATTCTCATGTCAAAACCATACTCTTAGCTATACACTTACTTTTAGGTTTTGGAAGACAGGATCTTATTATGTAGCCCTGAAACTTGCTCCATAGACCAGGCTGCCCTCAAATCCGTTCCTGCCTCCTGAGTGACAGGATAAGCCTTTCACCATCACAACCAGTAAATTATATACTTTAATATATATATTTATATTTTTATATATATAAATATTTATATTATACATACATATTATATTATATATAAATATATATATAATTTTTTAAAACTTTCTTAAAAATTAAAAGTCTTAAAATTCTACATGGCTCTTTAAAATCTGCGCAGCACATGGGTGTCAGAGTGCATGTGTAGAGGTCAGCTGACAGCTTTTGCAGGAGCCAGCTGTAACAAATCCTTATATCCTCCTTAAATTTAATTAGATATATACTCTTGTTCTGCCTTAAGAAAATTTTAATTTAGTAGCGCTGAATTTTAAAAGGAGGCTTTCAGACATCATAAACTATGCGGGAGTAAGCTAGCAGCAGATGTTCTGAAAGGCTGTTCTCCATTTGGAAAACAGACAAACTCTAGGCATTCATCCCTGCTCTGGATTCCCCACATACGACAGAGCAGAAATAAAGTGTAACTGGGAAGGAACTCTGGCTTCAGAGGTGAGTAAGTGATTTTTTGTATACTTAGGGCATTCTGTAACTTACTCGAAACTCAGCAACAATCTTAGATTTGAGAGCAGCTTTTGGATTCGTGGATGCTGTTGAATGAAATAAAAATTCATTAAGAATACAGCACAAAGACTTAACCAAATCCAGGACAACTGAAACGTAGAGTTAAGGGTGTACTCTGCAAACATACAGCAGCCATGCACACTCAAGTCATAATACAATCCTACAGTAAATTAATTATGAAACTTAACACTCCTAGATATGGCCAATAGAAAAGTAAACTACTTAGATAAGTCTAACCAACTTACCTCCAACAGACTTGTTACATCCTCAAATTAATGATTTGGAGACACTGAGGTAGGTACATGAAGCACCTTCTCCTAGTCTCATCAAGTGTAATAAAATCTCAGTATTCCAGTTTAAGAGGGACTTCCCAGGAACAAGACATCCAATTAATCCTGAGCACTGGCTGGAGAAGATTCTCTACAAATATCAACTCCCATCTGGTTAAGTTTGGATTATATTAGCAGACTCAGTTCATAGCAACAAAGGTCTAAACACATTATCGCTGCGATTGAGCTTTGGCCAAACTGATGGGTCCCGTGGTTCCTAAGCATGCAATGTATGACCAAAAAGAGGCCAGAGGACTCCCTTAACCGTGGCGAGCATCACATGCTTGATGGAGCAAACATCCCAACTCTCTTGTGTCACCTCCCAATTCTCCACTGTCCTTCACCTTCAGCCCTCCAAACCTTCCAGTTTCTCGTATTCCTCAGTTTGCCCACAACAGTCTATCACATGCAGCATTCCACTCCCTTGATATCATGCTGGGTAAACAGGACAAACACAACAGGAGCTCCAGATAGAGAATGTTTCTGGCCAAAATTGGAGGCCCATGTCTAATGTGGTAGAGTGTATCCCCAAATCTGAAGGCTTTCATGGCTCCCAGAGAAACACTTCATAATGCCTAGTCTCCTCTTCCGCTCAGTGGTGTCATGCCAGCTGCCTCTAACTTCACAAAGCTCTGAATGTGGGAATTTCCCTGGGCACTAGCAAGTACTTTCTTTTCTTCTTTCAATACCCCTACTACTCCTGGATCTTCGCTCAGTTAAACCCTTTTCTGTATTTCCTTTAATAGTAGTTTTTTAAAAGAAGTAACTTCATGCTGGCTTGATTAGCCTAAGTCACTGGGAGCCTCTCAGGCCTGGAAAACACAGACGTGCCCAGGTACGATGTCAAACGGTTTACATTTTCTTCTGCTCCAAAAGGAGGAGGTAATTTTACGTTAGTTGAGATTTTATTCCTTACTTTGTGATTTCTTCCACTGCTTATTCGGTTGTTTGTTCAGATTTTCTTTCAGCTGCTTCTGAGTTTTGAAAGTGGTACCTGGAAAACATTGCAGTTTTTGCAGTCTGGCATTATGGGAAGCTGCTCTGTGTCCACTTCAGTGCCAAAGTTGTAGCATGAAAAAGGCAATCCGTGACTGTGCAGTTTCTTTCATTTCTTTTCTTTTATTTTTATAAAAACAAAAACAAAACCAGAAAACACCCACCAAATCTAAGAAGCTATTAAATAAATGCAATTTCTATAATTAATGAAACCTCCAATTCAAAAAAAAGGGCAGACACTAAAAATAAGTTACTTCTTTTTTTTTTTTTTCTTTTTTTCGGAGCTGGGGACCGAACCCAGGGCCTTGCGATTGCTAGGCAAGCGCTCTACCACTGAGCTAAATCCCCATCCCCAACAGTTACTTCTTAATAGAACACAAACTCATATGAAGGACTTAGCTTCTTAGACGGTGTTCGTTTAAAACCAAATTCCTAGTGATGGTCTGATAATGGTTACAGTAATAATTATTAGCAACTTCTATTCGGTGATTTAACTACTTAAATCTTATAAGAACTAATTTACTTAAACACATACAAACACACGCACACAAACACAAGAATATACATATATATCTTACTGCAAATCTATGTCAAATGGAGATTACTCAAGCATGCTCACCACCAACTTAAAAGCTGTGAAACCATGCCCAAACTTTCTCCGATAGTAAGACGACAGAGCAGTATTGATTAAACATAACCAATGAATACTCTGATGGGTATCCTCACTTAACATATTTGCTTTTAGTTGGCAGAGACAAAAATCTAACTCCCTACGCCAACCGGTTCTATTTTGAGTTCAAGCATTCATATATTTATGTATTCAATTCTAAACAAATCAAGCCAGATTCTTCTACCCCCCCCTTCAGAGTTATACAACAGAAAAAATCTGTAAGTACACACAAAACTGTAAAGACTGACTTAAATTCTTTTAGTAAAGAAAAGGAACTTACTTAAAGCTTCTCTCAATGCCACAATCATGTCTTCTGGGTACACATTTCTATCTTCCCAGATTTTAAAGATTCGTTCTATAGACTTAGAGACAGATGGATCCCTGGAAGAAAAGTAAAATATAAAAATGTTGACTTATGGGCTGGATGTGTTGACACAAGCACATGGGAGGCAGAGACAGATGGATCTCTGTGAATTCAGTATGGTCTATGTGAAGCAAATTCCAGGATAGCCAGGGCTATTACAAAGAGTAACTTAGTCTCAGAAACCAAACACAGCACAATACAAAAAGGTTGATTCACCCTCAAACTAGAAATCTGTTACATACGCAACAACTTACTATTACCTAAATTTCTTCTGTGTTTTATATGTGTGTGTGTGTGTGTGTGTATGTTATGAAAAAAGATCTACTTATTTATTTTACTTCATGTGTGTTGTCTGCACATAAACACATTTGCAACATCTGTGTCCAGTACCCAAGGAGATCAGAAGAGGATTTTGGATATTCCAGAACTGGAATTAGGGAAGGGTTTGAATATCCTATTGGTGCTGGGAACCAAATCTGGGTCCTCTGGAAGACCAGCAAGTACTGAGTCAACTCTCCAGCATTGTGTATCTTTAGGGTTACTATATAATAAACTTTGTGATGCGTGTGGAATTCAAAGGTCTAGTCAATGCCTGAACACTTAGCACTCCAAAGGATAAGCTGAACCTAACAAAACAGAGATTTGGGGCTAGAGAGACTACACAGCAGTTCTTCTCTTATAGAAGACCCCGTTGGGTTTCCAGCACCCATTATGGGCAACTTTTTAACTGCCTGTAACTTCAGCTCCTAGGATCTAACATCCTTTTCTAGTATTTATGGACACTGTCACCCTCCCACCCCTACCCAAAAGGAAAAGAAATGTTGGAGTTGGGGATTTAGCTCAGTGGTAGAGCGCTTGCCTAGCAAATGCAAGGCCCTGGGTTCGGTCCCCAGCTCCGGAAAAAAAAGGAAAAAAAAAAAAAAGGAAAAGAAATGTTTATTTATTCTGCCCCCCCCAACCCTGGAGACAAGGTCTCACTCTGTATTCCTGGCTATTCTGGAACTCACTCTGTACATGAGGCTGTCCTTGAATTCACAGAGAGCCACTTTGCCTCTGCCTCCCAAATGCTTTAGTTAAAAGCATATACACAATGTTTTGCATAAAAGGAAATTTAAGTCAGGGGTGGGATGGTGGTGGTGCACACCTTTAGTCCCAAGGCAGAGGGAGGTGGATTTCTGAGTTCCTGGTCATCCTGGTCTAGAGAGAGAGTTCCAGGACAGGCAAAGAAAGCTATACAGAGAAACCCTGCCTCAAAAACCCAAAATAAATAAGTAAGTGAATGAATCAATGAATAAAAATTTTTTAAAATTTTTTTAAGGTAGAATTTGATCAAAAACTGAGAACTTAATTCTATCCCTGGGACCCACATGGTAAAATGAGAGAATTAACTCCTGAAAGTTGTCCTCTGACCTCCATATGCATGCTGTGGTATATGTACACATATATTAAATAAATGTAATAATGAAACAAAAACATAACAAATGGCAGATAGTTCAGCAGTTAAAAGTACTCACTGCTCTTGCAGAAGACCTGGTTTGGTTCATTACACCCACATGGGGCTTACAACTGTCTATAATTCCAGTCCTAGTCTTCTCTATGGACGGAAGTCATGCATGTGGGGTGTGTGTGTGTGTGTGTGTGTGTGTGTGTGTGTGTGTACAGATATGTATGTGTATAAGCAAAACAATCGTATACATAAAAATAAAAATTTAACAAATCAGAACAAAGAGCTGGGATGTATTGTACTGTCCCAGCACTGGACTACCAAGTATCCATACACACAGTCCTGTTTTATATCTTCAGCACCAAAACATGAATACCAAAACCAAAATAATTGCACTAGGATAGAAACACTGGAATTTTCTTCCTTTAAGGTTTACTGAACACTAATCACAAATGAACTCCACCCTACAACACGTATTCTGAGAAATGGACGGGAACCTGTCACACACACAAAAGAAAGGTAAATAAATCTAAAGGATAACACCCTCAAACACAAAAAACAGAAAAAAGAAGAGTCATGAGCTGAGCATGGCGGTAAGAAAAGAAAACGAGGGATGGAACTGATATGACCTCCAAATGCAAAATAAGGACGGAAGAACAGGAGAGCATCCAACAGCCTAATATACCCATCAACGGCAAACAGAACCCTAACTTTTAAAGCAAATCCATCAAACTATATGGACACTACAGTACAAGATTAAAAAACTAACCTAACTGGGTATGTGGCTCAGACCTGTGACTCCAGCATTTGGGAGGCAGAGAAAGAAGAATGGCCTGGCTTCAAGGCTAGGTTGGGCTCTGTAGCAAGATTTTGCCTTAAAAGAAATTTAAAAAGGGGAACTGGCAAGATGACTCAGCAGTTAAGAGTAGCCTTTCCTCCAAAGGACCCAGACTCACTTTCCTGTATCCATATTGTGGCTTTCAACCATCTATAATTCCAGTGCAGGGGATCTGATACCCTCTCTGGCTTCTGTAGGCCCGGCATATGGTGCACAGACAGAACATCCATGCACATAAAAACTAAGTTAAAAACTAAAATAAATAAAACAAAACAACAAACACCCTACCAGCCCCAAGCCAGGCAAACAACAAACTAGCACGGCGCACTTCCTGCCTCACTCTACAGGCTGTGACGCTGGCACACAGATGCCTTCTTCTGCTACTTAGTGACGTGCACAGGAAACAGAGCTATCCTGAGCGTCTGTAGAATGCTAACCCTGTGTTTCTAACGGCTTATTAACTGGAACAGATTATACTTCCAGTTCTTACACTTTTCATGCTGACTCCATTATTAAAAAAAACCCTGTAAGTTGAAGAACACTAAAATTAATTAAACTATGAATGAATCTAGAAAGAGGTAAGAATGAGCTACCACCTCCTACCCCCACCCCGTTTTTGCTTTTTGGACACAAGGTCTCATTGTATAGCTCTAGCTGGCCCCAGAGTCAAGAGCTGCGCCTCCCCGCTCCCCATTACCCTTGGCCGTTAGCACAGTATTTTACTTGGGTCTTGAAATATGCACATTTTTCATGTTTTTGCTAGTAAGTGCAAAAACAAGAAAATAAAAACTAAAAAAGAATTAAATTCCAAAGTACTGTAAGAATTTACTCACTTCACTAGAGCAGCAGCTTCAGGAAGCACATCAGCAAATGATTCTCGAAATATGATTGCATTTTTCCTTTTACAATTCTGTATGACATCATTGGCAAGATAAAAGAGATTCAAACGGTGGGGATATGTGGCTGGAGAGAAGAAACAAATGTCATTAACTTTTCCCAAATACACTGTTTTCAAATAGCTTAAAAATCACATGTTATTATTTTGTTTTGGCTGCTTGTATATACATCACATACATGTAGTGCCCACAGAGGCCAGAAAAGGACTTAAGAGGGACCAGTGCTTCCAACCTGAGCATCTCCAGCCTCATGACTAATTATATGGAGGGAATAATAAATAAATAAATAAGGGATTAATTTATTAAATGTACTAAAAAACCTGTAACTATTTGAGGTTAAATTTCTGTCAAAGGTACTCTTCAAGTAGACCACCTCTTTCTGTAGATACTTAGCACTAAAGAAAAAAATTTGTTAAAGAAATGAAAACAAAATTTTTCCCCCAAATATTTGTAAACACCAATAAGTAAGTAAGTGAATAAATAGTTGAATGAACTCAACTTATTCCAAAAATAATACCAAGGTTAGAAGAAAAAGCACAACATTGATCTCTAATCAGAAAAATCAGAAAATAACTGCAAATAATGTTTAATAGCATTCCATACACAGATCCTTAGATCAACCAATCCAGACACTACTCACAAAACATCTAAGTGCCCCCATTTACTGGCTGACGCTATTTGAATGTTTAATGTTCTAGGGATACTCTAACTCCATGTTAAGTTACACAAAGGTTTACTGTTAAAATGCTGGGCAATTCTAATATTCACATGGATGATCCAGCGCTGTAGTTACTCGATAACTTGTGGTATCTGCTCATATATCCCTTCTCTGACACACTCGCCCACTCCCATTATACCATTCTGCACCGTCATCAGATACAGTCCACTTCCTCTAACTCCTCAGTCTCTTTAGAATTTCTTATTTCTATTAATTCCACAGTATCTGATACATTGTTTATTAAAACCCTCAGTTTCTTTTCCTTCTCTACCTAATTTAGCTTTCTAGTACAAAATCCTAAGTTTGGATTAGTCTAAATGAATGCTTTTCCTGGACCTTTCTTTTCTTTACTTTTTTTTTTTTTTTTGTCTCAGAGCTGGGGACCAAACCCAGGGCCTTGCGCTCACTAGGCAAGCGCTCTACCACTGAGCTAAATCCTCAACCCGGACCTTTCTTTTATAATTTACATTTTTATAATCATTTTAAAATTAATTTATAATGTACATGTTTTTAAAATTATATCTATTATTTTTATTTTATGTGTGCTTAGCCTGTATGTATGTATGTGCATCAACAATGTGTCCCTCTCTCTAGCACCTTCTGGTCTGTTTTCTGTTGTTTTATTTTAAACAAAGTGTGCCAGTCTGAATAAGAATGGCCCTCATGGGGGCTGGAGAGATGGCTCACTGGTTAAGAGCACTGACTGCTCTCCCAGAGGTCCTGAGTTCAATTCCCAGCAACCACATGGTGGCTCACAACTATCTGTAATGGGATCCGATGCCCTCTTCTGGTGTGTCTGAAGACAGCAACAGTGTACTCACATACATAAAGTAAATAAATAAAATCTTAAAAAAAAAAAAAAAAAAGAATGGCCCTCATAGGCTCATATACTTGAACAATCAGTCACCAGAGAGTGGAACTCTTTGATAGGATTAGAAGGATTAGAAGGTGTGGCCCTGTTGGAGAAAGTGTTACTGTAGGTGGGCTTTGAAGTCTCAAAAAGTTCTTCAAAAGCCCATACTAGACCCAGTTTCTCTGTTTCTCTGTGTGCATACCCCGCCACACACACACATCAGGATGTAACTCTTGCCTATTTCACCACCACCCTGCCATACTCCCTGCCATGACAATAATGGACCAAGCCTCTGACACTGTGTGAGCAAGCGCTCAATTAAATGTTTTCTTTTATAAGAATTTCTTTGATCACAGTGTCTTGAACACAAGGTCTCACACTATGTAGACCGGGCTGCTTTCAATCTCTGGGGATCTGTCTGCCTACTCCAAAGGTGTAGTTTTTTGGAGTTTTTTTTTTTTTTTTTTTTTTTTTCCTGTTTCTGAGTCAGGGTCTTGAGAAGCCCAAGGTGGCTTCGATTCCTGATCCTCCGGACTCCACCTTCTAGACACTGATGTTACAGGTATGAGCTACCATATTTTGCTGTGCCTCTAATTCTGCTGTTAGATTCTATTAAAGAAAAAGTATATAACAAGAAGGGGACTAAAAGTCCAATGAACTCAGTTTCCTTCAAATGAGCCCTTTCTGTTAACAACTCCTCCAAGTATTTCACAATATACCACCCATAACGCTCTCTACAACACATAGCTCTCTCACCCTTGGGACATAAGCATGCATGCTATTTTACTGACAAAGTAGTCAAAGTAGAAACCATTGAATGAAAATTATCTTCCCTCAGAACATATGCGGCATCCCCAGCCCATTACTAGAGGAATTCTGACACCCTCAGTGGAAGCCCAAAAGAGTGAACAACTCAACAGTTTAAAACAAAACAAAGATAGACCAGCACCAGCACCAGCTCCAACCATCAAATAAAAAACCAAAACACCTTGCGAGGCCCACGTGGGTGCCAGTGCCTGCATTCCCAGCCTGGGGAGTGAACAAGGCAGGAAGATTAGGACCTGAGGGCTACTCTAATAATACACTCATGGAGCACATGAGTAAAAGTATACAGAAATTTTTTGTAATAGTCTTAAAGTATTTTTGCAGTTTGAACTTTAAGTGCTTGTATTACAAGCATGAGTTTAAGTTCAAACTTCAAGAACAACTTCCCAATGTGCTATATTTGATTTGGTTATCACCTTGTCTTACCCCATCAGAAACTTTCTGGACGTGCTCAGAAACCAACATGAAAGCCCCCAACTTACTGCCTCTCTGAACACTGTAGGCACACGGCACACACACATTTAGGCACTCACACACAGTAGATAGACAAATCTTAAAAAACTAAGTGGAGGTTGGAAAGATGGTTCCTTGGTTAAAAGCCTGGGTTGCTCTTTTAGAGAACCCAAATTAGATTCCCAGCACCCACGTAACAGCTCACAACAGTCCCAGAGGATCCAATGGTCTCTTCTGGCTTTTGAGATCACAAACAGGGCACAGAGACAGACAAAATACCCATGTACATTAAAAACAACAACAACAACAACAACAACAACAACAACAACAACAACAACAACAACAACATGATGTTGGCCTGGCAGTGGTGGCACACGCCTTTAACCCCGCCATTTGTGGGGAATCTCTGAGTGCAAAGAAGCCCCGTTCTACGGAGTGAGTTCCAGAATCAGGGCTACACAGAAAAACCCTGTCACAGAAAAATCAAATGAATGAATGAATATTTTAAGTGGCCAAGGACAAAGGCAATTAAACAGAAAGAAATCTGGGGCCATACAGAAATACTAATAAAGAAATGGAAAGCAAGTATTGTCTTTACAAAGACAAAGAGACAGAACAATTAGAAAGTACAATTCTTCCTAAGTTGTTGGTGTTCCAAGAATCAAAATATTTAACTGTTTACTGATGAATGAAATATTATAAATTATGTTATATATTCTCATATTTTAACAAGACTTTTACAAAAAAAAAAAATCAGCTGGGTGTGTTGGCATTTGCCTTTAATTCTAGCACTAAGGAGACAGAGATTCAGGTGAATCTGTGAGTTCAAGGCCAGCATGGTCTATAGCGTGAGTTCCAGGACAGAAAGAAATACAAAGCGACCCTATCTCAAAAATAAGTAAGTGAATGAATAAATAAGTAAACAAATATCATGGATGTTGTAATTAACAATTTCAGATACTTTCAAGTCTAGTGTCACTTAATGTAATGATTATAGAAACTAAGTGCTTAGTAAGTTGATTTTGATGTACATTGAAAAGGGGAGCCATATCCAACCTAAAATTCAAAGTAAAGTACTACCAGGGGCCATCAAGATGGCTCACTAGGTAAAGGCTCTCGCTGCTAAGCCTGAGCACCTGAGTTCACTTGCTGAGACTCACATGGTGGAAAGGAAAAGACACCAAATCATTCTGACCTCCCCCCACCATCACGCAGGAACACTAGTGGGTGATGTGCTTGCTGACACGCATAAGGACCTGAGTTTGAGCTCACAGCACCCACATAAAGCTGGGAATGGTTGGGTACACCTGTAACCCATCCCAGGGCTACAGGGTACAGGCAGGAAAAATGGCTTACGGGAAAGACAAGCCCCAGTTTCAGTGAGAATTTCTCAAGGGAAGAGTGAGAGTAATGAGTAAAACACCAGATGTGTTCCCTGCACATGTAAAGACATACACACATGTAAACTACACATATGAAAAGAAAAACAGACACCAGTCCACCGAGATCCACTCGAGAACACTGGCCGTGTAGCAGAACTGTAGCTCATAAAGTAGCTCTAACAGCCAAAAGAAAAGTAGACTCTAAACATCTGCTCACAGAGTTGACTTACTAAATCCAAAGCATGAACAGAACCACTGTCCAATGGGAAAACCTTCAACGATTTTTTTAAACGGTTTAAATGCTAACTATAAACAAACCAAAACCTAAAAAAGTATGACAGCCTTGAATCGTATCTTTATTTTCTACACCTCAAAAGCTCTGAATTAAAATTCATTTATATACTTCCTTTTTTGGGGGGGGGGGCTTAAAACTTCCCTCTCCCCCTCCTCCATATTCCTCAACACCCTTTCCTAAATGTATTACTTCTAGCTGGGTGTCATCCTACATGCTTTGAATTCCAGCATTCAGGAGGCAGAGGCAGGCAGATCTCAGTAAGTCTAAGGCCAGCCTGATCTACACAGCAAGGTCTGCAGTTATGACCGCATGGTGAAAACACACACACACACACACACACACACACACACACACACACACACACACACACACACACACACACTGGTAACAGTACTTTTTTTTTTTTTTAAAGATTTGCTTATTTTGTGTGTATAGGTGTTTTGCCTGCATGCCATATGTGTGCCTGGTGTCCTCTGAGGCCAAGAGAGTGATGGAACTGGAGTTGGACAGCTGTGAACCCCTACATGGGTACAGAAACTGAACCCAGGTCCTCTGGAAGAGTAGCCAGTGCTTTTAACCAGAGCCACCTCTTTTAACTTGGTATCTGCGCTCTTAAAGCTTATGCATAGCACAAGAATCTAAGAATCTCACTAAGTTTTAGAGACTTTCTTTTTCTTTGTCTTTTGAGACAGACAGAGTCTCCCTATGTAGCCCTAGCTGTCCTGGAACTCACAGAGCTCCTCCTGCCTCTGACTTCAGAGTGCTGGAATCAAAAGCCTCTCAAAATGTTTAATTCAAAATATAATCTTGACTGTGCTCAGCACTGTATTTGTTTATGCTTCCATCAAAGATTATTTATTTTCCTTTTTCAAAGCTATATTCTTTAAAATTCATTAACTGGGGCTCGATAAATGGCTCAGGATGTTAAGCGCACTCGCAGCTCTTGCAGAAGACTCAAGCTTGGTGCCCGGCCCCCACTGACTGTTAACTTCAGATGCAGAGGTTCTGACACCATTTCCGGGGCTCCTGGGTATGAACACAGCGCCAAGCATGTACACACCTAAGAAAAAGGATGAATCAGGGCTGAAAAGATTAGGAGCACTTACTCTTGCAGAGGATGGAGTTCAATCCTCAGCACTGCCTGGCAGCTCAGAATTGTAACTCCAGTTCCAGGGGACCTGATGCCCCGTTCTGACTTCTGTGGGCACTAGGCACACATGCAGTGTACAGATATACACACAGGCAAAACACTCATAACATAAAATTAAATAATAAATCATTTGAAAATAAACCTTAAAAAAAAAAAACTATTAAAAAAAAAAAAAAAACCAAAGCGGGGTTGGGGATTTAGCTCAGTGGTAGAGTGTTTGCCTAGCAAGCGCAAGGCCCTGGGTTCGGTCCCCAGCTCCGAAAAAAAGAAAAGAAAAACAAAAAACAAAAAACAAAAAAACCAAAGCCCATGTCTCTTATATCAAAGACCAGCAGCCTCTCTTGTTTAGCTTCGTGACCCTTCCCAACACTGCTCTTGCTCTCCTCATGAATATGATAGGTTAGCAATAACAGTTCCTAGCTGTTGTCAAGATTACGTGACTCAAAACATGTAAAACTCTAACTTCAGCATCTAGCGCATGACTGTTAAATGCATGCGCCAGCAGTGTGCTTGAGTGCTATACATGCAGCTAATTCCCTGCTACCCAGCTCTTGTCACTCATTCCCTGCGAAGATGCAGAGAACACATCTTCTGAATTTTTCTCTACCTCCACCCACAACATCCACCTTGTCAAGTTTGTCAAGTTCTACTTCCTAAATCCTTCTAGACTATTTCTCCCTCTGTTTTAATGCCAACTTTCTTGGTCAGATTATGTACGAGCCTTCTGACATTTCTTTCATTTTACTTGTGTCCCTATGAAGTTCAGGCTGGCCTTGAACTCACTCTTATTTTTAGTAACTAACATCACTGTCAGATACTGCCATGTGCGGTGCTCTTTTAAATAATAGAACACAGTACTTTGCTCCTCATATTTGAGACAGAGTCTATGTAGCCCAGCCCTTCGCCTCCTGATCTCCTGATCTCTTTGCCTCTGTTATCTCTGGTGAGAACCAAAGAAATAGATTCACCCTGAGATGGACAGGGTGACACAGATGAGGAGGACACAGATGAAGGAGGAGGCCAGGGCAAGACCAAGATGGCAGGTAACGGAACACATGGCTGAGAAGCAGGCCAGGCAGCAGAGAGGGTTAGAACAGCTCAGAACCTGCCCAGCCTAGTGCTGGGGCTTTTAATACACACACCACGTCTCCATGCCACCTATTCAGGAGAGAAAAGGAGGAACAGAAGAGCCCCTGCATTTACTGTACACAGGATTAGGGCAATCTTTCCTAAGTTAGCCAAGAGAAAAGTGAAAAGTTCACTCTTTTTCTTTTCTCTTTTTGGAAACAGGTTCTTGTAGCGTAGACTGGCCTCAAACTTATTATGAAGCCAGAAATGACACTGAATTCCTCTGTCTCCACCTGAAGTTTAGAAATGTTGAAGTGCTGATTAAACAAATGCTTCTGAAAGGACTATTTACTCAGAAGGGGTGAAAGAAGAGGAAGACACTGAAGTCCAGTGCAGAAAAGGACAGCACGCTCGGGAACTATAAAGGTGACATTTGCAATATGGAAGGCAAAAATGTCAAGGCCAAGTTTCAAACAGCTCAACTTAAATAGTTTGAAGATTTATTTTTTACTCTGAGATACATTGCTTCTAATTCTAGCAGTTTGTAAAACAGTAGTAATTAAGCCAATAGTAGCATTTTATGGTCTTTGGTAAAATAAATTGACAAACAAAGATTTTACACATTAAAAGAAAAACTACACTTGGGAGCTAATTCAGTTGAAAGTCCTGCAATGGGAAGTTGCCTGTTTAGTGCTTACTGCAAGGTAACTCTGCCTACTGGTCAAGCAGCTGCCAGTGAGGTCCTGTCCTTTATAAGGGGTTGAGGGGAGTATCCTTAGTAATTGAGAGCATGTGTTGCTCATGCAGAGGACTTGCGTTAGACTGTCAGCACATACACAGTGGTTCACAACTCCAGGTCAAGAGTTCTGATGCTATCTGACCTCTGTGGGCACCATGCACACAGGGCACAAATATAGACAGAGGCAAAGAACTCAAATAAATAAATTAAAATAAATCTAAAAAAAAAAATAGGTTGTCAGTATGCCAGGACCACCAAGGATGCTCTCTGGATGAAGGCTATCCAGTGTACCATAAATATGAACGTGCACACACAGAACTTAGTTGAGCACATCAGTAATTCCAGCACTAAAGTATCTAAAGCAGAGGAAATGCTAACAGTTTTTGACCAACATGGGCTACATACATAGTTCCTAGTCTCAAAATCAAACATACAAACAGTAGCTTGCCCACATGTTGCTAGGCCTTGTGTTTGCTCAACAGGTGCCACCAAGCCTGGTGAGAGGAGTTCCAGATTTCCTGGACCCCACACAGTGGAGGGAGAGAAGAAGCTTCTGCAAGTTGTCCTCTTACCTCCACATACATGCCATAGCACAAGTGCTGACAGGCAGACACACACACACACACACACACACACACACACACACACACACAAATAAATAAATGTAGACATCCTGTGCAGCCCAGTCTGATTAAGTGTAGTTCTTACATTTAATCAATAAAGCATCTTTCAGCAACATAAGGAACGTGGGTCACCCAACTAATTCATCTACAACACAATTCCTTTAAGAGGGAGTAGAAAGATTTTAAGAGCCAGAGGCATAAGACATCTATTGATAGTGTCTTAGGTATGACAGGGAAAATGAGCCAATAAAATCTCAGATAGTCAAATGCTTGCATAAACAAAACCAGCATGATGACAGCACAGCTGATATGCCAGGCCGAGCAGCAAAAATTCCAGATGGTCCCACCCCCGGATGAAGAGAAACGGGGTCAATGGCTACCAAGACAAGAAAACTTAGTTTTCTCCATGTATGAGTTCCCAAATGGGAACTAGTCTAGTTTCAAATGTCCTAGACATGTACATAGGAGCAACGCCAACTGGAGTCAGTAGTACATACATGTGCCCATGCACAGACACACTACAACAATCAGAGACCAAGAATTTGGAGAGGGGCATGGGAGGAGTCTGGAGGGAAAGCAGCAGTGGGAGTGATGTATGAAGCTGCAGTGGTCAGGGAGTGGCACTATGAGGAGGTGTGTCACTGTAGGGGTGGGCTTCCTCTTGGCTGCCTGGAAGACAGTCTTCTCCTGACTTTCTTTGGGTCAAGATGCAGAATTTGTGGCTCCTTCTCCAGCACCATGTCTGCCTGCACACTGCCACACTTCCTCCCATTTGGCACAATGATAATGGACTGGACATCTGAACCTGTAAGCCAGCCGCAATAATGTTTTTGTCCTTTGTAAGAGTTGTCTTGGTTACCGTGTCTTCTCAGCAATGAAAACTCTAAGACAGTTGTCAGAAAGGAAAAGAGAGAGAGAGAGAGAGAGAGAGAGAGAGAGAGAGAGTAAGTGTGTGTGTGTGTGTGTGTGTGTGTGTGTGTGTGTGTGTGTGTGTGTGAAGGGGCTGGTGTTGCGCAATATCTGATCATACTGAGAACTTCAAGATCATGTTATTTACTTGTAGGATGATGTCACAGGTGAGGCAGGCACAAGATAGAAGGAGGCCTGTCATTGGATGAGAAGGAAGGATGGGCGGGAGAGAAGTTTGAAGGAAGAGGAGACTAGGACAGAAAGGTAGAGACAGGAGAGAGGGAGAGAGAGGCCGTGGCAGGACAATATGGCAGGTGACGTTAAGATCTCGCTCTGTGTATTTACAGGTTGTTATTAATGTTCTCAAGGGATAGATGGTACCAGGCTTTGTACGTTTAAATGGGCAATATATCTTACCAATTGGGTCAAAGGTTATTGTGTTGTGTGTTCTTTTATGTGACGGAAAGTGTGTGGCCGCAAGAGACACTGGGCCGCCGAGGAGTTGGGATGTGATTCTGCCAAGATATCTAGCAGATATCTTGGGGCACAGCGGTGCTGGACCCAGCGAGGTAAAATACAACCATACTTATATTATTTTTATATTTTTACAACAACATTTACTGAAAAAAAAACTTTCTAGTTGTGAGACTCAGCTCTTATTACATACCTTTAATCTCAAACAATGATGGTAAAGTTAGTTTGTAGAAGGAAGCATCCATCTCTGAAAGTGATGACTAACTGAGTGGCAGACAAAGTGATGGATCAGAGAAAGATTTGACAGATTTGATAGGACAGCCTAAGTCTCACGAGGAAAGAGGGAAAGGGAAGCTTCTTGAGGGGCAATGCAGGAGAGGAAAGCAGTTTTACTGGGAGAGTTTTTCAGAGACCAGCTGAAGGGAAAACAAGCTAGACACGGGTGCAGACAGAGTGAGCCAGAGAATGAATAGGGAATAGAGGAGACTGCCAGAGTTAGTCTGAGGCCAACAGAGCAATTCAGAAGAGACCGAGAGAAAGAGAAGCTAGACGGAGTCAGTCTGGAGAGGAGTTTGAGGCAGAACAGCTGAGTTGAATCAGCCAGCCAGAGATCAGAAAGAACTAGGAAGGGGTGAGTTTATTCAGCAGTAAGTTTCAAAGGCTTGAAAGCATTCTAGGCCTAGATAAGATTGTACAGAGGCTAGAAGCTTCCAGTACTAGGCCTAGTTAGCAGACCGGGTTATAAGCCTCCAAGATGACAATTATATCAGGTGAATAAAAGAAACTTTTACAGGCTGAATAGCTTTGAAATTAAGGACACTTGTCCTTGCCTAGGATCCAGATTCTGCTCCTAGCACCCACGTGGTGGCTCACAACCATCCATAACTCCAGTTCCAGGGAGACTGGCACCTTCTCCTGACCTCTGCAGGCTTCTGGGACAGATGTGGGACACATATATACATGCAGGCAAATCACTCATACACATAAAATTTTGAAAATTGTTTTTAAGTAAACAAACTTATTTTCAAAAGGGAAAGGTTGGGGAATATGGCTCAGTGGTAGAATACTTGCTTGGCATGACAAGATTCTAGATTGGACTCTCAATACCACTAAATAAACAATAAAATTTAAAATGTAAATTATGCCAGGCATGGTAGCACAGGCCTTTAATTCCAGTTCTCTCAAGACAAAGGCAATGGATCTCTGAGTTGAGGTCAGCCCGGCCTACACAGTGATTTCCAGGCCAGGTGAGGCTACAGTGAGACCTTGTCTCAAACAAACAAACTAATATATGGTAAATTACATTGTGTGTAGTGGCATAAGCACTCAGCTACAGTGAGTTGAAGACAGTTTGGGCTACAAAAGAACTTGTCTCAGAAAACAGACAAAAATGTCAGAAAACAATGACAAAAAAAAAAGATTTCTTTTTCTTTTAAACACTAACTTTTTGTTTGTTTGGCTTTGTTTTTTGAGACAGTTTCTCTGTGTGGCCTTGCCTGTGCTGGAACTCTGAACTCTAGGATTAAGGCGTGTACCACTATGCCTGGGCAATACAACTTTTTTTTTTTTTAAAGATTGAGCCACCATGTGGTTGCTGGGATTTGAACTCAATACCTCTGGAAGAGCAGTCAGTGCTCTTAACCGCTGAGCCATCTCTCCAGTCCCGCAATACAACTTTTACCTAAGAGTAATTTTTATCTAATGAGTACCAAGAAACTAGAAAGTGAACTAAGTCACAGGAGTAAAATAGAAGGAGAAATAAAGATTAGGGGGAGACACACCATAATCAAACTAGCATTGAAATGTAAAGCCATGCTATCATTTAGTGTATTTCACTAAAATCTCTGTCACTAGCCTTGAAAACCTGCAATCTCAGCACATGGGAGGCAGAAGCGATGGATCCTCTGAGTTTTAAACTAGCACAGAGAGACCCTGTTTCAAACAAAGCAAAAGCCTCTACTTCTCAACCCAGGGAGGTGCACAGCTATAATCCTAGCACTTAGGAGGTTGAGGCTGGAGAATCTGTGTTCAAGGCCAACTCTGGGCTTCAAAGAGAACGCCTTAGAAAAGTGAGGCAGTTTGAAAAATCTTTATCTTATCCTGAAAGCTTTAATGTTTCAAAGCACAGAGAAATAGCTGCCTTTCTGAGGGGAGTAGCTAGTTTCTACCTCTTTCTGTTCAAGATGAGTTTTGCCTGTTCTCTAAACTCTGTGGGGGTGCTGGAATCTGTAACACCACAAAACACTGCCTATTTTTCTTTTCTGACAATAGATGACAAAAATCAGTCTGCTATTTTTTTTTAAATAATTCTTGGATTGTTTGTACTACAATCTTTGAGGCCCTTCTACAAATTAAACCTTTCTTTTCTTTTTTTTTTTTTTTCGGAGCTGGGGACCGAACCCAGGGCCTTGCGCTTCCTAGGCAAGCGCTCTACCACTGAGCTAAATCCCCAACCCCTAAACCTCACTTCTTGCACTTAGCAATCACCATTAAACATTTTTTGTTTTTAGACTTTTTTTTAAAATTTGTGTGTGTGCTTGTGGGAGTTCATGGGTACCAATGTGTGCTCTAGATCTCCTGGAACTGGAATTACAGATAGCTATGAGCCACCATGTGGGTGCTGAGAACCAAACTTGGGTCCTCTTGAAGAGTAGCCATACTCCTTACCACTAAGCGTCCAACCCCAGTCAAATTTTTACAATGATTTCAAATCTCCCTGCTGAACTTTGAGAAGTACTACTGTTAAATAATAATCACTTGGTTGACAAAAGCCTAAGAGGAAAAGTAATCTGGATATTAATTTGCAAATGGCAGGAAGCAACATCACCAAACATAAATCAGTACACCATACAAGGTGGTACACACCTTTAATCCTGACTCTAGGGAGGCAGAGGCAGGTGGACCTCTAATGGATTCACGGAGTAGAAGCTACTGCACAGGTTAGTCATAAAGTTAGTGTTACATGGGTTTGGTTCCCAGCACTCACATGGTAGCTCACAGCCATCAATAATAACTCCATTTCCAGGCTATCCAACAACCTCTTCTGACTTCTGCAAGCACCAGGCACACATGTGGCACACATATATACACGCAGGTAAAAAACTCACACACATAGACTAAAATAAATCTAACAAACTGAGCTATATCACTTGCTCCTGATTTAAGTTTGTAAAAGATTATTTTGATTGCTGCAGAAATAAAGATATCAGAAACAAAGAACATTCCATGGTACCCTAATAAATAAATAAATAAATACAAAAAGTTAAAAGCCAAAAGAACAGAAAAACACTAAGTTCCTGAGCTAGAGTGAGCCAACGTGAGAGCATTTGTGGCTGGAAAGCAGTTAGGATGGGCCTTCATTAGCAGACAGTTCAGAGTTTATGATGGGATAGAGGGTAAAGGGACAATACATCAAGGACTGCTTTATTACAAAGAGATTTATTGTATAAACTGAGTATCTGTATATGAGGATGTCTTAGTGTGTGCATGTGCCTGTGCATGAATGTGCCCATGGAGGCCAGGACAGTATCCTATCTGTCAGAGCTAGAGTGTCAGACTGAGCCGCCTGATGCTGGGATCCCATGGGTGCTGGGATCTGAACTCAGGCACTTTTAACCACTGCTGAGCCATCCTTCCCAGTCACTCCTCATCAAGGGTCTTAATAGGGACTTGAAGACTTTGGATTTTGCTGTTTGTTTTTCTAGAATAGCCTCAGACTTATGTTGTAGCTGAGCATGACTTTGAATTTCTGATCCTCTTGCATCCAGGTCCTGAGTGCTAAGATTGCAATCGTGTACTACTGTGTTTAATTTATGCAGTGCTGAGGATTGAACCCTGGGCCTTGTGAATTCTAGGCAAGCCATCTACAAATTGAGCCATATCTTTAGCTTAGGACTTTTATACTTAGAGCTGTTGAGCAGAGGAGGATCATCTGATTTATGACAGCGTGTGTGTGTGTGTGTGTGTGTGTGTGTGTGTGTGTTTGTGTGCATGTTTGTATGTGTGCGTGTGACTGATTGAACCAAGGGCTCAATACATGGCTGATGTTCATTTGTTTTTTAAGACAGAGTTTTACATAGCTCTTTCTAACCTTAATGATCTTGAACTGACCTTTCTGCCTCCCAGGTGCTAGGATTACTGCTGTGTGACTGTGATAGAATGTAGGATATCGTGAATGCTACACAAGCATTCTACAAACTGGAGCTGGAGAGATGGGTAGTACTTGTTGCTCTTGCAGAGGCCATGGCTTCGGTTCCCAGCACTCACATGGCAGCTCACAACCATCAATAATAACTTCAGTTCCAGGGGCTCCAGCAACCTCTTCTGCATATACATGTACATATACATATATGTATGTGTGTATATGTATATATAAAATACAAACATAGAATAAATAAATATAATAAACTCAGCTATACCACTCACCCCTGATTTAAGGTGTAAAAGGTTATTCTGAATGCTGCAGAAACAAGAACACTACTAGTTAGATGACTAGTATAATCTGTATACAATGTTAGTGGCTTGGATTAACCTTGTGTTTCCCAGGTAGATCTAACCATAGCTTCATGTTAATTAATATTGTATTGTTATATACATAGCCCAGTCTGGCCTTGAACTCACTATGTAACCTAGGCTAGGCTCGAACTTACAGCAGTCTTCCGGTCTCAGCTTTCTGGATACAGAATGTGAGTCATGATACCTGGCCAACAGGATTTACGTACTACTTTTATTGGTATATATTCATTATAAGGAATGATGAATTTCACAAAAACCTTTCCATACAAGGATATAGTTTGGGATGGATTCGATGTAGGGCTAGAAGAATAGTCTGAAATGTCTTTGAGTTTTGCCTCAGTGACTACCAAGAGATAGTGGTTACTGGCGAAGATTGCAAATGGAACAGGTTCTGAAAAGTATATTAGAAATTTAGTTTTGAATATGTTAAGTTTTGGGATGTTTGCTTTTTAAGATACCTTGAGATACAATTTATGACTGTAAAATTCACCATTTTAAGTCGTTTTAGTGTATTCCCAGTAATATTTAAGTTACCATATTACCTGGGAGTTGAGACATGAGGACTGTGAATTTGCAGCCAGCCAGGTGAAAAGAAAATTATACGAATTCTAGGTTTAAAAATATAAAAATTAAAAAAATAAACCCCAAAAGGCCACAGACCCAGGGCTAAGCCCTGCAGCCAGGACTAGCAGGCCATAAAGATAAAGGAGCACAGGAAACACTGTTCAGGCAGGACTGACAAGCCATAAAGAAAAGGAATACAAAAACCAGCTCAGGCTATCGAGGACTGACCCATAAACCATCCAAAGACGTCCCCCCAGCTTACTCAGAGTCATACTTTAACCAGATGTCCTCCAGACCCTGATAAGCCCCTACTTGTGCTTTTCAGCCATTGTGTCCTACAGAGAGCATTCCAAGAAACCGGACAGCCCAAGCCTAACCAGAGGTGTTTCAAATACAAATGCTCCATCAATTTTGACAAACTTTTAAAAATAATGAGGACCTAAAGACCCTACCCTTCTCCTGATTTAGTAGCTCTGTTCCAGGAACCAGGGGGCCATAAAACCTTCTGGCGTCCCCTTATCTCCTGGAGCCATAAAACAATCCTGTAACTTGTGGTGCATTCCCCTTTGACATCCCCCATCCCCTGGTGCTCACAGCCTCTGCCTTTAAATACTCTTTTTCCCAGCCTCTCGGGGCCGACACCTCTGTCTCCTGCGCAGGATACGTGTCGGCCCGGAGATCTCTGTAATAGGTCTCCGTAATAAACCTCGCCTTTGCTTATTACATCCAAAATGGTCTCTCTGTGTCTGGGGTCCGCGATTTCCCAAGACTTGAGTAAGGGTCTCTCTGCGTGGGATCTTTCATAATAATGGGGGCTCGTCCGGGATCTTCGCGACCACCCCAGACTCTGAAGACCCCTTGGAGGTGAGTTAGATGTTTGTCTGAGTGTTTCTGTGTGAGCGGCGCCGCAATTGTCAGTCTGTGTCTGTCTCTGTTTTGGTTCCGCCGTGTGTGTATATATGTGTGTCTTAGTACTGGTCAGTGTTAAGAGGGCAGATGGGTATTCCTGCCCTGTGGTAAGAGGGCAGATGGGTATTCCTGCCCTGTGGTAAGAGGGTGGATGTGTATTCCTGCCCTGTGCTAGGAGGGTGGATGTGTATTCCTGCCCTGTAGGAGAGTGGATGTGTATCCCCACTCATGCAGCTGCCTTTGTGGTCCGTGAGGACCCCCTGGCTGTGGAAGGGGGGACGCCCCGGGCCCGCAAGGCTGCAGCCCCTGGAAGACGTTCCACGGGCGGAGAACAGTCGGGAGAGCCCGGCTATGGACAGTCAGGAGGACCTGACTCTGGTTTTCTGGAACAAAGGAGATGGAATGCTCCTTTTACCTAGGCGGGAGTGGACGAGGAATCCCACTCCGTCAGAGGTCGAGTTCGGCTGCCTATTTAAATATAGGCGCGGATAAGTGTGCTTGGTCGTTAGGACAAGAGGACACTCTGGAATCCTGTTGGGAGGTGGAATCAGATGGTCCATCTCATCCCAAAAGCAGCTAAGGTTAAGCTGCAGTTTGGGCCATGTACTGAAGGTACCAGGCATCTGTGAAAGTTGGCTATAAGATGCTTTGTCTTGGTCTTGTTTGTCTGGCTTGTTTTCTGTGGTATTGTCGAGTGTCTTTTTGGCTTTTGTTTCGTTTTTGAATTTTGGACTGACGACTGTGTTTAAATTTTGGACTGACGACTGTGTTTGAATTTTGGACTGACGACTGTGTTTGAAATCATGAAACTGTTTGCTTTGTTCGTCAAAGAGTTTTACTTGGTCCTCTTGGTGCTTAAGTTAAAAGTTAAAAATAATTTGCTTGAGAGAAATTGTTTTCTGCCAGGGAGTTTTGTCTTTCTCTCTTGAGCCTCCTCCCCAAGGAGAGAGACCCCTCCCTTTACTCCCTTTGACCAACCTAGCTGCTGTTAACAGTTGTGTAAACAGACATTAACAAAAGCCTTGAGGAAGAAACCGCTCATAAATAAAAAAGTTCCCCAGATTAGGCCTCCGGTATGAAACAAGTATAGTGAGTAAAAAACTTAATTTTATGGACCCCGCTCTAGTGGCGGTGTGTTGGTTGATAGCCAACGTTAAGTTTTTAAAACATAGTGTTTTATCTGTGCTTGTGCTCGCAACACACAGTAGGGGGGAGCGAAATTAGCTGCGGAGCTGCTACAGCGAGCATGGGGACTTCTCAAGTCTCACCCAATTTTTCTGGCTCTTCAGGAGCTGTTTAAAAGGAAAAGGCTTAAGGTAAAAAGAAACACTATAGAGAGATTTCTTAGTGAATTACTACACCTTGGTTCGCGATCTCTGGGAATCTCACGATGGACAGCTGAGATAAGCTAAAAAAAAAGATTTAAATTTTGCTTGGGAACAAAGAATCTTAAAGGTGGAGTTTCAGCCGGTATGACACTTAGTGCGTAGCTGCCTAAAAGATCAGAAATGCTGTCAACAGGATATAAAAAAGGGACAGGCTGTGTTAGAAATGCTACAGGAAGAATGATCTAAAAAGGCTGAGAGTGAGGTGGGGGAGGACTGTAAAGAAAACAAAAACAAGAAAAGAATTTCTGCTTTTAGTGGCCAGACCTTCAACTCTTGCTCACAGAAAGAGGGTGCTCTTTAGGAGAAGTTCTTTAAAGAGCCTGCCTTATCTGCTGGCCCTATTCCAAGAGAGGAGTCAGTCTCCAGCATTAAATTACTTTTCTCACTGGTCATCATTAGCATGGAGAATGCCTTTGATCCTATCCCCACAGCAGCCAGTTCCTGCCCCTGTGGTGGAAATGTCCCAGGTTGGGGGACAGAGAAGCCCCTAAAATAGTTTCAAAGAATCTACAACAAACTGTGAAGAACTTTGTTTTGTTTTGCCAGTCAGGATTTAGAATTCAGACTTTGGCTGGTCAGGATTAATGTTTTCTTTTCCATGGGCCTTTAGCCCACTGAGAAAGTTTGGTAAAGGGCTGCTACTGAGGTCCTGAAAGCCCCAGGTAAACTGGTTACAATTCTTTTGTCAGCTGCTTAGTATCTAACACCCAGGTTCTACCTTCTCTCCATCCTTTTGTTATTAGTTGTTACTGGAAGCCTAGTGCCATTTAGAGGATGGGTCTCTTGAGCGATAAAGCCACTGAGCTGGCACTAAAGGAAGGTACTCCTTAAGAGAAAATCTAAGTCCGGAGAGACAGCCGGTAGCAGATAGGCTGCCCCTCTGCTCACTTTTCTGTTTCACAGACACAAGGCCTTTTTGTCCCAAGAAAGCCTCCTGGCTTAGCTGTGTGACTAAATGCTATTTGCCCTCTTCAGTGGACCTCTATTCTCAAGATTCCCTTGTTTTCTCACCATCCCATTTGAGATGCTTGTTAGTAACTGTTACAGGTCTTCTTTACCACCGAGGAAAGACGGAATCCTACTAGAGGCCAGAAAAAGTGTTCCAGAGATGGATAGAAGGCCCTCACTTCTGCCTGCTCTCTTCAGACGCCTAAAGGTAGGGAGTGCCAGGTCTGCTGCCAGGCTCCAAGGGTGGGTCTCTGAGGGGCTAAAAAAATGCCCCACCAATCTGGCTAAGATAAAGAAAGGATATGAAGAAAAAGTTACAAAAATTTAAAGGGTTAAGTTAAGTTGCTGAGAGTTAGTACAAGTTACAGAGAAAGAGGTAAAAAGAACAGAAAGCTAAAAAAAAAAAAGAGACAAAAAGAAGAGGAAGTTAGAGAGATAAAGAGAGATAAAAGACGAGAGAGGAACATATACTGGCCACAGTAGTTAGGGAACCTAGGAAGATAGTACCTGGCAACAGAAGAGAATTCCTGACTAAAGATCAGTGTGCCTAATACGAAGAAAAAGGATATTGGGTCAGGGACTGCCCCAGAAAGAACAAGAGGGGACACTGGAGAGCCTCTTGGTGCTGGCTATACACAGAGATAGAAGGGAAGCCCGCCCAGTTGTTTTGTGGATACAGGGACCCAATGCTCTGTGCTCCTATGCCCCCCTGTGGGCCAATATCCAAAGACCTTGAGTGCAAGGAGCTACTGACAACGAACAATACTTATGGACTGCCCGAAGAACAGTGGACCTTGGCGTGGGCCGGGTAACCCACTAGTTCATAGTCATCCCTGACTGCCCCCATCCCTTGCTCATGAGAAAATTGCTCTCCAAATTGGCTTGCGTGGGCTAAAATGGCTGGATGAGGCCATGTGTATACATATCTATAGACTGTGTATGTGGAGCTTAAGACCTGTCTCAGTACACCAGTAACTGATGCTGGGAGTTGAATGGCTTAGTGCTTTTCTGCCTGAAACACACCGTTCCTGCCAGCCGGGCACTAACAATTATCACCCAATCCAGGACTTAAACTGTGATAGAGTGGCTGATAGAGTGTCCAAAGATGGGACCACTGGTCAGCTGCCATGGACTAGATTCTCCACCGGTTGGGGACAATCTGGTCACCTTGCTGCCCAATCCGGACCTGGAGCCACCACAGCACGAGTGTCAAACACTGACAGAAGCACATGGGTGGAGGAAAGACCTCTGCGACTGGCTGATTGACCCCTGCTGAAAGCCGAGGACCTTGTCCACAGATGGGAACAGTTCTCTTCATGAATGAAGGTCAGAGACAAGTGGGTGCTGCCATGGTGGACAACACAATGTCATCTAGAATGGCTGAACCTCTACCCCCCCCAGCACATCAGCGCCACAGATGCCTTTGCCATCTCTTGGATGCCCGGATGAAGCCAACAACTGTGAGTACTATTCATTGCCCAGGAAAACAGGAGGGAAGAGATTCAGTGACATGGGGCAGTGACAAAACAGATAAAGTGGCTCGGGAAATGGCTATACAGGAGCCTATCCTGGTTACAGGCCTACAAGAGACAGCCACTGAGAACTAGGATTAGACTAAGGGATGGCCTCACTTAGAAAAGGCCCAAATTGCTTAAAAGATAAAGGACAATGGCACACTTGAGGGGAAGCTATACTCCCCAGAGAACAAAGAAAAGACTCACTTTGCCAAATAAAAAAATAGACTTGGGCTGGGGATTTAGCTCAGTGGTAGAGCGCTTACCTAGGAAGCGCAAGGCCCTGGGTTCGGTCCCCAGCTCCGAAAAAAAGAACCAAAAAAAAAAAAAAATAGACTCATTTAAGAGATAAGAAGTTTGTCCAAATAGTTAAAATATATATAATAGACTTTAAGATTTTAGCCAAGAGAGACAATAAAAAAGTATAAAATACGTCAATAAATAAATGCTTAACAAACAAACAGGACAAAGAGACCTAGAGAGTTTAACGAAAAGTCGAAATGAACTTCACTGAGATAAAACCAGAAAAATATAATCTCCTAGTGCTTGTAGATACTTTTTCAGAAATAGACAGAAGCTTTCCTCACCAAACGAGAGACGGCCTCTACAATCATCAAGAAGATACTGAAAGAAATCTTCCCCAGGTCTGGAATGCCCAAGGTAATCTGGTCAGACAACGGTCCTACTTTCGTTGCCAAGGTAAGCCAGGGTGTGGCCAAATATTTAGAGGTCGATTGGAAATTACATTATATTTACAGACCTCAAAGTTCAAGACAGGTAGAGTAAATAAACAGAACTCTAAAAGAGACCCTAAACAAATTGACCATGGAGACTGGCACAGACTGGGTGACACTCCTTCCCTCTTGCTCTCTTCAGAGCAAGAAATACCCCTTCCAGACTCAGCTTTACCCCCTTTGAGATCTTATATGGGGCCTAAGCTCCCCTGACTGTATTAGATGATGTTACTGAACCAACATGTCATAGTGCCATAGTAATAATGATTTGTGTGCCAGGCTAAAAGACCTACAGGTGATACAGAAAGAAATCTGCTCACAGCTGACAGCAGCCTATGCCCCGGAGACCCCTGAGACATCCCATCAGTTCCAGGTCGGAAGCAGCTACACTGAGCCCAGACACTCGAGCCTCGCTGGAAAGGACCGTACCTGGTGCTGCTGACCACCCTGACAGCCGTCAATTCTCAGCCCTCACCAGCCGTGTACTAGCTGTTAGGGCTGAGAGCTGGGACCTAGAGGGAAATTCAGTCATGTTTGTCCTGGGTTCTATCAAGATAGGTGTGGGATAGGCTTGATTTCTATTACAAATGATGTAACATTACATATGTTAGTACTCCTAACACTTCTTGGGACTGTGCCTCAGGGATCACAACCTGTATAAGTTTAAAAGTTCTAAAAGACAGTTATGACCTTGATATATAGGTTCAGATAGTGTCCAGATAGAATCCTGATGCTAAAGACTTTTTAGCTGACCTCCAAGAATACCTAACCTCCCTCTCAGAGGTAGTCCTTCAAAATAAAAAAAAGGGTCAAACCTGATATTCCTTAAAGAAGGAGTCTGTGTGCTACACTGAAAGAAAAATGTTGTTTCTATACAGACCATTCAGGAGTAATTAAAGACTCCATAAATAAACTTAAAAAAAGGTTAGACAAAAGACAGAGAGACAGAGAAGTACATCAGAGATGGTTTGAGAGCTGGTTTAATAGATCTCCTTAGATAACTACTCTGATATCTTCCCTTATGGGACCCTTCTTAGTTTTGCTTCTGCTTCTGATTATAGGTCCATGTGTGTTAAAAAAAAAAAAAACAACAACTATTTAATAGGCTTGACTCTTACATTTTGATAGAGACGCTTAACAAGGTTGGTTTGAGTCTTGGTTCACTCGGTCTCCCTGGATGACTACCCTACTCTCTGCTACAGCTGGGCCATTATTAATAATTTTCTTGGTTTTAGTTTTTGGCTCCTGCGTGACAAACAGGTTAATTGCTTTTGTTAAAAATTGAGTGGGTGCTGTGCGGTTGATGGTTGTGAGACAACAGTACCAGTCAGTTAGGACAACTGGTGAGACCAAATAAGACTTGATATCAAAATTCTAAGATTAGAATTATTTAGTAGGAGAAGACGGGAATGAAAAGAAAATTATACGAATTCTAGGTTTAAAAATATAAAAATTAAAAAAATAAACCCCAAAAGGCCACAGACCCAGGGCTAAGCCCTGCAGCCAGGACTAGCAGGCCATAAAGATAAAGGAGCACAGGAAACACTGTTCAGGCAGGACTGACAAGCCATAAAGAAAAGGAATACAAAAACCAGCTCAGGCTATCGAGGACTGACCCATAAACCATCCAAAGACGTCCCCCCAGCTTACTCAGAGTCATACTTTAACCAGATGTCCTCCAGACCCTGATAAGCCCCTACTTGTGCTTTTCAGCCATTGTGTCCTACAGAGAGCATTCCAAGAAACCGGACAGCCCAAGCCTAACCAGAGGTGTTTCAAATACAAATGCTCCATCAATTTTGACAAACTTTTAAAAATAATGAGGACCTAAAGACCCTACCCTTCTCCTGATTTAGTAGCTCTGTTCCAGGAACCAGGGGGCCATAAAACCTTCTGGCGTCCCCTTATCTCCTGGAGCCATAAAACAATCCTGTAACTTGTGGTGCATTCCCCTTTGACATCCCCCATCCCCTGGTGCTCACAGCCTCTGCCTTTAAATACTCTTTTTCCCAGCCTCTCGGGGCCGACACCTCTGTCTCCTGCGCAGGATACGTGTCGGCCCGGAGATCTCTGTAATAGGTCTCCGTAATAAACCTCGCCTTTGCTTATTACATCCAAAATGGTCTCTCTGTGTCTGGGGTCCGCGATTTCCCAAGACTTGAGTAAGGGTCTCTCTGCGTGGGATCTTTCACAGGGATACATACCAACAACAAAAAACATGCTTAATATATTCTAGACATAATAATTAAGTTCATGCTTAGACAGGGACTGGCTATGACTCAGTGGAGTACTGATACTGAGATCCAGGTAAAGGTGCTTCATGTTTTTGAAACATTCCCAAGAAACATGGAATAATATCTGTATCTCCATGAGCTTAACACACTGAAACAAACAAACAACAAAAAAAAAAGGTGATACAGGCATTCAAAGGGAAGACAGGGAGGGATGGCTCAGCAGTGTTCAAGAGCGCTTACTGCTCTTCTAGGGGACCTGAGTTCAGATCCCAGCACCCATGGGATCCCAGCATCAGGCGGCTCAGTCTGACACTCTAGCTCTGACAGATAGAATACTGTCCTGGCCTCCATGGGCACATTCATGCACAGGCACATGCACACACTAAGACATCCTCATATACAGATACTCAGTTTATACAATAAATCTCTTTGTAATAAAGCAGTCCTTGATGTATTATCCCTTTACCCTCTATCCCATCATAAACTCTGAACTGTCTGCTAATGAAGGCCCATCCTAACTGCTTTCCAGCCACAAATGCTCTCACGTTGGCTCACTCTAGCTCAGGAACTTAGTGTTTTTCTGTTCTTTTGGCTTTTAACTTTTTGTATTTATTTTAAAGAATGTGTGTGCTATGGGATGTATGTGGACAGCCCATAGGAGTTCTCTCCTCTTACCCTGTGGGTGCTAGGGACAGAACTCAGGTGGTCAGATGTGGCAAGCACCTTTTCCAGCTGGCACCCTCTTTGACTGTTATGAACACTTCTGACTTGCCTTCTCACTCAGATGTTATTTCCATACCACTAACCTGATAGTCCAAATCTCCTAACACCGTATTCCCCCTTTCTGCTTTATAACATTTACCACAGTATAAAAGATTTATTAAACTATGTATTCATTTTATCTGTTGTCTGTCTTACCTCACTACAGTAAGCTGTCTGTCAGAAAAATGCTTTACCCACTTTGTTTGCCCGCTATACTTCGTGGCCAGACATTCCCTGGCACAGTAGGTGTTCTGAGGATTTGTTGATTGCTGACAGGCACAGAAGTACAGTTAAGGGGAGGAATAAATCTCTCTCTAGCACAGTAAGGTAACTATGCTCAGCAACAACTAACTATACTTCAAAACAGCTAACACTAGTTTTTCTGATCCTTTTTAAAGATTCCTTTTTATTGTTTGCATATCTGTGCCTGTGAATGTACATGCTCATGAGTGTACTGGTGCCTACCGGCCAGAACAGAACAACGGACCCCTTGGAGCTGAGATGCAGGTGTTTGTGAGATATCCAATACTTGGTTCTCATGATAAAGCAACAAGTGCTCATAACTGCGGAGCCATCTTTCCAGACTCTTGGAAAGGATTTTCAACATTCCAAATGCAAAATAATGAAGTCTGAGACATCACAAAAGCAACTATGTTATATACTCATTACCTACTATATAAACACATTGAAATATTACACTGTATCCATGAATTTGTACAATTACCTGTCAATTAAAAATAGAAATAGTGGGGGCTGGAGAGATGGCTCAGTGGTTAAGAGCACTGACTGCTCTTCCAGAGGACCTGAGTTCAATTCCCAGCAACCACGTGGTGGCTCACAACCATCTGTAACGAGATCTTATGCCCTCTTCTGGTGTGTCTGAAGACAGCTACAGTGTACTTATATATAATAAATAAAACAAAAACTATGATTTTCGGGGTTGGGGATTTAGCTTAACGGTAGAGCGCTTGCCTAGCGAGCGCAAGGCCCTGGGTTCTGTCCCCAGCTCCGAAAAAAAGAAAAAAAAAAAACTGATTTTCAAAACATCAAATAATTATTTTTATCATAATGGGGGAATTAAAAAAAAAAGCAAAAAAACCTCTCAAACCTCAAAGCTAAAGAGAGCCCTGGGTTCTTCTGTGGAATCCACTTTGGAACCTAAAGTTTAAACTAAGAAATCACTGCGTAGCTCAAAGATAATACTGTGGTTCCAGGCTAGTTTGGGATACACAGTTAAAGAAGCAAGCAAACAAGTAAACAACAACAAAATATGATCGCATTACTCACAAGGCAGCTCACAACCATCTGTGTATCCAGTTCTAGGGGGTCCAATACTTTTCTGGCTCTGCAGGTGCCAGGCCTTCAAGTAGTGTGTACACATGTATACACACACACACACACACACACACACACAAACACTCATATATATAAAATAAAAATTAAAACTTCAACGTTCTCCACAAAGAAATGTTTGAGGAAATAACATTTATCTTGGTTTGAACATTATATACAATATAACTATACAAGTATACAGTAAGAACACATGTATGTACAATTGTATATCAATCTAAAAACAAAAAAATTAGAGAAGCACCACCACAGTTGGTTGCCTATTTTTTGTAAATTTAAAAATAGTTGAGGAAATGGCCAGGGTGATTGATTGCTCAGGTTGGAGGGGAGTCAGTTGGCTATCAAGTCTGACCACATGAGATCCATCCCTGGAACCTGTCAGATGGGGGAAGAGAACGGACTCCCAGAGACTGTCCTCTGAGCACACATGCCCTGTGGCATGGGTGTATTTCCTTCTCTAAAACAAATACATGCAAAAGAATGTTTTTTAATAGCTAAATGGAGCCTTAAGAAATTTTGTGGCTTACAGACTTAATTAGGCTTCTACTTTTCCTGTGGGAGCTCATTTAACTAATTCTCACTGTGCTTCCTAAAACATATCAAACCACTCAATGGTTAGAAATAAGATAGAACAGGGTCTAGAGAGATGACTCAGTGGCTAAGAGTGCATACAGCTCTTCCAGAGGACTTGAGTTCAGTTCCCAGCACCCACAACCACACATTCAAATTCCAGTTCCAGGGGATCCAACCCATATATCCCCAGACAGACATATATGTAATAGAGGTATCGGGATGTAACATTTCTACTTCTGTCCCACTGGTTGTTCAGACTACCTCCTAATCCACTGAGAAGTTGATCCAGTTCTCTCCTGATGACTAGTGACCCTGCCCCTATACTCCAAGCAAAGCTTTGCTGTAACTGCTGAATGTATAGGGTCTCAGTAGTAAACAATTAACATTTCTGTAGGTTAACTCTACACTAAGATCCATGCATAATCTCCTTAAACCAGGGCCACAAATTCTATGAGAGTATAATGTTCCCTATACATAAGTGATAAAAGCCACGGTTTAAGTACTATGCATAGTGCATCCCCCAGGATGAAGCAATGGGAAAGATCTCAGCCTAACTCTAAACCTAAAGCCTTGGTTTTTCTACCTTCCTATATTGACTCTTGTTTTACAATAAATTTGGGAGAGAAAAATGAAGTATAAAAATGATAACCTGGGGAGCTGGGGATTTAGCTCAGTGGTAGAGCGCTTACCTAGGAAGCACAAGGCCCTGGGTTCAGTCCCCAGCTCCGAAAAAAAGAACCAAAAAAAAAAAAAAAAAAAAAAAAAAAGATAACCTGGTTAAATTACACATCAACTCCCTGTAAAGCCATATCTTGAACCAGCAGACAAGCAATCCCTACAATTTCACTAAATTATAAATATTTTCATAAAAAACAATTAAAAAAATTGTTCGGGGCTGGAGAGATGGCTCAGCGGTTAAGAGCACTGACTGCTCTTGCAGTGGTCATGAGTTCAAATCCCAGCAACCACATGGTGGCTAACAACCACCTGTAATGGGATCCGATGCCCTCTTTTGTGTGTCTGAAGACAGCTACAGTGCACTCATATACATACATAAAATAAAAAAAATCTTTAAAAAAAATTGTTCAAGCTTTTTGGGTTAGGGGTTTAAGCCCAGGTTAATCCCAAGTGCTACAACTGCAGACATGTGCCACCAAGCCAAGAACAACGATTTTATTAGTCTTTTTGCAACATTATTTTGGCAAACAGTTACTATATCAAGTGGTTTGGGATAGAGAAACAAACAAGACACAACCCTGACATTTGAGACAGATAGGCAATAATGATATAACAAGTGACTTCAGTAATTTAATATACTAAAAAAAAAAAAAATGCTATTGCCTGTCAGGCATGGTGGAGCAAGCCTTTTAATCAGGAGGCAGAGGCAGGTGGCTCTGTAAGTCTTAGGCCAGCCAGGACTACACAAAGAGGACCTGCCTCCAAAAAAAAAAAAAAAAAAAGGTAGAGGCATGACGCATGATCCGTTCATACCATGGAAAGATGGCTGCCAAGTATGTCGGTGAATAGCTACAAACCCAGCAACAGGGAGGCTGGATGGAAGATGCCAATGTGGGCTACATACTACATACCAAACTAGTCAGGGTGACCCAGACTCTCAGAAGACAATGACTGTTAGAGACATGCCTGGACGAAATCAATGGTGCCTGCCTATGGAATACATCTTCAGGAAGCACACTTGCTCATTAAATGTTTTCTTTACAATGTTTAAATGTTTAATTCTTTACAATGAATTAAAAGCCTGTTACTATTATTATACACCATAAGATTAAGGATTCAATAAAAACCCCTCTGGTGGGGTTGGGGATTTAGCTCAGTGGTAGAGCGCTTGCCTAGGAAGCACAAGGCCCTGGACAAGGCCCTGGGTTCGGTCCCCAGCTCCGAAAAAAAGAACAAAAAAAAAAAAAAAAAAACCTCTGGTGAATTAAGGTGTAAGCTCAATGGTGGTGTTTGCACAGAATCAGATGTACCACCAAATGACAGAAATAAAACATCTCTTGATAGATTGAGTGCAGTTCCTTAAATCTAACTGAGGGCTACATGACTACATACCTGTTGTCATAAGAAAAGGGAGAAGCAAGAGTCTCATCAGGGAAGTGGACAGAAACACTGGGAATGCATGAGAGCCACCTCACAATTTTGCCTAAGCAAACTTAGCAACTCTGTGAAGGTCTAAAAATTAGGTGAAAACACTGGCCTAACACATCAACCATTTGTGTCCTAGCCTTTACCAGTCTGGCTTTATTTATCACCTGTAAATATAAATGTCCACAAATTATTCTTAGCCATTTTATAAAGTTTAAGTTCCACCCCTCTTTGAAACTGACAGATTTTTTTTTTTTTTTGGTTCTTTTTTTTCGGAGCTGGGGACCGAACCCAGGGCCTCGTGCTTCCTAGGCAAGCGCTCTACCACTGAGCTAAATCCCCAACCCCGAAACTGACAGATTTTAAAAAGCCAAATGCTTGTCATTTCATTTAAATTATGTAGAATCCACTTTTCAAATAAAATACTGCCCTCCTACTCTTAGAACCAACAAAGGAAATAAACTCAGGCACAAAACCACAGAGACAGGAAAAATTCTGGTCCTTGCATTTCTCATTATTCTTGACTAGAAAAAAGTATAATTTTCACTTGTGATCCTACACACAGAGCTAGGGACCAACTTATTCTTGAAAATATGTAACATAGGGTTAAAGCACTAGAGACCAACAGTAGGCAATGGAAAATGCTTCATAACTCGGTAAAATGATTTAAAACAGGGTGGGAAATGTCCTCTTCCACACACTCGCATCGCTTACTACACTGATGCACCCATTACACCAAACACTGTTCCACAAAGTTAATGATAAGAGTCCAATCCAACCTACATCATTTTACTGAGTAACCTTTAGCCACCTGACATTTCTGAGCCCTAGTTTCCTCCTGTGTAATTCAGTGGACTATGAAATATATTATAAGGTATACAGAAATGCCTGGCATGTGGCAGATACATATATGTGAGTCTTCGGAGATGACAGATATTGCAGATTCTAGTATAATCTCTTGGCAAGAAGTAAACAAAAAGATCTGACAACAGTAAAGAAGGACTAGCTAATCCCGTCTTTTCTCTCAAATATCCTTCTCAGCACTGTATTTCAAAGAACCACAGAACAACTGTCCCATCAATAACTTTAAATACAAAAGATTTCAAATTTGGAGCCTATAATTTTGAAGTTTTACCCACTTGTTCACTAACAAGTAAACTCAAAAATATTATAGAAGCAAAAACAATGTGGGATAAGAAACTGGTAAATGAGTGCCACTGGCAAGAGGCCATATAGGTAAGATGCAAACTAAAACTCAAATAAATACGTATGAGTTCGCTTTATGACTGCTTGAAATTTACTGTGTAGAACAAGCTGGCCTCAAACTTGCAGTAATCCTCCTGCCTCAGCTTCTGGAATCACATGAGCCACCACGCCCAGTTTAACAATCATATTTTTAGAAGACCTCTTTTCTATAGTAAAGTAGTGCGGGGCGAACCCCACAGGTTGAAGGCAAAAAAGTACAACTTGGGAGGTGGGTTATACGCTAAAACAAATAATATTTTAAAATCCACATTTCCCATTTTGATTGCCTATGCAAACAAACTCAATTCTGTAAAATATACTTCAGGCGATTAAAAAGTGGCCGGATATATTTTATGCTCCAGTACTAATGATGATTACAGTCTCGGAGTTGTATCGTCCGTATCACTAGTCTGTATTTTACTGTTACAAACACAGGTAAAAGGAAAACAGGTGGTCGCCTCACAGCTCTGTAGAGCTCATACTGCTTCACATTCATCCAGGGAAATCCTCCTTAAAACACATGCCAAGTTTCACACACAGTAATCAAAAGAAGGCCCCTTTCTATAATATCACAAGTTTCACGTCGGCGGAAAACACTGAATGGTCCAACATATTCCAGGGAAGTGGACAGCTTAAACCATAGCTTGACTAACCAACAGGAAACCCAGAGATCATTAACACGTCAAGGCCTGTAAGAAATAAACGGACGCGACAATTTCCGTGAAGGTTCAGGATAATCAACAACACACCTCACAGGGCTCGGAAAGGAAACACGTAAATCTCTATGGGTCTAGGCCCAACGGCCCAAGGTCACGCCAAATGTGAAGCTGAAAAATTCCAAGCAATGAGCCCCCTGCAGATCAGAGCAACCGTGCCTAGGTTGGAGTCTGGGCTTGGGAACACTCGTGTCGGATCTTTAATGTGAACCCCAACTGAATGCAGCGGCTCCGTGGGCAAACCCCAGAGTGTTTTGGGCCGCATTTCCTCCATTTCCCCAGCCTCCCCCTTCCCAATCGCCCCCACACTCACATCTCCGGAGCCACTTCATCCAATGGTAGACGATTGTACTGTGGTGTTTCTTATTTTCTATACACCAGGACGACAAGCCTTGAATGGATTCCATGGTGTTGGTCACCGACTGGAATTTTCGATCCAACGAGGACTCCAGGGCCCCTGCGGACGAGGCCGACGAGGAGGAGGCCTTACTGCTGCCTCCGCCGCCGCCGGCCGCCATCTTCCCGGTTTGCACAAGCGCCGCTGGTCCTCTGGCGGCGGCGGCGGCGGCGGCGGGAGCGGGCAAAACAATCACTGCGAGTGCGTGAAAGCAGCAGGAGGGGAGGGAGGCCAGGGGGTGGGGATGGTGCACGCGCTAGGCTCTTCTGGAGGTAGGAAGGGTAGCTGCTGGGCACGCTGGCGGCTCCCACACGCTGCAAGGAGGGGCTGCGAGTTGCGAAGGTTTGTCAGTATGGTTCGGGGGTGGTGTTTAAACCAGTAGTCGGGAGAGAACTACGTAGAAAACAGGACCTGCGACGCCTTTCAAAATGCCCAGCGCCGAAAACTAATGGTTTTATCCTCTACGGTCCTCTCAACTCTCAAGGCCCTTCCCTCATCCCGTTGCCCAAACTCCGGTGAGCCAGGGAGGCCTTAGTACCGAAAACGTAATACCGTAATACTACCCGGCTGTCCCTTCGGTTGCAGAAAGCTTTTCCTTTAGATTCTCTACCACAGAAAAGGCCCAAAGCTACCTAGTCAGAATTTTTTTTTTTTTTTTTTTTGCAACGCAATAGCAGCAATGGACCAGCAAAAAAGCAATGCGCACGCGCACGGAAGCCCCGCCCCTCCGCTTCCGAGCGCTGGGAGAGGCGGGTTGGCGCTGCAATCTGACCAATCAAGGGAGGGGTCGGAGAAGCGCGCGCAAGAGTCCTCCGGCCCCAAACGCGGAGGAGGCGCTACGTTTATTTGTGCGCCTGCGCGTTAGTTGTTCGCGTAGCGGGTTGGGAGGAAAACCTGGGAAGGCAGGATGAAGGAGCTGGCGAACCTACGACGTTAATAGCCCGCGTTCGGTGCTCGGCACTGCTTTTGGCTTCATAGTGGGGTTACTCACTTGGGGCCTTTAGCTCACACTAGGCAGAGAAATGCCCATCCTTCTGGGGCCACTGTTTCTGACAGCTGCATTCCCTACCACCCGCAATCGGGGACCTACGCGCGACAAAATGGCTGGCACCCATCTTGCGGCATGGTAGAAGGTGCGCATGCGTCAGATCCAGTAGCCGTTCTCTATGCACTCCTAGACTCCTGCTATACATCCGACTTCGATGACACCATTCACAGCCAGCCGACCGTCTGCATTCTAGAAAGCGGGAATAAGAAAAACGAAATTTTCTCTAAGAGTTAAAAACTTATAGAAGCGAGGAAAGAGTAATTGACAAGATGTGGCTTCTTTGCACAGTTGTAACATCACAATTTCGTAATGCGTTATAGTTTACAAGAGTCTTGAGTATTGGATTTATTAGGATAGCCTCAGTTTAACCATTACATCTGATCTGCCTGTGTGAATCTTTTGGGGAAATTTGGATGTTCGTGTATTCCTACTGAACCCAGCAATTTCATTTTAATTAGGCCAACTCAACAGAAGAGAGATTTTTGAGGCAAGAACCCTGTTTCATCATTTAGAATTAACCTCTCTGTGCCAAGAACTGTTTTAGGATTAGGGAAATGATGGCAAAGCAGACAAAAATTCCTCCAACTTGATTTGGCATCAGGACCAAACCACAAGTATGTGTCAAGGAGTAAGGAGTCCTAAAGAGGTACGAAATAAGCTAAGGGAGAAGGACGGGGGATATGAATAACAATGATGTGACCAGTTTTTAACAAGAGATACTTGAGGAAAAAGCAACCAAGCACAAATGGGTAGGGGAGAAGAGCTGGCAAAAGAACAAGTGCTGATTCCCTAACCCAGGACTGTTAACGTTTTAGAGGAAGAACAAGGAAGCCACTGTGACTAGAAGATACTGAGAAAGCCACTAAGACAAGAGGCAGAAGAGGTCAGAAGCAAAGAGGGCACGTGTAGGGAATTGAAAGCCACTGTTTCTTTTTTGTTTCTTTTGAGGTAAGGTTTCTCTGTGTAGCCCTGGATGTCTTGAAACTTGCTCTGTAGAGTCTGGTGTCCAGCTCGAGATCCTGTCTACCTGCCTCGGTCCTAAGTGCTGAGATTAAAAGCCTGCCACCATGCCCGCCTGACTTTGGGCTCTCTTTCTTTCATCCAAGCTTTGATTTTTATTTCTTAAAAAAGTTGTATATTTATTTTGCTTTCTGACTCTGTGCTTTTGCCTTCAACACTTACACAATGACTTTCTGCTCCTCAATAAGGAAAGCCAGCTTGATCCTGTCACGGTCACACTGGGCACACATGGAGCCACCATAGGCCCTGCTGGCGTGCTTCTTTTTCTTTGACAATCTCACAAGGACTTTGGGTCTCACAGCAGGAACCCCTCGAAGTCTGCCTGGGCACCCATGCAGATTTAGGTGTTTTCCTAACCTTGGAATAAAGGTGAATAGTCCTGTTGCCAGGGGTTCGAGACAGGTACTTTAGTTAGAGGCTATATTGTAGGAGAGCCTACAATGGTTTGTCAAACAGTGGACTGGAAGATCAACTTTGGCTTTCTTAAAAAGAAAAAATTTGGGGTTGGGCATTTAGCTCAGTGGTAGAGCGCTTGCCTAGCAAGCGCAAGGCCCTGGGTTCGGTCCCCAGCTCCGAAAAAAAGAAAAGAAAAAAAAGAAAAAAAATTTACAAGAGTTATAAAGACCTTAATGATCCTAGAATCAGGCAACTTCTCCTTTTACGGAAGTTTGGCATTACAGATAGAAAAGGGCTGAGGAAAGAAGAAACAACTAAAAGCAGATTGTTTTCAAGTTATTTTAGTTCCAAAGGTTAAAAGCAGGACTTCCTTATCATGCCAGCTGAAACTGGCCTGCTCCGAGATGACTATTACCTCTTTCCTGGTTTCTTGGGAGATCAAAATAAACAAGTTTCACTTGGTCACATGAGCCTTTAACATGTGATTCCATTTTTATGTGGTTGAGCACTAGCCTGTAAATTCTAACCATCTTTAAATGACATAGTAAGCAAACCCTTTTAATCAGGAGCATTGCTGGAGTATGTGTGTCTGTCTGTCTGTTCATTACTTCTGGCTGAAGAAGAGGACTTCTCAGGTCTTGCTCTGTCTGTTTTATTCCTTACTGTTTTGTCTGTGGCCAGCAAGCTCCAGCAATCCTCCTATCTCTACCCAACACTAGCTGGGATCTGGGTTTGCAGATGCTAACTTCCACACCTGGTTTGTCTTTTTTGTCATTTGCTTTTTTTTTTTTTTTGTAGTTCCACCTGGCTTGCTTCAAAGAGATACACTAACCTCTGCCTCCTGAATGCTTCGCCACGGCCATTTATGGTCTTAAACATTCCATTTTTGTGTTAGTGTAATGGTTTCAGAGCAAGGCTGTGTAGCGCAAGAGTAGTGTAAACGAAGCACTTCCCGTTTTTTACTATAAAAGCAGCATGAGGTGATGTTTACAGTTAGCCTACATGAATACAAGGACAGCAAGGGAATACACCTGGTGTTATGTCTTACCATCCTGTGAAAAGAGCCAAGAATATTCCTCCCAGGCTTTTGCCTTTCCCAGGGAGATAATGTGGACGTGCCAGGGCATCCCCTTCATGTCCTGATTTTCAAGTGCGTTCACTTATCATAGCGTATGCAATTCTTTCTAGAAGGTCACCTCGTGGGAAGAACATTCTGCACACTGCGCCATCCATAGATCACGTTATATTCACAGCTTTGTTACACATGCTCTAACACAGGATATTTAATTAGAAGACTGCTTGGCCAGACATGGTGGTATATGCCTTTAATTCCAGTACTCAGAAGGCAGAGGCAGGCAGATCTTTGTGAGTTTGAGCCCAGCCTAGTCTACATAGTGAGTTCCAAAACAGCTGTTGTTAACACCGAGAAACCTTATCTCAAAAAAGCAGAAAATAAAATCATACTACTGAAACAGTGTTTTCACAGGCAGCTGCAATTTCAGGTTTTTGGGTTTGTTTGTTTTTTTTTTAATGTAGGAGTGACACACTAGAAGTAGGCATCAGATTACTTTATAGATAGATGTTCATGAGTCACCATGTGGTTGCTAGGATTTGAACTCAGGACCTCTGGAAGAGCAGCTAGTGCTCTTAACCACTGAGCCATCTCTCCAACCTTCAGGGCTCTTTTCAAAACTCCTCCAATTTGTCCTAATAATTAGAAGCATGTCGAGTGCTTAGAGAAGTGCTTAACAGAGGTGAAGGCTTGATGACATGCATATAAACCTATTTAAAAAGAAAATTTTAAAGTTGTGGAGGAAGAGGAGGAGGAAGAAGAGGAGGAGGAGGAAACAGATTCCCTGGAGGTTGTGAGTTGCCTGGTGTATACGCTAGTGTCAGGAAGGGCAGCCAGCACTTTTTTTTTTTTTTTAAAGATTTACTTGTTTTATTTATATGAGTACTATAGCTGTCTTCAGGCACACCAGAAGAGGGCATCAAATCTCATTACAGATGGTTGTGAGCCACCATGTGGTTGCTGGGAATTGAACTCAAGACCTCTAGAAGAGCAGTCAGTGCTCCTAACTGCTGAGCCATCTCTCCAGTCCAGCAACCAGCATTCTTTTTTTTTTTTCTTTTTTCTTTTTTCTTTTTTTCGGAGCTGGGGACCGAACCCAGGGCCTTGCGCTTGCTAGGCAAGTGCTCTACCGCTGAGCTAAATCCCCAACCCCAGCAACCAGCATTCTTTTTTTTTTTATTTAATTTTCAATTCTGTAACTTTATTTGACATTCAGCAGTTAGTTCTCATCCACATTGACCGTCTGTAGATTTTTGAATGTGGTAACAGGCACGTAAGTTACCAGTGTGTAGAGCTTGTTTGGTGAATCCTCATCCTCATTACGGTTTCTGGACAAACGTACTCGGATGCGGTACGGAACATTCCTTATTCCTTTGGCCCAGACGGCTTTATTGAGCCTGGTGTCTATGCGCACATCTGGAGTTCCCATCTCCTTCATGGCAAATTTCCGAATTTCTTTGAGTGCCCGAGGAGCACGCTTCTTGAAGCCCACTCCATGGATGCGTTTGTGAATAGCAACCAGCATTCTTAATGGTTAAGCTATCTCTCATCTCTCCTTTCCTGCCCCAGACTTGTTTTATCCCTTGTGTTCTTGGGGTCAAGCCACAACCTTTCCTAATCTATACCCCAAGCCCATTTCAATCTGTTTTATTTTGTAACTGGGTCTCACTTTGTAGTCCTGGCTGTACTAGAACTGTGTGTAGACCACCTCTGTCTCTCAAGGGCTGGAATTAAAGTATGTTTTTTTGAGACAGGGCTTCTCTATGAGTCTTGGTTGTCTTGGACTTAATTTATACATCAAGCTGGCCTAGACTTCAGAGATGTGCCTGCCTCTGCCTCCAGAGTGCTAGAATTAAAGGAAAGCCCACTTCGATCTTAAAACCCATTTCCGGGGCTCAGTGGTAGAGCGCTTACCTAGGAAGCGCAAGGCCCTGGGTTCGGTCCCCAGCTCCGAAAAAAAAAAAAAAAAAGAACCAAAAAAAAAAAAAACATTTCCCTTCGCCTCCTCTTCCATCCTTTTCTAAAGATTTGATTTATTAGCTACATTAAGATCTATTTAAGACGGCTCTGGAGTAGACCCATGGCTTCATATGTGCTGAATAATTAGTCCACCAGTGAGCTACACTTCTGGCCTCCTTGGTGTTGTTTTATAAACAACAAGCCCTTGTTGATGTTGTTTAATAAAAACTTTTTGGGGAACATAAAAAAAAAGATTTATTTAAGGTCAGTATCCTAGCTTTTATTTTATTTTTTTGAAACAAGGTCTCATGAAGCCTAGGCTGGCCTCAAACTTCTTAGTCCTGGACAACCTTGAATGTCTTCTGAGCCTTACCAACTCCCTAGTACTTGGTTTATAGGCACACACCACACCTAGTTTCCCAGTTACTCTTTCCCTCTATCAAACCTCAGACCCTCTAGGTTCTTTAGCATTAATCCCCTTGCCTTCTGAGGGTATCATTATCTTTACAAGGTGCTTTAGTCAGCTCATCTACAGAACCACCTGACGGGGTTAGGGATTTAGCTCAGTGGTAGAGTGCTTGCCTAGCAAGCGCAAGGCCCTGGGTTCGGTCCCCAGCTCCGAAAACAAACAAACAAACAAACAAAAAAAAAACAAACAAAAAAAACAGCTAAGTGGTTATAACAGCTTACCCGGGGCTGGAGAGATGGCTCAGAGGTTAAGAGCACTGACTGCTCTTCCAGAGGTCCTGAGTTCAATTTCCAGCAACCACATGGTGGCTCACAACCATCTGTAATGGGATCTGATGCCCTCTTCTGGTGTGTCTGAAGACAGCTACACTGTGCTTATATATAAATAAATCTTTAAAAAAAAATTGCCTGAACCTGAACATGAATACACACACAAATAAAACTAAAAAGTGTTATTTCTTGTAACCTACCAAGTTAAATACTAGCTTTCTTCCAAACCATAACCTAACTTTTCAATAATAAATGGCCTTTTTCCTATAGTTCCCTGGAGTCTAAGCTTTTTTTTTTTCAGTTAGCATATTTCAAAAACTTCTATACAAGATGTTTGCTTCCCTTACTATAGTTGCTTTTTTTTTTTCAGTAGCTCTAGGTTTTCAGATCCAAATCCAGAGCATTGAGCATTCTTTAATGTTTTAATACTGAACTATAAACCACAATTTTTCTATTCTCTTTCAAGTAAAATTATTTGTATATTTTTATGATCATCAGAAATATCAATAATCATAAACTCAAGTTCTGCCTGGACTACAGAGTGAGTTCAAAGCCAGCATGAGCAACTTAAGACACTTCCTCAGAATGAAGAGAAGTGTGGGGATACACCTGTTGAAGTAGTTGCAAGCATGCATGGGCCTTGAGGTCCAAATCTCATCCCTGATCGTTCCCTACAGACACAGCAGTATCAGCCAAAGGTTGGACTTTAGGATTTTTGAAAAAAATTATAAGCCAAGCAGTGCTGGCACACACCTTTAGTCCCAACACTTAGAGGCAGAAGCAGGTGGATCTCTGAGCTCAAGGCCAGCCTGGTCCAGGACAGCCAGAGCTATAGAGAAACCCTGTCTCAAAAAAAAAAAAAAAAAAAAAGTGCTTGTGTGTGGGTGAGGGGTGGATGCATGCCCTGGTGCACTTGTGGAGGTCAGAGGTCACCTTGCAGTTGTTCTGTGTGGATTAAACACATTAGTGATTAACTCCAAGTTACCAATAATATGTTGGTTTTGCAGTAAGAATCAAATCTCCTTGGGGTCATTTAACCAAGAGTGAGTCCAGATTTGGATTCTTTGCTTCATGTTCCCTCTGTTCCCTCCTCTGTCTGTTGAGTCTGAATCTGTTCCGGCCTGAAGGCTGTCTCTCAAATGTGTTCCTATTCCGTCCCAACAAAAGGGCTGTGCTGCCTATCGAACAGCCCGGAAATCATCACATGGGAAAGCATATAGGACACTTAACAGAAACCTTGAACAGTTTTACAAGACAGTCTTTCGGACTGGGAAGACCACAAATGACCCAGAGAACATTATATGTCTTGTTTATCATCCAGTATCTAAACGTGGCATTCCAACATTTATGGTGGGTATTCATTTTAGGAGATTGCTTTCTTTCTTTCTTTCTTTTTTTTTTTTAGTTTTGTAATAGATTTATTTTTAAAGGGTAAAAGGAGATTGCTTTCAATCTCTATCTTTGCACTTTCAGCAAACTATACACAAACTCTATGGGTTGTGAGCATTGAAAAGTGTCTAATATAAGTTTACAGCTATATATTGGCTTAGGATGTCAAAGCTGATTACATGAGAAACCCAAGGCAAATAAGGTTGATGGCTACAACTTTCTCTTAAAGGTAGGCTAAGCAGTTGGAGTGCACGGTAGGTTATCAGTCTTAAGTGACTTCAAGGTGTATTATTAACTCGGGCTGTGAGCTCTAGCAAAAGTTCATCTCTTAGAATGTAAGAGATATTTTTATAACATTACATCAGCATACTCTCCTTCTATCATGTGTGTCCTGGAATTGAATGGCAGTAGGCCATTTTTTTTTCTTTTAAAAACAAAACAAAATACAAGGGCTCTATGTGGCCCAGGTTGGACTCAAACTCATGATCTTGCCTCATCTAACTGCTAAGATTACAGTTGTGTGCTATCTTGTGTGGCTAAGGTTCACTCCAGAACATTGTTTGGACAAAAAATGTATTATGACATGAATTCTCATAGCTCTTCACAATTAATAATCTTTACAACTTTAGTTTGTATTTTTATTCATTTTATTTTATATTTTATTATTTATGTATTTATTATTTCCCATATATGTGTTTGCCTGTGTATATGTGCACTTATCAGCATACAGTGCCCATGGAGGTCAGAAGAGAGCATTCGATTCCCTGGAACTGGAGTTAAATATGGTTGTGAGCTATCATGTGTGCTAGGAATTGAACCCATGTTCTCTGCAAGAGCAACAAGTGCTTAGTCACTAAGCCACCTCTTCCTGATCTTTACTATTTACTATGTATTTTAGAATACATTCATTGTACAAAGC